>NC_090450.1:422429177-422752510 GCF_031143425.1 Pleurodeles waltl | reverse complement strand
ACATTCTTTTAGCAAAGGATGGAGGCGTTTGCAAAATGCTTGGTGCCCGACACTGTTGTACCTATATACCTGACACTAGTGTGAAAATTAAAACTATGCTTGCTAATCTAACAAAAGAGAGTGCAGATTTGAAGGAATTGAAAGAACCAGGAGTGTGGGAGAAGGTTGGAAAGGGACTTGCTTCAGTGGGACATTGGATTGGGGGAATTTGGAATGGAATATTATTGAAAATAATAGAAGGAATATTAATAGTAATAATTTGTATATTTGGAATTTGGGGAATAAAAAGGGGAATAATAATGATTATGGAAAGAATTAAAAGAAGAAAGGAGGAGAAAATTATTAAAAGAATGGCAGAAGAATACAAAGCGCAAACTAGGGGAATTAAAAGGAAAAGAGAACTGACAGAATTTTAATGGAATAAAATTTGTGAGCATGATTTGTGTGATGACAAGTAGTCATCAGAGGAGGGATTGATGAAGCAGAAAATGAAGGTTTTACATTTATTAAAGCTTAAACGTAGTGCTGAAATAATCATGTGTGACTTTAACCGAACTAATAAAGATTGTACGGGGACAAAATGTGCCCTCAGAGTAGTTTGCCATCATTTATACGCGAGCTTAATATAACGTGGTGTATTAGAATTGCACTAATCCGACATAATCATAAACGTGTGCTACGATTTGCTTGCTTGAAATGCCTTACCTTAGCATTACTTTAGCGGAGGCTTTGGCCTAGTTGCCTGGTCTCACGGTTTAGATGCTCGTATTTTTCCACTGTGCTAATAAACGTGTATTTTTGCTTGAAGCTGTACTTTTCCACAGAAACTGTTCACATGCTTATCTTAAGGTTTCGTGCCAGCCTGGCATATTTTCTTTTCCTTCAAGGTCGACTTGCAGGTGCGGACAATGGAGGCTCTGAAAGTGAGCTAATTGGTAGACAATGTTGCAACTTGCGTACCCATCTCCAAGGATAATGTATGCTTAAGTAAAGGCTTGAGAACTGTCGTTTTAGATTGGTCAATTTGAAGCTAACCTATGAACCCTCCAATGGAGACCCTACTGGATTCGAACTGTTGTCTATAAAACCCAGGTGCACGAGAAGAAGGTTGCCATTACGCGCCATTATAGTCATTATAGCCATTACGGCCATTATTGGACATCCCGCCATTTTGACTTTGTAGCTACTATGGCCCACTTTGCTGCGACGCCATTTTGAGAGACTTTGATGCTTTCTCTAATCGAGAGAAAGAGACTTTAATGATTCTTGCCCTAGAGACTTTAACTTTGATCCCTTTGCATGAAGTAGTAGTTTACCTTGCCGTCGTGAGGCAATTGCCCCGTCCACCCCTGCCCCTTTGTCCCGTCCTATGCTGATCGAAACGGTACCCATGATGACCGGAGAACGGTACCTGTGAGACGAAGACTTCCTTGTATGCTGATCGTAATTGGTAAATATGAAAGGAAATTGTAAAATTGCATTGTGTTTCTTTTAGGTAACCAACTGCTGATTTTGATAAGATCCCTAGTTAGGAGTTTTCTAAATTAATGTTGCTAAATTGTTTTGCATGAAGTCCCACATGCCGATGCTAATTTGAGGTTAGATGAGGATTCCATATGTCGCACGATGCAATTTGAGATCTTGTTATGCTGACTAAATGTATGCAATTAGTTCATTACAGATTATCGTATTAGTGATTTGCATTGCTATTATCGAATGCCTTGTGATTCAAATGCTACATAGATTACACTTGTTTCGCCGTTATGGACAGCTATTAATGTTCATATATGTTTACCATTTGGTGTTGAGACACATTTATATCGTGCTAGCTTTGTTAATATAGGGAAATAAAATTCACTAACTTTGCAATAAACTGGTGTGGTTATTCCTGACTGAAAGGTCAGGGTTCGCCGAAATGTATTCTGGATTAATTGTTAAATGTTATGTTGATCAAGGTATTGCCTATGTTCGTTATTGATTATTGATTTTGATGAAACTGATCGATTAAGAGTACAAAGAGTTCCCACTAAGTCAAAAGATTCATCGGCCTAAAGAGCGTCCGAACACAGGTAAATTATTACTACGGACCGCTCTATCAAGGGCCAGATGTATAATTTTACCCAATAGCGATTACTTTGCGAATTGCAATTAAGTAATCCCTATTGGAATGTATGAAACTCAAGGAGTTTCATACTGCCATTTGCAAGGGCTCGCAAATGGACCTACCTCATCAATATTCATGAGGTAGGTCGCAATTTGCGAGCCAATGGGAATGGCTACAACCACAGGGATGGTGGTGGCCTGCTTGGCTCAGCAGACCACCATGTCTGTGATTGCTTTTCAATAAAGCAATCTTTTTTTTTTTTTTAAATGCATCCCGTTTTCCTTAAAGGAAAATTGGATGTGTTTAAAACTGAAAAATGAAAAGTTTTCTTTTCATTTTTTAAGAGTAGGCAGTGGTCGTGGGACCACTGCCTGCTCTTAAAAAACATTTTCGCATGTATTCACAAAGGGGGAAGGGGCCTCTTGGGGAACCCTTCCCCTTTGCGAATGGGTTACCACCTACTTGAAGTAGGTGGTAACTGTGATTGTTTTGCGACTGCATTCATGGTCACAAAACAATCATACATACCTCTGTGATTCGGTAGTGGGAAGGGACCCCCTTGACATGCCCTTTCCTAATACCGAATCGGTATGTAGTCACAAATCCAATTTGCGATTCGTAACAAGTTACCAAATCGCAAAGTGGACTTGTTACATACCAAAATGCATTTTTGTGATCACAAATGACCTGTTAGGCCGTGTGTGATCGCAAACATGTTTGATACATCTGGCCCTAAGTAAACTAGCTTTTAACAGACCTCCCAAAGCTTCTCGTGTGGATGCGCCAAACACAGCAGTGAGTGCAGTTATGAATAGCCATGTGCGTATGATTGTGTGCCTATCAAAAATCAGGAAGGACTTATTACATATGTCACGGGCTGGCTTCAGACCAAAACAAATGCATCTGGATGTCGTAAGCCTGCCTATTGTATACATAACAGATGGGGCTTGGTGGTCCAAAGGACCAAAATGCTGCTTCCCTGCTGCTCTTCATCAATGCAGCTGAAGTCTCAACTGTAGCGGCCCAAAAAGAATAATGAGGATTTAAAAAAAAAAAGAGATTTACAGGGCAGTCGCAGCTTGGAAACACAAGCGCCTACTATGAAAATGATTAAAGCAGGGTCAGGGAGGGGTTAGGCCAGCAAGCATTGACGGGCAGGAGGAGGTGGTGGGAAGACGGCATGGGGAGATTTAAGATGTAATAAAGTGCAAGCAGAAATGTGCAGGAGGTGGTGGTGGGGGGCACAGGGGAATGAAGTATTTACAAATATAATTAAAAATAAGTAACTCTGCAGGCATGCAGCGTAGGAGGGTGACAAGAAGCTTGAAGGAGTCAATATCATAGCCACCGGCACAAAAAGGGCTCTAAGCAACAAGGAAAAAGTAATCCCTGAAACAGATGCTAAAATGGGACAAGTGTAAGACTACAAGTAATGGGGCCCTGCTCCAAGGGAGGGAACAAACAATGAAAAGGAAGGACAAATAGGAAAGATTAACTACTTGGAAGCAAGGATTTTTAAAGGATGTTAAAATAAACAAATGAAAAGCAATGGGCGGGCTGTAAGCCCACAAAGTTTTCACAACATGTCTCTAATAGACAGCGCAAGCACTGTCTAGGCTCGACCTAAAAAGAAAGGGAAATGGCAGAGCAGTAAAGGCAGCAAACCTGATTACAATTCACAAAGGAAGAGGAAAGAACGGATATTTTTACAATACATAAGCCCCCAAAAAGAAATTATTAAAGGTAAGCAACCACATGTTTATCTCTTACAATATATCTTAATTACCGCCAGCAGCTTTAGGAAAAAACAAGGAATGTTGTTATATCAAAGTAGTTCAATCTTCCATTCTTCTGAGGCCTGAATTCTGGCTGTCAACTCGCAGGATGCATTTCAGTTCTCCTTTATTTAGTAGTGACGAGATGTTGCTGCCTGTAATTGGGGGAGTTATGACAGAAATAATTTGCTAGCACAGTTCATCTTCAGTGTGGTTATTTTGTATGAAATGTTCCCATAATGGTGCTGTTGTGAACCTGCACCTGAGACGGCTCCTTTGGTGGCAAATTCTAATGCAAATCTTTTTGGTGGTTTGGCTGATGTGTACAAGATCTCACTGGCAGTTTATGGCATATATCATGTTGACTGGATTACAAGTGAAAATTGTTTCGATTTTGAGCTCACTTTGAAGTGTTCAGATTTTTTGGACTCAAAAGTAAATGCACAAGCACTGCATTGGACACATTTGTAGTGCCCAATTAGTGGCTGGGGTCCCTAGAGGTCATTGGTGGTGCGATTGGAGTTGCAATGTGATAATGCTCCCCCGAACTACGTGGTCTTTAAGGTGTTTACCTTTCCTGAATGCGAAGATCGCCCTCTCAAGTGTACGATCACTACAATTCAACAAATTCCAGTGCTTCAAAATAATTGGTTGATTGTGTATAAAATGCATGAGAAAGTAGTCACACATCATTTTTCATTTTCCTCTTTGTAGGAAAGTACCCTCTTTCTTGCCAAGGTTACCCCCATTTTCTGCCTGCTATCAGTGTGTTTGACTGTGTTCACTGGGATCCTGCTAACCAGGACCCCAGTGATTATGGTCTCTCCCTTCAAACTTGGTTACTTGAACCACATACACCCCACATTTGGCATACTGATGCCGCCATGTAAGTCCCTAGTAAATGGTACCCAGGGCATTGGGGTACCAGGGGACCCCCATGGGCTGCAGCATATATTATGCCACCCATGAGGAGCCCATGAAAAATGTAACTGCAGGCCTGGCATTACAGCCTGAATGAAAAAGGGCATGCACCTTTTCACTACAGGTCACTGCACCAGGTCACTGTAAGTCACCCCTATGGAAGGCTCTCCTAGCCCAGAGGGCAGGATGCAAGTACCTGTGTGTGAGGGCACCCCTGCACTGGCAGAGGTGTCCCTACGAACTTCAGTTCCATTTTCCAGGACTTTGTGAGTGCAGGGACACCATTTTATGCGTGTACTGGACATAGGTCACTACCTATGTCCAGCTACATACTGGTAACTCTGAACCTGAGTATGTTTGGTATCAAACATGTTGGAATCATACCCCAATACTGTTGCCAGTAATGGAAGTATAATTCAGTGCACTCTGGGGGCTCCTTAGAGGACCCCCAGTATTGCTCCTACCAGCATTCTTGGGTTTTCCGGGCAGCCCAAGCTGCTGCCACCCCTCAGACAGGTTTCTGCACTCTTACTGCTTGACCAGCTCAAGCCTAGGAAGGCAGAAGAAATTATTTCCTTTGGGAGAGGGGGGGAGGTAACACCCTCTCCCTTTGGAAATAGGCGTTACATGGCTTGGGAGGGGTAGCCTCCTCAAGCCACTGGTATGCTTTGAAGGGCACATTTGGTGCCCTCCATGCATAAACCAGTCTACACCGGTTCATCGACCCCAGTCCCTGCTCTGGCACGAAACTGGACAATGGAAAGGTGAGTGAACACTCCCCGGCCATCACCTCCCCAGGGGTGGTGCCTAGAGCTCCTCCAGAGGGTCCCTTGGTTCTGCCATCTTGAATCCAAGGTGGACAGGGGCCTCTGGGAGCATATGAGTGGCCTGGTCAGGCAGGTGACGTCAGAGCCCTCTCCTGATAGGTGATCACCTGGCTAGGTGGCCAACTACCCTTTCAGGGCTATTTAGGGTCTTCCTCTTTTGTGGGTTCCCAGATTCGGCTTGCAAGATTCCAGCAGGATTCCTCTGTAACCTCTACTTCAACTTCTAACCACTGGAACTGTGACTGGACCCTCTGCATCCACGATAAAGACTCTGCTTGCAACATTGTTTCCAGGGCTCCTTCCAGCTCCTGCAATATTCCCCAGCTGTGTATCCTCTGAGGGCTGCAAGATTTCAGTCTTCACAAGAAAGAAGAAGGAATCTTCCTTGGAGTGAAGGAGTCAGTCCCCTGCATCCGCAGTCACCAACTGCAACTACGACCGGCTGCGTTGATCTCCTCTCATCCTGAGCTGCATGGATTCTGCATCACAGGTGGTGGTCTGGAGTTGTCCTCTTAGTCTTCTCTGCCAGATGTCCAACTTTGGTGGAGGTAAGTCCCTGCCTTTGCAAGCAGGACAGTATGGCGGTAAGTCCCTACCTTCGCATGCAGGACAGTAACCCCATGCACTGCGTCTCTTGCAGCTACCATGGCTTGTGGGCATATCCTCCATGGGATCTTCAGGCTCCATGTATCCCCAACACTCCTTCCTGCGATGCACAGCCCTCTGTGTACTTCTCCTGCATCCTGGGATCCTTCTCCAGTTGTGCTGCATGGGCTCCCCTGCGACTCCTGGTTCCAATTGCAGTGGATCTCCTGTGAGGGCTGTCTTTTCTTCTGTGGAGGATCCCCCTAGGTCTCCCCCTGTGGTTTGAGTCCTTCTGGACCCTGCTGGTCCCAGGCAGCTCCACTTTTGCTTCATCACGACTACTGCCTTTGCCAAGGCTTATTGGTGGCTTTTTCATGCCACTGACTTACTGAAATCATCCACCTGGTGTGGGATGTTGACTACATCCTCCAGGAACTCTTCTCCTGCTATAGGGCTGCATTGCTGACTGTCTTCGTCCTTCCGTAAACCTACTCCTGTAACCACAGCTGGGTTCGTAGTGGCTCCTGCCCCCACTGGACACTTCTGTGACCTCTGGACTTGGTCCCCTTCTTCCACAGGTCTTCTTCTTCAGGAAACACTGCGGGTTTCTTGCAGTCTTGTCTGGGTGTTGCATTATCTTCTTTGTTGTCCGTTTGGGTGGTTTGGCGAAAATCCAGTAACTTACTCCTTTCTTCCTGGTTTCTGGGGGGCACTTTGGTACTTACCTTTGGGGTTTCCTAGTTCTTTCAGCTCCCCTCTACTCATCCCACTTATCTAGGTGGGGGCCCTGCATTCGCATTCTATTTTTTTAGTATATGATTAGGGCTCCCCCTAGGGTCACTGTTACCTATTTGCAATTGCAGTGTTATCTATCACTTTCTATGTGTATTTCTGATTACTAGTGTACATCTAATGTGTTACTTACCTCCTATTGGAGGGTTGCCTCTCTAGTACGTTTTGGTAACTGTGTCACTACAATAAAGTACCTTTATTTTTGCAACACTTAGGTGGTCATTATGATATTGGCGGTCACCTGACTGCCGTGGCGGTTGGTCCACTGCCAGCAGTGAAGAGTGCCACAGTTCAACCGTGGCGGTGAACCAACCCAAACATAGCCACAGCACTGATAGTGCGGTCCGACCGCGGACGACAGCGGTTACCACCCTCAGGTCGGCGAAAGGCATATCCCCGTCCAACATATTATGAGTTAGCAGACCAAAATGATTTCCGGGGCAGACCGACCGCCATTAAGAGACTGGCAGAAACGACCAGTATATTAGGTGGCACTCACCTCCAGGAACACAGATGAGTCCTCGGCCGACATGGAACCAGAACTGGAAATCTTCCCAATGCTCTACCACGCAATCCAAGTACAGGAACATCAAAGAAGATGTCAACCTTGAGTACAGCCGTCTAGCACACAAGTGAGGGAAAGGGAGAGTTCCACACCCACACGCAACAAACACACCCGCCAAGGTCTGCCACACACATTTACACACTTACACAAACAGCCGTCCCAATACACACACACAGCCACAAACACAAAAGCGCACACAAATCACAGACAGGCACAACCAAAACTCACATACCACTCCCAACACACACGACACACGCATAGCATACACAGGGTTAAAAAACTGCTCAAACTATACAGAAATAACATTAGCACACCAAATTAAAGGCCAGACAAATCACTGAAATCGATACCAACGTCATCAGTTGGCCAGATGTATTCTTCAGAAATGTTCCACTTAAAAACTATATACAAGAATGGGACATTGGCCAGTCCAAGTAGTGCTAAATGCACACATGGGCATGATGTCGGCCCAACTTGACTCCTGACAGCCACGTGGCCTCCACTTGGCAGGGACATCAGTGAGGCAGGCAGGCATCTCAGGGGTCAGGGGGTGGGTGTGGGTGGGGTGGCAGTGTTTTTGTTTTGAAGAGGGGTCTTCGGGCTTTGGATTGGGAGGTGGTGGGGTTTGGCCTGAGCCTTAGATGGCGGGGGAGTGGTCTTGGAGCGTGGGCTGTGTGACTACAGTTACTGCCTTAGTGGGAGGCTTTTTGGCTGGGGGAGGGACATGGGAAACACTAGGGGGGCCATCGGAGGACTGGGAGCTGGAGGGACTGGGCTGGGGAGGGGAACGTGACACTTTGGGACAACAAGAGGTTGGGCTGGAGGAGGGAACAGGCATAGGCGGACAAGAAAACGTTTCTTAGGAACAGTGGGGTGGATTGTGGGAACAGGTTTGGGGGTGGAGTTAAAGGGAGTGGTTGTAGGATGTGTAGGTGTGCTGGACATGGATGTAGGTGCATTGTAGGAAGTTGGCTCTGTATATACTGTATCAAAGTGAGATATATGGTGCACAGAGTCCGGGGGTTCCTGAGAGGCTTGAAAGAGGCAATGATAGATAGTGCTAATGCTCTATTTGGGATAGTGTTGTCGAGCAGTTCGGCTTATCAGGGGGTAGTGTTAAGCATTTGTTGTACACACAGAAGCAATAGATGAAACACACACTCAATGACAACTCCAGACCAATAGGATTTTACATACAAATATATGTTTGGTTAATTTATTTCTAGAACCACAAGATTCAGTTTGCAGGTACGTACATAAAATGTAAGGTATTTGCATAGTTATAATCAGAACTTTGAATGGAATCAACTATGTATATAGTTTTCTTTAAAATGGCAAAAAGCTATTTTAAAAATGGACACTGCAATTTTCAACAGTTCCTGGGTAAGAATAGATTGTACAGTTTTACAGGTAAGTATTCAACTTACAGTTCCTATCTCTGGGTTTTAGGGAGTCCACTGTTGGGGTTCAAGTTAACCCCAAACACCCAGCACCAGCAACACGGGGCTGGTCGGGAGCAGAGGTCAAAGGAGAGCCCAGTTAACGTAGGCTCCTATGGAGATAGGGAGTTCTCGGAATCCAGTCAGCCAGCAGGTAAGTACCTGCAACTCGGAGTGCAGACCGGGGGGGTTCAAGAGAGGACTAGTGGGGCCCCAAGTAGCCACCAAACACACACCCTCAGTAGCACCTGCAAAGTGGTGAGTACCAGCCCCATCCTGTCCTGGGATTTTTGGTAGGCTCCCAGGACTTGTGATAGTGCCTCCTGGGCAGTCGGTTCCCTGGGTTGCCCCACCCTTTGGCACACAGATGACCTCCCCATGCATGTGTCCCTGGAACTGGGAGCCCACTCGCATTTGCACTAGGTCCTTCATCGTCTTGCCTGCTAGGTGCTGACTCCGGCCCCTGTACAGGTGGGCACACTGTTGAGTGACGTGTCCTGGGGAAATGGGTCTGGGGGCGTTTGGCGAATGGTGTTGTATCTTCCTCAGTAGTGGCGGGGTCTGGCATGGCCTAGGTAAGGCTTGTGGAGTGTGACTGACAAGAGGTGCCAGATGGGCCAGGGAGATCTTCCTGATCCAACCATCCAGAGTTGCTGTAATCATTGTGGCTTTCTTCTGGTGGAGGAATGGGTGTTCGTGACACCTGCTACTGGCTGGTATTAGCAGTGGTACCTGTGGACAGGAACAAGAGACACTCACATCTGCCTCACATTTACACATTGCCTAATCTGGGACATGGTGCAGGATAGTTGCTCCCCAGGTATGGCATTGCCAGTAGGCAGTTACTTATTTACTTTGTGGCAAATTGAGTTTCATTTATTTTATTACATCTAATATGTGATGACATATAAGTGTCTTTACATTACTGACATTGCCATTTCTTGGTTTGCTCTTGGGTCATGCTTATTCAGTGATAAATGTCATCCTTTCCTATGTAGGTGTGCCTATGGGATGGGTGTTGTGCATTTTTAGGTCAGTGAAGGTTGATGCATTGTGGGATTGGTAGTGTTTCATGCTGAACATGCTTTACCAATCATTGTGAGTGCAAACGTTGGGAAGGTGTTAGTTAAGTTGTGTGGACATGCAGGGGTAATTTGTATGGGTGGTTAGGGGAGTGGGTTTCAGGGTGGGTTTGGGTGGGTTGGGGACTGATGGGGTGACTGGGGCACATGCAATACAGGTGTTCATAGTGTTACTGAAAATATAGAAAGAGAAGGCCCATTTTTGCTAATGCATGAGTTAGGAGGAAAACTTGCAGAGTCGTATATGCTCAGAGAGGAATACAGGCCCGAGTGCTCATGGCATCCAAGTAAAAAGGTCAGTGCAGGAGGCAGAGAAGTGAGACAAAGGCATAGTTGTTCACAATGCAGTTGCAGGTAGAAGGGCCTAGAAGCTTGAATCATAACTCGATAATATAGTTACAGGAAAGGCACGCATTTAAATCCAGGTTCATGAGGAAAGGGAGTTTCTGGACAGGAAAACAATAAGCATTGATGCTTGAAGGCCAGAAGCTGTGTGAGGGAGGCCAGACAGACAGGGGTTTCCAAGTCTGGAATTAGAAAAGGAGGAAATACAGACAGCCTTTAGAATGTGAGATAAAAGGTATTGCTGTTTATTAATAAATGTGCACATGACAGATATGTAACCTTCGCTTTCCTGCAAACGTGTAATTAGATGCTTTATCATGAGAAATGCGGCTTTATGCTGACGTAAGTAGAGATACAATGTACCAAACAAGCGCTTAAATAAAAAATGCATGACAAGTGATAAGACGCATTCAAGGTGGCAAAAACATATAAAAAGGGCTGCTTCAATTGATGAATTTGAGTGCGGTTTCAGACACCGAGCTGTGCTGCCTTCCTGGCCGTTATTCATAAATGCTCATATTTATTGCCAAACTGAGTCCTGTCGTTCTTTATTCGTGACCTGCCAACATCTGGCGAGCTGAGCCAGGAGCCCTCCTTCTCTTCTCCAGACGCAGCTGAAGGAAGAGCCGTCTGTACTGCTGGAATAGAACACTGCGCGCAACATAAACAGGTGAGATTACTCCTGCCTATTCAACCAGGCAGTTGGGGATTCCAGATGTTGCTGTCCTAAAAGGTGGAGAGAGGTCGGGCTTGTACCTTATTATTTTTAATTACATGATTCTTTTTGGCAACTATAATGTGACAAAATGCATGCATGATTTATGTGGGGTTTAAGGTTTAAATGCAATGTTACGCTGTTATGCTAAAAAATAAATTGTGATTCCCCGGTTATACCGGAAGACTAGCCAGGGGGTTAAATTAATGTTTTGATGGTATGGTATTAATACACTGTGATTCCCTGGTCAGACCGGAAGACTAGCTGGTGTAATAGACAGCAGTGTATTACCCAGGGGGCAGCCCCTGGACGACAGCAGTATATTACCCAGGGGACAGCCCCTGGACGACAACAGTGCATTACCCAGGGGGCAGCCCCTGGAAGAGACATTCATTTGGGAATGCCTAACAGATATTCCGGTTAGAACAGGGGGGTTAGAGTAGGAAATAGTGAGGTGGACCGAGTAACAAGTGTGCACGTTTCGCTCTGATTGAGTCACAAGCCCGGTTCACCAGATTCCCAGATTTAATAACCTCTGGAAGGCGTCAATGAGGGGAAGCGACTAGGGCGGAGATATTAGTGGGAGTCTGAGTACAGTCAGACCCCTGGTTGCAAACCTGCAAAGCGCAATAGGGACCAGTGGATGCGTTTCATGAGTAATGAGTAAAAAAGAGAACAAAAATAGTACTGTGTTTTACAATCATAAAGGTCAGGTTATAGAGAAATGGCAGGTGTCCCCACCAGTTGTCACGCAGTCAGATATAAGTGAAGAGGAGAGGGTGTGAGATCTCTGCCATATTTTTGACATCCCAATAGACACTGTTAAAGCGGTCCATACAGGGGAAATAATTAGTGAAAATAAAAACACAGGAGGTCCGAATAAATAACCCCAAAGCAAGTAAAGGTTGATAATAAATCCCTATGAGTGAGGCTGATAATTCTCTGTCGCAGGAAACAGATACACTTGAGTTAAAATTAGTATTTAAGTGGGCTCACGGCCAACCCCCATGCCCATGTAACACCCCAAGGTTTGAAATAATAACTCAATCACCCCTTATATTGGAGGCTCTTCTTGATGAATTCCTCACAGATATTCGTATCTTCACTGCTTTAAATAATGAATGGCTCAACGCATCCCCGAGCACCACAAATACTCATCTACATACATGACAATGTTATAAAACGCATTGCTTCAGCTACAAATCCACTTAGACCCCCTATAAATTCACCTGCCCCAGACATCACCATAAAAGAAGTGTTACACAGACTAGCGATAACCATGGCTGATGTCCACCGTATCGGTGTCTTACAAAAATATATGTGAAGTCAGGTAATACTGAGTAGGACTGACCTTACACAATACTGCTGTAAGTTAGTGACAGTGGTTTAGTTAAAAATACACACAAGATAACAGACAAGGGATACAACAAAAAAAAGCACATCAGTTACGCTGCTAGAGGTACGCATAGGAAACACCCGTCCTATGGGGATCATGGATACCCCTTTGGACCATATGATGAAAATGTTCCCTTCAGATAAGAAAAGAATACTAAAATATTGCAAACAGTGGCATAAAGGCACTGAGGGTCACGCTCAACCATGGCCAAAAGATGGGACATTTGACCACGACATAGTTGAACACACATTAACTTACATTCGTTCAACATATAAGAAAAAGAAAAGAAAGAAGAGGGAAGCTATTCTATCACTATGGCGAGTATTCTGTCATGAAACAGAAAGGGATAAATCTACCGTGCCAGAAGAGGCAGTGACACCCATACAAGAAGTGGCACAAACTCAAACAGAGTCCCCAGGAAATTCGCTAGGGGAGCCCCCACCTTATGGGTTGTACCCTATCCTGCCAGTTGCAAGGTACCAAGATCCCGTTCGGGTTGAGCCTAAGGAGGAGAGGTTAGAGGCACAGGGAGCTGAGGCAACCCCCGCTCCTGTCCCTTCGGCCCCTCTAACTGGCCAAGAGCTGAGCGGGAGAGACAGGCTAGTAAGTGAATTGCAACACACAGTGAGACAGGCAGAGCAATCTAGAAGTCTTGCCCCCCTTCGGGGACAATGGACTACAGGGCATGCTATTCTCAGGCTTGGTGACATGTCTGCAGAGACATTAAGAGAGGCAGCAGAGGACTGGATGGAAGAAGAAGAGGGAGGAAGGAGGTGTAGACACACCATCATATGAGGAGCCCCCGGAAGGCTCACAAGGCATAGTGGGGGCAGAAGAGGATGAGGAGTGGGACAATGGGTTTAATAGGGGTGCGCATGAGCAAGGAGTTAATAGAAGGTTATACAATTTTCGTCCGCGCCCTCAACGAGAATTAGTCATGACAGCCAGAGGTATTTCAGTCACAAAAAGACCGTCAACACTCAAAAAGAGGTCAGAACTGACACCCATAGAGATAATAGAGCAAGAGGAGGGTAGTTATTATTGTTACCTCTTCTCAAATGAATTGGCGAGGTGGACTAAAAGAGAAGGAAAGAAGCCATGGCCCCAACAAGGGTCTTTTCAACCCTTTTATTTAGCGACTGCAGAAGATTGTATACAACATGGACGGGGTGACCCAAGTTGGAATTACCCATACATGCAAGAATGCCTTGCAGTCTGGGAAAAGTACGCTGAAGGCAAACCAACTCAAGTGATACGTAGTACTAGACCAGATCCAAGATTAAGCCGCAGATCAGGAAGCCCTCGACCCATAACTCAGTTGCCCCTTATCTGGCAGGGAGGGCAAGTGCCCACATATGTACCATGGCCACAAATGGGCAAAGAGAACTTAAAGAGAGCATTGCCTCTGTTGTCTGAAGGTGCAGGGAAATGGATAGGATGTTTTGAAAAACATACTGCCGGGGTCAACCTTGCCTTAGGAGATGTTAAAAGCCTGCTTAGCTCATTAGTGGGAGATGAAGTAAACACAATATTTGTAAGGGCAGGGTTCCCTCAGGTAATATTGATAAATACACAGTTTGATGGGTCATGTTTTAACAATGTCCGCCAACATGTTTGGGATGCGCTCCGACGGACGTACCCAGACAGGCCAGACATTGGAGCTCTCATGGCAGAAAGTATAAAGCCGACTGAGGATATTGCAGATTTTATCAGCAGAATGAAAGAGCGATGGGTTCAGGAGGTAGGATGTAACTGGGAAAATACGGGAGGAAATGCAATTTTGTTTTATAATGTATTAAAGCGAGGCCTTCCCACTGACATTCAAGCAAATCTAGATGGAGTGGTGGGAATAGAGGCTAAGCCATGGCCTGAAATACAGGACCACATAATACATTATTTTGCGAAAACAAGAAAAAGACAAGGAGAGGACAGAGCAAGCAGAAAGGGCTGCAGCGAAGTTGGTGCAACAAAAACTTAAGAAGCCGAGTACAGAAGGGGCACTCATGACTGCACCACCAATGTCCGTCACCATGCCAGAAAAGGTGCAGACACCAGGAGGACAACCAGTAAGTGATATAAAGAAAGGACAGGGGAGTTTTGCAGGAGAGCAAGGGACAACACAAGGGAGAAGGCAGGGAAACTATAGAGCAGGACACCAATGCTATTATTGCGGTAAGATGGGCCATTTTGCACGAGAATGCAGAGCCAAGAAAAACGATGAGAGAGCACAAGGTTGAAATACCTCACAGGGCCAGCTGAGGCCTCAACAAGTACAGTGGATACCCCAACAGCAAGCCATGCAGGGACCCCCACCAGGGCCCCAAGCTAAGTGGGCTGCACCTCAAGGGCCAATGCCGCAAGGCGGGCCACAAGGTGTTAACAATACAATGGGAGGACAGGCACAGGTGGGAGGGGTAATAGTGCAAGGAGGCAACCCCTTCCAAGCAACACCCCAAATGTTTGGGGGAGCACCAACTCAAAACTACATGCAATGACAGAGCCCGCAGATAGCCACTGTGTGTCCAATACTATCGGTAACCCACAGGTCAGACGATGAACCCACTGTGACGGTAGCCATAGAAGGTCGCCCCTGTAGGAAAGTACCATCTTGCCTGGCATGTTACCCCCATTTTTCACTGTATATATGTTGTTTTAGTTGTATGTGTCACTGGGACCCTGCCAGCCAGGGCCCCAGTGCTCATAAGTGTGCCTGAATGTGTTACCTGTGTTATGACTAACTGTCTCACTGAGGCTCTGCTAATCAGAACCTCAGTGGTTATGCTATCTCATTCCTTTCAAATTGTCACTAACAGGCTAGTGACCAATTTTACCAATTTACATTGGCTTACTGGAACACCCTTATAATTCCCTAGTATATGGTACTGAGGTACCCAGGGTATTGGGGTTCCAGTAGATCCCTATGGGCTGCAACATTTCTTTTGCCACCCATAGGGAGCTCTGACAATTCTTACACAGGCCTGCCCCTGCAGCCTGAGTGAAATAACGTCCACGTTATTTCACACCCATTTCACACTGCACTTAAGTAACTTATAAGTCACCTATATGTCTAATCTTTACCTGGTAAAGGTTGGGTGCTAAGTTACTTAGTGTGTGGGCACCCTGGCACTAGCCAAGGTGCCCCCACATTGTTCAGGGCCAATTCCCCGGACTTTGTGAGTGCAGGGACACCATTACACGCGTGCACTACATATAGGTCACTACCTATGTGTAGCTTCACAATGGTAACTCCGAATATGGCCATGTAACATGTCTAAGATCATGGAATTGCCCCCTCTATGCCATCCTGGCATTGTTGGTGCAATCCCATGATCCCACGGGTCTCTGGCACAGACCCTGGCACTGCCAAACTGCCTTTCCCGGGGTTTCACTGCAGCTGCTGCCAACCCCTCAGACAGGCTTCTGCCCTCCTGGGGTCCAGCCAGGCCTGGCCCAGGATGGCAGAACAAAGGACTTCTTCTGAGAGAGGGTGTTACACCCTTTCCCTTTGGAAAATGGTGTGAAGGCAGGGGAGGAGTAGCCTCCCCCAGCCTCTGGAAATGCTTTCATGGGCACACATGGTGCCCATTTCTGCATAAGCCAGTCTACACTGGTTCAGGGACCCCTCAGCCCTGCTCTGGCACGAAACTGGACAAAGGGAAGGGGAGTGACCACTCCCCTGACCTGCACCTCCCCTGGGAGGTGCCCAGAGCTCCTCCAGTGTGCTCCAGACCTCTGCCATCTTGGAAACAGAGGTGCTGCTGGCACACTGGACTGCTCTGAGTGGCCAGGGCCAGCAGGTGACGTCAGAGACTCCTTCTGATAGGCTCCTTCAGGTGTTGCTAGCCTATCTTCTCTCCTAAGTAGCCAAACCCTCTTTTCTGGCTATTTAGGGTCTCTGCTTTGGGGATTTCCTTAGATAACGAATGCAAGAGCTCATCCGAGTTCCTCTGCATCTCTCTCTTCACCTTCTGCCAACGAATTGACTGCTGACCGCGCTGGAAGCCTGCAAAACTGCAACAAAGTAGCGAAGACGACTACTGCAACTCTGTAACGCTGATCCTGCCGCCTTCTCGACTGCTTTCCTGGTGGTGCATGCTGTGGGGGTAGTCTGCCTCCTCTCTGCACTAGAAGCTCCGAAGAAATCTCCAGTGGGTCGACGGAATCGTCCCCCTGCAACCGCAGGCACCAAAGAACTGCATCACCGGTACCCTGGGTCTCCTCTCAGCACGACGAGCGAGGTCCCTTGAATCCAGCAACTCTGTCCAAGTGACTCCCACAGTCCAGTGACTCTTCAGTCCAAGTTTGGTGGAAGTAAGTCCTTGCCTCCCTACGCCAGACTGCATTGCTGGGAACCACGACTTTTGCAGCTACTCCGGCCTCCGTGCACTTGCGGGGGAAATCCTTTGTTCACAGTCCAGCCTGGGTCCACGGCACTCTAACCTGCATTGCACGACCTCCTAAGTTGTCCTCCGGTGACGTGGGACTCCTTTGTGCGACTTCGGGTGAGCACCGTTTCACTCCACTTCGTAGTGCCTGTTCTGGCACTTCTGCGGATGCTGCCTGCTTCTGAGAGGGCTCCTTGTCTTGCTCGACATCCCCTCTGTCCCCAGACGCAATTGGCAACATCCTGGTCCCTCCTGGGCCACAGCAGCATCCAAAAACGCTAACCGCACGACTTGCAGCTAGCAAGGCTTGTTGGCGGTCTTTCTTCACGAAAACACTTCTGCACAACTCTCCACGGCGTGAGTGATCCGTCCTCCGAAGGGGAAGTTCCTAGCCCTTGTCGTTCCTGCAGAAACCTCAGCTTCTACTGTCCAGTAGCAGCTTCTTTGCACCCACAGCTGGCATTTCCTGGGCATCTGCCCATCTCCGACTTGCTTGTGACTTTTGGACTTGGTCCCCTTGTTCCACATGTACCCTCAACTGGAAATCCATCGTTGTTGCATTGCTGGTTTGTGTCTTTCCTGCAGAATTCCCCTATCACGACTTCTATGTCCTTTGGGGAACTTTAGTGCACTTTGCACTCACGTTTCAGGGTCTTGGGTGGGCTATTTTTCTAACCCTTACTATTTTCTAATAGTCCCAGCGACCCTCTACAAGGTCACATAGGTTTGGGGTCCATTCGTGGTTCGCATTCCACTTTTGGAGTATATGGTTTGTGTTGCCCCTATCCCTATGTGTCCCCATTGCATCCTATTGGAACTATACATTGTTTGCACTGTTTTCTAATACTATTACTGCATATTTTGGTATTGTGTACATATATCTTGTGTGTATTTGCTATCCTCATACTGAGGGTACTCACTGAGATACTTTTGGCATATTGTCATAAAAATAAAGTACCTTTATTTTTAGTATATCTGTGTATTGTGTTTTCTTATGATATTGTGCATATGACACTAGTGGTACTGTATGAGCTTCACACATCTCCTAGTTCAGCCTAAGCTGCTCTGCTAAGCTACCATTATCTATCAGCCTAAGCTGCTAGACACCCTATACACTAATAAGGGATAACTGGGCCTGGTGCAAGGTGCAAGTACCCCTAGGTACTCACTACAAGGCAGTCCAGCCTCCTACATTGGTTGTGCAGTGGTGGGATAAGTGCTTGCAACTACTTACCACTTTTGTCATTGTACTTTTCATAAGAGAAAAATATACAAAACAAGTTCAGTGTATGTACACCTAACCAAAAAGTTTTGCATTTCTTTTCTCACTTCTTTTCTAAAGTACTGAAAAGTACTTCTAAACTTTCAAGAAAGTTCTTAAAAAGTTTTTAAAGTTTTTTTTCTGTCTTTCTAAAAGTTCTGACAAACTTTTTGTTCCTTTTTCTATCACTTTAACTCTTTCTAAAAATGTCTGGCACAGGTCAAACTGTTGATCTGTCCAAACTTGCTTATGATCACCTTAGCTGGAAAGGAGCAAGGAGTCTCTGCATAGAAAGAGGTATAAGTGTAGGCAAGAATCCCCCCAGAGAACTATTGGTTTACATGCTTATAGAACAGGATAAGGCCAGAGGTGCCCCATCTGTTGAAAAAGTAGCTAATGGTTCCCAATCTGATCCAGGGACTCCCCTAGAAAAAGATTCAGGAAAGAAACTTCCTAGCCTGCCCATTACAAGACAGCCTAGCATAGTTGGTACTGAGGTAGAGTCACACCATACTGATAGTGTTGTCTCACATCAGGGCAAGAGTGTTGCTTCACATCATAGTAGAAGTGATGTTTCTGTTAACCAAGCTGTTAGGATGCCCTCTGTAAGGGATGGTTTTCCTTCTGTACATTCTCACCATACTTCTGTTTCAAGGAATGTCCCACCCACCCACCCTGATGACAGATTGTTAGAAAGGGAGCTCAATAGATTGAGAGTGGAACAAACCAGACTGAAGCTCAAGAAGCAACAGCTGGATTTGGATAGGCAGTCCTTAGAGGTAGAAAGGGAAAGACAGAAATTGGGTTTAGAAACCCATGGTGGCAGCAGCAGTATTCCCCATAGTCATCCTGCAAAAGAGCATGATTCTAGGAATCTGCACAAGATAGTTCCCCCTTATAAGGAGGGGGATGACATTAACAAGTGGTTTGCTGCACTTGAGAGGGCCTGTGTTGTACAGGATGTCCCTCAAAGGCAGTGAGCTGCTATCCTATGGCTATCATTTAGTGGAAAGGGTAGGGATTGGCTCCTTACTGTGAAAGAAAGTGATGCCAATAATTTTGCAGTTCTTAAGAATGCACTCCTAGATGGTTATGGCTTAACCACTGAACAGTACAGGATGAAGTTCAGAGAGACCAAAAAGGAGTCTTCACAAGACTGGGTTGATTTCATTGACCATTCAGTGAAGGCCTTGGAGGGGTGGTTACATGGCAGTAAAGTTACTGATTATAAAAGCCTGTATAACTTGATCCTGAGAGAGCATATTCTTAATAATTGTGTGTCTGATTTGTTGCACCAGTACTTGGCGGACTCTGATCTGACCTCTCCCCAAGAATTGGGAAAGAAGGCAGACAAATGGGTCAGAACAAGGGTGAACAGAAAAGTTCATACAGGGGGTGACAAAGATGGCAACAAGAAGAAGGATGGTAAGTCTTCTGACAAGGGTGGGGACAAATCTAAAAATGAGTCTTCATCAGGCCCACAAAAACACTCTGGTGGGGGTGGTGGGCCCAAATCCTCTTCTAATCAAAACAAAGAAAAGAAACCATGGTGCTATTTATGTAAAATAAAAGGCCATTGGACAACAGATCCCAGTTGTCCAAAGAAAAGCACCAAGCCTCCTACCACTACAACCCCTGCTGCTACACCTAGTGCCCCTAGTAATAGCAGTGGTGGTGGGAGCAAACCTACTAATAGCCAATCCAAGGGAGTAGCTGGGCTCACTTTTGGTAACTTAGTTGGGGTTGGTCTTGTTAGGGAGACCACAGAGGCTGTGTTAGTCTCTGAGGGGGCTATTGACTTAGCCACCTTGGTTGCTTGTCCCCTTAACATGGATAAGTACAAGCAACTACCCCTAATAAATGGTGTTGAGGTTCAGGCATACAGGGACACTGGTGCCAGTGTGACTATGGTAATAGAGAAACTGGTCCACCCTGAACAACACCTACTTGGTCACCAGTACCAAGTAACCGATGCTCATAACAACACACTTAGCCACCCCATGGCTGTTGTAAATCTCAACTGGGGGGGGGGTTACTGGTCCAAAGAAAGTTGTGGTTGCCTCAGATTTACCTGTAGACTGTCTACTAGGGAATGATTTAGAGACATCAGCTTGGTCAGATGTGGAGTTGGAGGCCCATGCAGCAATGCTGGGCATCCCAGGGCATATTTTTGCTTTAACCAGGGCTCAGGCCAAAAAGCAAAAAGGACAGGGTGACTTGGATCCTGGAACAATGGACCAAGTGCTCCCTAAAGCTAGGGCTAGTAGAAGTAAAGCACTACCTACTATCCCTCCCTCTACAGTGGATTCTACTTCTGAGGAAGAAGAATTTCCACCCTGTGCAGAACCTACACCAGAGGAGCTGGAAGCAGACACTGCTGAGCTTTTGGGTGAAGGGGGGCCTGCCAGGGAGGAGCTGAGTGTGGCACAGCATACCTGTCCCACACTAGAGGGTCTAAGGCAGCAAGCTGTCAAACAAGCAAATGGGGATGTCAGTGACTCACACAGAGTTTACTGGGAGGACAACCTCTTGTACACTGAAGGAAGGGATCCTAAACCTGGAACTGCCAGGAGGTTAGTGATTCCTCAGGAGTACAGAAAGTTCCTCCTAACTCTTGCTCACGACATTCCCTTAGCTGGACATTTGGGGCAAATGAAAACTTGGGACAGGCTTGTTCCCTTGTTTCATTGGCCTGGAATGTCAGAGGACACAAAATAATTTTGTAAGTCCTGTGAAACCTGTCAAGCCAGTGGCAAAACAGGTGGCACCCCAAAGGCACCCCTTATTCCACTGCCTGTGGTTGGGGTTCCCTTTGAAAGGGTAGGGGTTGACATAGTTGGCCCCCTTGACCATCCTACTGCTTCAGGCAATAGGTTTATCTTGGTGGTAGTGGACCATGCCACAAGATATCCTGAAGCAATTCCTCTAAGGACCACTACAGCACCTGCAGTGGCAAAGGCCCTCCTGGGAATATTTTTTCCAGGGTGGGCTTCCCAAAAGAGGTGGTATCAGACAGGGGAAGCAATTTCATGTCTGCTTACTTAAAGGCCATGTGGAAGGAGTGTGGTGTGACATACAAGTTCACTACACCCTATCATCCACAAACAAATGGACTGGTGGAGAGATTTAACAAAACTCTCAAAGGCATGATTATGGGACTCTCTGAAAAACTCCGCAGGAGATGGGATATCCTTTTACCATGCCTCCTTATTGCTTACAGGGAGGTACCCCAGAAAGGAGTGGGCTTCAGCCCCTTTGAACTCCTCTTTGGACACCCAGTAAGAGGTCCTCTAATACTTGTTAAGGAGGGTGGGGAACAACCTTTAAAAGCTCCAAAACAAGATATAGTGGACTATGTACTTGGCCTCAGATCAAGGATGGCTGAGTACATGAAAAAGGCCAGTAAAAACCTTCAGGCCAGCCAAGAGCTCCAAAAGCAATGGCATGACCAGAAGGCTGTTTTGGTTCAGTACCAACCAGGGCAGAAAGTGTGGGTCTTGGAGCCTGTGGCCCAAAGAGCACTCCAAGATAAATGGAGTGGACCCCACATAATTGTTGAAAAAAAGGGTGAAGTCACCTACTTAGTTGACTTAGGCACTGCCAGGAGTCCCCTTAGGGTGCTCCATGTCAATCGCCTGAAACCCTACTATGACAGGGCTGATCTCACCCTGCTCATGGCAACTGATGAGGGACAGGAAGAAGAGAGTGACCCTCTCCCTGATCTCTTCTCTTTCACAGAACAAGATGCTCTAGTGGAAGGTGTAGTTTTGGCTGATTGTCTCACTGCTGAACAGAGAGACCATTGCATAAATCTCCTGGGTCAGTTTTCTGAACTCTTCTCTTCTGTGCCAGGTACCACTTCTTGGTGTGAGCACACTATAGATACTGGAGACAGCTTGCCTGTCAAAAGTAAAATCTATAGGCAGCCTGACCATGTCAGAGACTGCATAAAGCAAGAGGTGCAGAAAATGTTAGAACTGGGAGTGGTTGAGCACTCTGAAAGTCCATGGGCTTCTCCTGTGGTACTTGTACCAAAACCTCATTCCAAGGATGGAAAAAAGGAAATGCGGTTTTGTGTTGACTACAGAGGTCTCAACCAGGTAACCAAAACTGATGCTCACCCTATACCCAGGGCAGATGAGCTCATAGATACACTGGCATCTGCCAAGTATCTAAGCACTTTTGACTTGACTGCAGGGTATTGGCAGATCAAATTATCAGAAGATGCAAAAGCAAAAACTGCATTTTCAACCATTGGAGGACATTACCAATTCACAGTAATGCCTTTTGGTTTGAAAAATGCACCTGCCACTTTTCAGAGGTTGGTGAATACAGTCCTGCAAGGGCTGGAAGCTTTTAGTGCAGCATATCTGGACGATATAGCTGTCTTTAGCTCCAGTTGGGATGATCACCTGGTCCACCTATGGAAAGTTTTGGAGGCCCTGCAAAAGGCAGGCCTCACTATCAAGGCTTCAAAGTGCCAGATAGGGCAGGGGAAGGTGGTTTATCTGGGACACCTGGTTGGTGGAGACCAGATTGCACCACTTCAGGGGAAAATCCAAGCTATTATAGATTGGGTTCACCCTACTACTCAGACCCAGGTGAGAGCCTTTTTAGGCCTCACTGGGTATTACAGGAGGTTCATTAAGAACTATGGCTCCATTGCAGCCCCTCTTAATGACCTCACATCCAAGAAAATGCCTAAGAAGGTATTGTGGACAGCTAGCTGTCAGAAAGCTTTTGAGGAGCTGAAGCAGGCCATGTGCTCTGCACCTGTCCTGAAAAGCCCTTGTTACTCTAAAAAATTCTATGTCCAAACTGATGCATCTGAATTAGGAGTAGGGGCAGTCCTATCACAACTTAATTCTGAGGGCCAGGATCAACCTGTTGCTTTTATTAGTAGGAGGTTGACCCCTAGAGAAAAGCGTTGGTCTGCCATTGAGAGGGAGGCCTTTGCTGTGGTCTGGGCACTGAAGAAGTTGAGGCCATACCTGTTTGGCACTCACTTCATTGTTCAGACAGACCACAAACCTCTACTTTGGCTAAAACAAATGAAAGGTGAAAATCCTAAATCATTGAGGTGGTCCATATCCCTACAGGGAATGGACTATACAGTGGAACATAGACCTGGGAGTAGCCACTCCAATGCAGATGGACTCTCCAGATATTTCCACTTAGACAATGAAGACTCATCAGGTAATGGCTAGTCTTATTGTCCTTCATTTGGGGGGGGTTGTGTAGGAAAGTACCATCTTGCCTGGCATGTTACCCCCATTTTTCACTGTATATATGTTGTTTTAGTTGTATGTGTCACTGGGACCCTGCCAGCCTGGGCCCCAGTGCTCATAAGTGTGCCTGAATGTGTTACCTGTATTATGACTAACTGTCTCACTGAGGCTCTGCTAATCAGAACCTCAGTGGTTATGCTCTCTCATTCCTTTCAAATTGTCACTAACAGGCTAGTGACCAATTTTACCAATTTACATTGGCTTACTGGAACACCCTTATAATTCCCTAGTATATGGTACTGAGGTACCCAGGGTATTGGGGTTCCAGGAGATCCCTATGGGCTGCAGCATTTCTTTTGCCACCCATAGGGAGCTCTGACAATTCTTACACAGGCCTGCTACTGCAGCCTGAGTGAAATAACGTCCACGTTATTTCACACCCATTTTACACTGCACTTAAGTAACTTATAAGTCACCTATATGTCTAACCTTTACCTGGTAAAGGTTGGGTGCTAAGTTACTTAGTGTGTGGGCACCCTGGCACTAGCCAAGGTGCCCCCACATTGTTCAGGGCCAATTCCCCGGACTTTGTGAGTGCGGGGACACCATTACACGCGTGCACTATATATAGGTCACTACCTATGTGTAGCTTCACAATGGTAACTCCGAATATGGCCATGTAACATGTCTAAGATCATGGAATTGCCCCCTCTATGCCATCCTGGCATTGTTTGTGCAATCCCATGATCCCACGGGTCTCTAGCACAGACCCTGGCACTGCCAAACTGCCTTTCCCGGGGTTTCACTGCAGCTGCTGCTGCTGCCAACCCCTCAGACAGGCTTCTGTCCTCCTGGGGTCCAGCCAGGCCTGGCCCAGGATGGCAGAACAAAGGACTTCCTCTGAGAGAGGGTGTTACACCCTCTCCCTTTGGAAAATGGTGTGAAGGCAGGGGAGGAGTAGCCTCCCCCAGCCTCTGGAAATGCTTAATGGGCACACATGGTGCCCATTTCTGCATAAGCCAGTCTACACCGGTTCAGGGACCCCTCAGCCCTGCTCTGGCGCGAAACTGGACAAAGGGAAGGGGAGTGACCACTCCCATGACCTGCACCTCCCCTGGGAGGTGCCCAGAGATCCTCCAGTGTGCTCCAGACCTCTGCCATCTTGGAAACAGAGGTGCTGCTGGCACACTGGACTGCTCTGAGTGGCCAGGGCCAGCAGGTGACATCAGAGACTCCTTCTGATAGGCTCCTTCAGGTGTTGCTAGCCTATCTTCTCTCCTAAGTAGCCAAACCCTCTTTTCTGCCTATTTAGGGTCTCTGCTTTGGGGATTTCCTTAGATAACGAATGCAAGAGCTCATCCGAGTTCCTCTGCATCTCTCTCTTCACCTTCTGCCAAGGAATCGACTGCTGACCGTGCTGGAAGCCTGCAAAACTGCAACAAAGTAGCGAAGACGACTACTGCAACTCTGTAACGCTGATCATACCGCCTTCTCGACTGCTTTCCTGGTGGTGCATGCTGTGGGGGTAGTCTGCCTCCTCTCTGCACTAGAAGCTCCGAAGAAATCTCCCGTGGGTCGACGGAATCTTCCCCCTGCAACCGCAGGCACCAAAGAACTGCATCACCGGTACCCTGGGTCTTCTCTCAGCACAACGAGCGAGGTCCCTTGAATCCAGCAACTCTGTCCAAGTGACTCCCACAGTCCAGTGACTCTTCAGTCCAAGTTTGGTGGAGGTAAGTCCTTGCCTCCCCACGCCAGACTGCATTGCTGGGAACCGCGACTTTTGCAGCTACTCCGGCCTCCGTGCACTTGCGGGGGAAATCCTTTGTGCACAGTCCAGCCTGGGTCTACGGCACTCTAACCTGCATTGCACGACCTCCTAAGTCGTCCTCCGGCGACGTGGGACTTCTTTGTGCGACTTCGGGTGAGCACCGTTTCACTCCACTTTGTAGTGCCTGTTCTGGCACTTCTGCGGGTGCTGCCTGCTTCTGAGAGGGCTCCTTGTCTTGCTCGACGTCCCCTCTGTCCCCAGACGCAATTGGTGATATCCTGGTCCCTCCTGGGCCACAGCAGCATCCAAAAACGCTAACCGCACGACTTGCAGCTAGCAAGGCTTGTTGGCGGTCTTTCTTCAGGAAAACACTTCTGCACGACTCTCCACGGCGTGAGTGATCCGTCCTCCAAAGGGGAAGTTCCTAGCCCTTGTCATTCCTGCAGAAACCTCAGCTTCTACTGTCCAGTAGCACCTTCTTTGCACCCACAGCTGGCATTTCCTGGGCATCTGCCCATCTCCGACTTGCTTATGACTTTTGGACTTGGTCCCCTTGTTCCAGAGGTACCCTCGACTGGAAATCCATCGTTGTTGCATTGCTGGTTTGTGTCTTTCCTGCAGAATTCCCCTATCACGACTTCTATGTCCTTTGGGGAACTTTAGTGCACTTTGCACTCACTTTTCAGGGTCTTGGGGTGGGCTATTTTTCTAACCCTTACTATTTTCTAATAGTCCCAGCGACCCTCTAGAAGGTCACATAGGTTTGGGGTCCATTCGTGGTTCGCATTCCACTTTTGGAGTATATGGTTTGTGTTGCCCCTATCCCTATGTGTCCCCATTGCATCCTATTGTAACTATACATTGTTTGCACTGTTTTCTAATACTATTACTGCATATTTTGGTATTGTGTACATATATCTTGTGTATATTTGCTATCCTCATACTGAGGGTACTCACTGAGATACTTTTGGCATATTGTCATAAAAATAAAGTACCTTTATTTTTAGTATATCTGTATATTGTGTTTTCTTATGATATTGTGCATATGACACTAGTGGTACTGTATGAGCTTCACACGTCTCCTAGTTCAGCCTAAGCTACTCTGCTAAGCTACCATTATCTATCAGCCTAAGCTGCTAGACACCCTATACACTAATAAGGGATAACTGTGCCTGGTGCAAGGTGCAAGTACCCCTAGGTACTCACTACAAGCCAGTCCAGCCTCCTACAGCCCCTATAAGTTTCTAATCGACACTAGGGCCACCAAATCGTCTATTAGGGAAGGGAGATAATCTCTTTCTTGCTACTCAATAGACACACAAGGGTTTTCTGGGGCTGTGAGTAGGGTTCCATTCACCAAATCAGTAAACATGACTGTGGGAAATAAGTTAATCTTTTTGGGAGAGATTTGATGAGTAAACTGAATATGACCATCTCCTTTCTGGAAGATGGGTCAATGGTATGCTACACACCAGGTGTTATGCCGTGCAGAATATTGTCCCTCATAGCTCATGAGGAGCTAGGACAGCAGGTCAGAGCAGCTCCTGTTGATACAGAACCTTTCTTGCGCTGTGTGTATGCCCTAATAGCGCACACACCAACGCTGCAAGGGAAAACAGTGCAGTTACCAAAAGAACTGCTGTTCAGGCCTCATGAGCCTGTGGATCCTATTAAAGAACGTGAAATGATATTGGAAATATCTGCCCTTGAAATCAGACCCACATATGCTGTGTTGTTCGCCACTGACAGGAGAGAGGAGATGTGGGCGTCAATAATATTCACAGATCCTGGGGTAAAATTAAGAGATATATCAGATGAAGAACTATTTGATGATTACCCACAAACTGAGACAGTTGTGTTTGAGATGGACATTGATATTAGAGTACAGTTACAACACAGAACAGCGTCCAGACATGCACGAGACCCAACCATAACTGAGAGAGACTTGGCAAAGGTCCCAGAGGTACTGTGGACCAAGGGTCCATATGATGTGGGGCTGATCAAAGGGGCTGAGCCTGTGAAGATTACTTTGAAGCCTGGAGCAATTCTGCCCAGGATACGCCAGTACCCCTTGTCCAAAGAAGCAGAAGAGGGTATTCTCCCAGCAATACAAGCATTACTTGAGCAGAGAGTAATATATGAGAGGTCGTCACCGTGCAATACTCCGATCTTCCCAATACGCAAGGCCAAGGGGGGAACTTGGCGAATGGTTCAAGGTTTTCGCTCTCTTAATGATGTAGTGATACCAGAGTTTCCAGTGGTACCTGACCCATCAATCATACTAACAAACATTCCTAAAGAGGCCACTTACTTCTCAGTGGCCGATCTCAAGAATGCGTTTTTCAGCGTTTCACTGCACCCTGATTGACAATATTTGACCGTCTTTATATTTAAACAGACTCAACTTTGCTACAGGCGTTTACCTCAAGGCTACTGTGAATCGCCAAGCATTTTTAACAGAATAGTGAAGAAGGATTTAGCAAACATAGAGTGTAGGAGTACATTGTTACAGTACGTAGACAACATCATGGTTTGCAGCGCTACTGAAGACATATGTAGAGATGACACCATTGGTCTCCTCAGCATGCTTGCAGAAAAAGGTTACAAAGTGGATAAGAACAAATTACAGTACGTGCAGACAGAGGTCCACTACTTGGGACAGATAATATCCAAAGATGGGAGAAGGGTGACACCAGACAGAGTACAGAGTATTAGGAACATGTCTAAGCCCACAACCACTAAACAGATGCAGAGGTTTTTAGGACTCTGCAATTATGTGAGACAGTGGATATTTGATTATGCCACCCTAACTGCACCACTTCTCACTGCCTTAAATGAGTCCCACGCAAACGCAAATAAAGTAGAGTGGCCGATGACAGGGAAACAGCCTTCCTGGAGCTAAAGGAAGCAGTAACAAATGCTCCAGTGTTAGCTACACCTGATTACAATAAACATTTCTACCTCTTTTGTCATTGTAATGGAACAACAATGACAGCAGTACTGACTCAAAAGACATCTATGGGGCACAAACCAATTGCCTACTACAGTGGGCTGCTAGATCCCGTCATGAAAGGGCATTACCCATGTGAGCAAGCTCTGGCAGCAGCAGCCTTTGCGGTTCAAAAGAGTGCCACCATACTGATGGGATCACCTTTAACACTGTATGTAGAGCATGCGGTATTTGCTATTTTACAGAGAAACAAAAGCACTCTTACAACTCAGGAAGTATCTGGATATGAAGTAATACTGTCAATACCATCCTTGCAAGTGGTACGGTGTCACACAGTTAATCCAGCAACATTCTTTGCACACCCAGTTTCTGAGGATGAGCAGGTACATGACTGTGCTACTTACACCCCAGAGGAAGAGAGCGAGGTAGGAGAGGACCCCATCCCTGGGAGTATGCTACTCTTTGTTGATGGGTCCTCTTTTATAGATCAGGAGACTGGGATTCGGCATTCAGGAGCAGCTGTTATTAGAGCCGAGCAGCAGGGATCCTCTGACACCTTACAGATAGTGAGCCAGGTACCACTTCCATCCCATTTCTCAGCACAAGCTGCAGAGTTAGTCGCTATGAGTGAAGCGCTACAGCACGCTGAAGGACTAGAGGTCACCATTTATTCAGATTCAGCATATGTCACCACCAACGTGCATTCTAGTATTCGCTGTTGGGAAAGGAGGGGGTTTCTCAAATCTGATGGATCCCCTGTAATGCATAAAGATCTATTAGCGCAATTGATAAAGGCCTTAACACTGCCATCTAAGGTAGCAGTTATAAAATGTGCAGCACACA
Source organism: Pleurodeles waltl (assembly GCF_031143425.1). NCBI lineage: Eukaryota > Metazoa > Chordata > Amphibia > Caudata > Salamandridae > Pleurodeles > Pleurodeles waltl. Next base: position 422,723,526 of record NC_090450.1, on the reverse strand, counting down.
CTAATCAGCAAGATCTCATCTCCAGGGGAAACGCCTTGGCAGACTGGGCATCAAAAGAAGCAGCTAAAACATCTCCAAACTTCAGCGAACAAGATGAACACACGTTAGGGATGATGATAAACAGACAACAGGGTGCTACTGAGTTACCACCCCCATACACTGAGACAGCACGATTGCACTTACGCGAATTGCAAGAACAAGCACTACCTCATGAAAGGGAGATGTGGGAGCAGCGAGGGTGTATACAGTCGCCAACAGATTTTATCTATAGGCAAGAAAGTACAGGCAAGCCAGTGATGCCTCAAGCCCTGCTGTATATTCCCCTTGAGCAACTACACCTCCCTGCACACACTGGCAAGGAATACCTTCTTGCCACATTACAGACAGACTGGTTCATTCCGCAGTTATCTGAAATGATTACGGTGTATATTGCAGAATGCACGGTATGCCAACAATACAGTCCAAGACCTACACTAAAAGTGATTACATCAACTATACCGCGTCCAACAGGCCCATTTAAAAATGTACACATAGATTTTGTTGACATGATTGAAAGATGTAATAACTACAGATACCTTATCGTAGTAGTTTGCCCTTTTTCAAGGTGGATTGAGGCAGGCCCATGTGTACATAATGATGCCAAAGCTGCAGCCAACTTTTTGATAAGAGAGGTCATACCTAGGTGGGGAATAACAGAAGCAATCCGTTCAGATAACGGCACCCATTTTGTTAATGCCATGTTTCAGCACATGTGCACCTCTTTAGGAATAAAACATAAATTATCATCTGTTTATCATCCCCAAAGTAATGGTATAGTGAAACGCCTTAACGGCCTATTGAAGAACAAAATTAGTAAATTATGTGTCACAATGAAGAAAAACTGGCTATGCTGCCTTCCCCTAGCCTTATATGCCCTCAGAAACCAACCAGGAAGTGACCATCATTTGACCCCTCACCAGATAGTAACAGGACGGCCTATGCCCACTCCCTTAACAATAGCTCAACAGAGAACGGATGCTCAAAAGACAGCTGAGGTCCTAGGACAGGAAATGAGTAGTTATCTATCTCAGTTATTGAAGTCTGTCAAGTTCTTCTCTAAACAGGTGGCACGACAAGAGAAGTGCACCAGCGCAGCCCAGCAGACCAGTCCAATTTTCGTGGGCCAGCAAGTGTACATCCGCAATTTTGTGCGACGATGGAAAGACAGCAAGTTTGAGGGCCCTTACTTAGTGACCCAGAGCACCCCCACAGCGGTGAAGGTGGAGGGCAGGAAGCCATGGATAAACCTATCAGACGTTCGATTGTCCCCGGCCTCATGTCATACATCACCATCTTCACAGGAACATTTACAGCAAGACAAAGACAAAGAGGAAGGACAGCGTCCTTCCTAAAGAGGCCAGCGGAACTCCTACTCGACACTGCTGGTAGACAGTTATGTATTTCGATTTTGTTTTTCTGTTCATGCTTTGTTATATTAGCGATTACCTTTCAATAGTATTTTAGTCCACGCATGGCAATGTGTCAGTATACTAAGCGCTTGCAGAGAGAAGTATATAAATATGAAAATATATCCCACAATATTCATGCTAGCTTATTAGACAATGTATGGTATCAGCACATGACAGAGATAGGCATGCAAATTACTAATGAATCATGTTTTGTTTGTTCTTTGATTCCACATGCTAGTGACACAGACAGGCTACATTCGTCAAAAGAGGTATCTCCAAATATTACTCAATGTTTATTGCACTTATACCTTTGTAAGATGAGGGCACGGATGCAACCCTTGCAGATAAGACAGGGAGTATTTCTAGTAAACACCACACAATATGAGGAGGAATTAGCCGATATAACAGATGTCCTGACAGATAGCAAGGAATTAGTAGTGAAATTAGGGAGGATGGCTGAGACAGGGATAATGAAATATAAAAGTAGAAATTGGAAGAGCAAAATAATAGAACATGGATTCCTGGGAATATCAAGATCTACACTTTTCTGTAAGAATTATTCAGCTTCACCCATGCCCCAAGATTGTCAGGAAAGGCCATATTTTCGAGTAAATGGATCAGTGTACGTTCGTGGTCAGTGGTACCATGGTGCAACATTTGGATGTAGAGCTCTCTCTCTCTGGATGGGAAATCAGACTGATAATAGCACCCAGCAGAAGTGTCAGGCTATATGGGATGAAAATATATCTAGATTAACTTGGGTGGAAACACCAACAACTCTCTGAGCAGGCAGAAAACCAATTTTTTTCTTTTTATGTTTCAGAGGGAATGAAACAGTCCGCGTGGGAAGGAACATCAATTGCATCACCACAAAGTACCGATATGCAATGGGGCACCTCCAGTCTGATGGACTATTATTGGCAATGCGGAGAATGGCTGTATTCGTGACTTCCTTCCGGATGGAAAGGTCTCTGTTCCTTAGTAACTGTGCACACCCCCTCCCTGGTGATTCCAGGGGTGGACATCTCAAAATTATATGATCACCCCATGAGCCGTCCAACGACTTTATTGCATCATCGGAAGAAGAGATATGCAGAGTACATGGGTACTACAACTTTGGAAGACATTCCACGAGATCACAGGTTGTTTAATGATGCCCAATTGTTTTTTGGAAGCATTTTCCCCTTTGTTCAAGCAAAGGCCACGGCCCGCTGGCTGCAGATAACACGATGGGAACTGATGAAGACAATTAATGCAACTGAAGATGGATTCAATGCAGTCAAGGAAGAGATGCGGGCTGTGAGAGTGATGCTTATGCAACATAGGTATGTGCTAGACTTGATGACTGCCATGGAGGGTGGGGTCTGTACCAAGATCGGAACCGCCTGCTGTACATATACGTGCCGGCCAACGATGCAGACAATGGAACAATCACAGAGGCCATACAGACTCTACATAAGTTACGGAAGAAGATGGCAGACGAGGGGGGTGCCCCCGATGGATGGTTTTCAGGATGGTTTTTATGGATGCCATCCTGGTTATCAGGACTGATTAAGGGGTTATTCCTGATACTTGTGGTGATCTTATTGATGTTCTGTATTTTCCAGTTAGTGGTAGGATGCTGCAAGAAGTTTAGCCAGAAGTTAGGTGGGATGTTCATTATTAGGGTAGCCAGGAACGTGAAAGAGGATGAGGATCACGTATATATCCAAATGAATGAGTGTAGTAGGGATGATTGAATAGTAGTTTAAAGTTCAACTAAAGGGGGGAATGTTACTGAAAATATAGAAAGAGAAGGCCCATTTTTGTTAATGCATGAGTTAGGAGGAAAACGTGCAGAGTCGTATATGCTCAGAGAGGAATACAGGCCCCGAGTGCTCATGGCATCCAAGTAAAAAGGTCAGTGCAGGAGGCAGAGAAGTGAGACAAAGGCATAGTTGTTCACAATGCAGTTGCAGGTAGAAGGGCCTAGAAGCTTGAATCATAACTCGATAATATAGTTACAGGAAAGGCACGCATTTAAATCCAGGTTCATGAGGAAAGGGAGTTTCTGGACAGGAACACAATAAGCATTGATGCTTGAAGGCCAGCAGCTGTGTGAGGGAGGCCAGACAGACAGGGGTTTCCAAGTCTGGAATTAGAAAAGGAGGAAATACAGACAGCCTTTAGAATGTGAGATAAAAAGTATTGCTGTTTATTAATAAATGTGCACATGACAGATATGTAACCTTCGCTTTCCTGCAAACTTGTAATTAGATGCTTTCTCATGAGAAATGCGGCTTTATGCTGACGTAAGTAGAGATACAATGTACCAAACAAGCGCTTAAATCAAAAATGCATGACAAGTGATAAGACTCATTCAAGGTGGCAAAAACATATAAAAAGGGCTGCTTCAGTTGATGAATTTGAGGGCGGTTTCCGACACCGAGCTGTGCTGCCCTCCCGGCCGTTATTCATAAATGTTCATATTAATTGCCAAACTGAGTACTGTTGTTCTTTATTCGTGACCTGACAACATCAGTGGTAGGGGAGTATAGGTGACTTACCACTTTGAATTCCTCCGGTGATTCCAGTCAGGCTCTCTGGTTGCAGGATAGCCAAAACCATCTCCTTCCATGATATTAACTCTGGGGGAGGAGGTGGAGGTCCACTGCCGTTCCTGTGGATGGCAATCTGGTGTCGTGATGCCATGGATCGCACCTTCCCTCGTGGGTCGTTGCACCTCTTCCTTATGTCTTCCCTTGTGTGTGGATAGTTTTCCACTGAGTTCACCTTATGGACGATCCTCCGCCATAACTCAATTTTCCTGGATATGGATGTCTGCTACACCTGTGTACCGAACAGCTGTGGCTCTACCATCACAATTTCATCCACCATGGCACACAACTCATCATCTGTGAAATGGGGGTACTTTTGCTGGAACATTGTGATGTTGATGTGTGTGTGGGGAAAGGGTTGTGCAAAGGGTGGTTTGTTTGTGGGAGGTGCCAGGTGTGTGGTTATTATGGATTGAGTGCTAGTGGTCTATTGTGCAATAGTGAGGTGCGTGTTTGTGTGCAATGCTGTTGTGTGGTGTATGATGTGTGTTTGGGGTGTATAGGAGGCTGTGTTGGGTATGTGCAGTTCCTTGTTGTGCGTGGCCGTGAGTTGTGTGACAAATGTTTTCCATTGCAAAGGATTGTGGGATGTGTGTTTTATACATGTGGGTGTGTGTGGTGTTTGTATGTACATCAGGTGTGGTGTATTAGAAATGGCCAATGTGGGGGTGGTTTTGTTGGGAAGTCAGTATTGGGACTGTGGCGGTCCACACCTCTAATGGCTTACTGCCGTTGAATGACCGCTATGCTGATTTTTGTGTCGTAATTTGGAGGGTGATCTCTTCTTGGTGTGGCAGTGAGGGTGGAGGGACAGCCTCTCTCCCACTGTAGTTCGGCCTGGCGATGTCAGATTCGTGGCTGCTTACTGGTGGTTTTGTTTTTGTGACTCATTATACGGCGGTAGATTTACTGCCTCAGCTGCAGTCTTTTGGCTGCCGCCAGCACGTCCGTTTTTGCTAAAGACCGCCAATATCACAATGACCACCTACGTTTTTTCTTTTATGTGTGTAAGTGTTGTGTGACTACAGTGGTATTGCATGAGCTTTGCATGTCTATAGATAAGCCTTGGCTGCTCGTCCACAGCTACCTCTAGAGAGCCTGGCTTCTAGACACTGCCAACACTACGTTAATAGGGGATATCTGGACATGGTATAAGGTATAAGTACCCTAGTTACCCAACATACCAAGCAAGCTTCCTACATTGGTGGTGCAGCAGAGGGTGCCTTAACACTCTGTCACTTGGTACTTTCCACAGGAAAGACCACTTACTGACTAGGGGTATACACTGGACTTAGTGTCAGGGAGTTAGTCTCTTAAGTTTGGGTAAGCTGGAGGTCTGGCATAGCCTTTGCATCAAACATCTGTAAGGAGACTAAGTTAGTGTAGTTAGGGAGCCTACACCACTCTAGCTAGTTGACATGTCTTTAGGGCACACCTCTCCGGCCATGGATTTTCCCTATGAGAACCTGACCTTCCAAGAAAATAGGGAGATGTGTGCTAAGAGAAAGCTGAAGGCAGAGAAAAATCCCAATAAGAGTCTGCTTCTGAGCCTACTCCTCCAGGACAGGATGACCAAGAGCATGCTGGTAGCCAGGGGGAGGAGGAAGAAGAAGTAGAATCTGACCCTCCATTGCTAGAAAAAGAAGACTTAGCCACTGAGGTGGGTCAGGACGTGCCCAGGGAGGAGCAGAGAACCTCTAGGCACACCCACAGTCCTGTTAGGAGCACTGTTAGCAGTACAAAGGGGTGTCATACCAGTAGGTCCACCTTTGTCCCTAGACGGCTGGTTGAGAGGGTGTCCAAGGATAGGAAACAATCCTCCTCTGCTCACTCTCACATCTCCTCAATATCTGAGGGGACCCACTGTTCAACTTCAGGGGAAGATTCCCTAGACAGGGAACTCGGGCAACGGAAGCTGGAGGAGGCCAAGCTGAGGCTGCAGCAGCAACAGCTAGTCCTAAACAGGGAGGCCTTGATAGTGGAGAGAGAGAGGCAGGGGTTGGGGTTAGCACCCCATGGTGGCAGCAACTTTAGCTTCAGGGAACCTAGAGTCAGGGAGGGCTCACCACTGAACAGTACAGAATCAGGTTCAGGGAGACCAGGAAATAGTCCTCCCAAGATTGGGTAGACTTTGTTGACTGTTCTGTTAAGGCTGAAGAAGGCTGGTTACATGGCAGCAACGTCAGTGACTATGAGTGCTTTTATAATCTGATCTCCAGAGAGCATATTTTGAACAACCCTGTGTCTGATTTGTTGCACCATTACTTGGTAGAATCTGATCTGACCTCTCCCCAAGAATTGGGAAAGAAGGCAGACAAATGGGTCAGAACTAGGGTGAGCAGAAAAGCTCATACAGGGGGCTACAACAAGAAGAAAGAAGCAGGTAAGTCTCAGGATAAGGATGGGGACAAAGACAAAAGTAAGGAGTCTTCATCAGGCCCACAAAACTCTTCTGGGGGTGGGTCTAAAACATCTCCCTCTTCATCCAACTTTAGAAAGCCTTGGTGCTATGTTTGCAAAAACAAAGACCATAGGCCAGGAGACAGCTCCTGCCCTAAGAAAGGCACCAGGCCAACCACCATTACAAACCACACTTCTACTTCTAGTGCCCCTAGCAGTAGCAGTAGTGGTGGACTACTAACAGTATTCAGTCCAAGGGCATAGCTGGACTCACTTTAGTTTAGTTAGGGAGACCACAAGGGCTGTATTAGTCTCTGATGGGGCATTGATCTTGCCACCCTTGGTGCCTGTTCCCTTAATATGGATAAGTACAGGCAGCAACCCTTGATAAATGGTGTTCAGGCAGAGGCCTACAGGTGCCAGTGTCACAATGGTGGCTGAAAAACTGGTGTCCCCTGAGCAACACCTACTTGGTCACCAGTACCAAGTGACTGATGCTCATAACAACACTGTATGCCACTCCATGGCAGTTGTTGATTTCACCTCTGGGAGGGTGGGGCTACAGGTCCAAAGAAAGTTGTTGTGTCTACAGACCTACCTATAGAGTGTTGTCAACACCAGGACAGTGCGCGATCTATAAGCAACATAATACAAAATGACAAACCTTATGCAATGAAATAATTCATGCATTATGTGTTGATATTGCATATTAACTTTTTGCATTGGAGGTATTTATCTTGAAATGCCATTGATGCTGTTTGTAATGTATTGTTCATTTTCAAGCCTTTCCTGCAGCCTGGTTGGCTGTGGCATGTGGGCGGGGCTTGGGAAAATTTAAGGAACCCAGCCCAGCTCCAAGTGCTCACTATTCAGAGGTCCCGGTGCAGAGCAGCAGCATTTTCCTGGGCTCCTGTTCCAGAGGCCTACTTGGACATTTCCTGGCCCTGTCCTCATTATCTTGCTGATCTTCAAGTAGGGCGGTAAGCCGGAGGTCAGGGTAGGCCCCCTAACTCCGTTTCTAGAAACATTTGAGTTTTGGCTTTGTGATTTACAGTGTCGGCGATTTATTCTTGGCACTTAACCCTTGCAGTTCAGATCGGCAGAGTGCGCAATCATTTTGTGGCATTTGAATCTTGATGGTAGAATCGACAAGAGTGTGCGCGATTCATTCTTGGCAATTAACCCTTGCAGTTCAGATCGGCAGAGTGCGCAATCATTTCGCGGCATTTGAATCTTGATGGTTGAATCGGCAACAGTGTGTGCGATTCATTCTTGGCAATTAACCCTTGCAGTTCAGATCGGCAGAGTGCGCGATCGTTTAGAGGCATTTTAATCTTGATGGTTAAATCGGCAACAGTGTGCGCAATTCAATTTTGGCAATTAACCCTTGCAGTTCAGATCAGCAGAGCGCACGATTATTCTAGGTACTTGAGTCTTGATGCGCAGTCTGGCAATAAGGTGCGCAATATTTTCTGGGCAATTGAATCTTGAAACTTAGATCAAACAGAGTGTGATCTTTCTAGTCAAAACAAGTTTAGTCAGTTGGCCTATTCTGCAGTATCATTCATGAATCCTATAGCAGTTAATTCTTTGGGAACGAATGCACTCATTGACTCTTGTTGTGACGTAATTGCTATTCTAAGGATTAACTTGAGAGAGTTCAATGTTCAGAGTATATGATTGTAAAAAGGTCACATTATTGAAAAGTTCTTGATCTCTCATGTTATTAGAGCATAAAAAATTAAAACAAAGTTCATGAAGATTAATGTGAATGATCTTGCTATTGTGTTCTTAACTCTTGTTTCCACAGGTCTCCTTCCCGCTGTTCCTACCCCGCTGCAACCTAAACCCCATACCCCGCTTGGCCATTCTTTAAATCTGTGCTATGATAGCTAGTAGAGTTTGGAGCTGCCAAGAGGTGGAAACATTGGGAACAGGTTCAAACCCCGAGGATCCGGCCTCGCTAACAAGTGTCTGCTAGGGAACTACTTGAATACTTCATCTTGAGCTGAAGTGGAGTTAGAGGTGCATGCAGCAATGCTGGGCATCCCAGGGCATATATTTGTCTTGACTAGAGCGAATGCCAAGAGGCAAAAAGATTAAGGAAACATGGAGCCTAAAACAATGGCCCAAGAGCTTCCAAAACCTAAGGGTTGGAAGGGCAAAAAGGTACCCCCTGCCCCAACCTCCAGTAAGGATTCCCTCTCTGAGAAGGAGGAATCTACTCCCTTGGCAGAACATACACGAGAGGAGCTCCCGGCTGACACAACTGAGCTCATGGGTGCGGGGGCCTGCCAGGGAGGAATTCAGTATGGCACAAAAGACTTGTCCCACACTGGAGGGATTGAGGCAGCAAGCTGTCCTTCAAGCGGCAGGGGATGTCAGTGGCACCCACAAAGTGTATTAGGAAGACAGCCTCTTGTATTCAGACCCAAGAGACCCCAAACCTGGTGCCACCAGAAGATTCGTAGCCCTTGTGCAATACAGAGCATTTTTGTTGACCCTTGCACATGATATTCCCCTGGCAGGTCACTTGGGGCAAAGTAAGACTTGGGACCAACTTGTCCCTCACTTTCCCTGGCCCCACATGTCAGAAGACACTAACGAATTTTGTCGCTCCTGTGTCACCTGTTAAGCCAGTGGCAAGACAGGTGGCACACCAAAGGCCCCCCTTAATTCCACTTCCAGTAGTTGGGGTTCCCTTTGAGAGGGTTGGGGTAGATCTTGCTAGCCCCCTAGACCCACTCACAGCCTCTGGGAACAGATTTATTCACCAGATACTCAGAAGCTATTCCTTTAAGGACCACTGCAGCTCCTGCAGTGCCAAAAGCCCTCCTGGGAATTTTCTCAAGTGGGGTTTCCTAAAGAGGTAGTATCAGACAGAGGTACCAACTTCATGTCTGCATATCTCTAAGCCATGTGGAAGGAGTGTGGGGTAACTTATACGTTCATCATCCCTTACCACCCCCAAACCAATGGTTTGGCAGAGAGATTTAACAAAACTCTCAAAGACATGATCATAGGACTCTCTGAAAAGCTCAGGAGGAGATGGGATGTCCTACTGCCATGCCTCCTTTTTGCCTAAAGGGAGATCCCTGAGAAGGGAGTGGGCTACAGCCCCTCTGAACTTCTGTTTGGGCACCCTGTTAGGGGCCCTCTTGCTCTTGTAAGGGAGGGCTTGGAGCAACCTCTCAAGCCCACTAAACAGGACATAGTGGGCTATGTACTTGGTCTCAGATCAGGGATGACTGAGTACATGAAAAAGGCCAATAAAAACCTTCAGGCCAGCCAGGAACTGTAGAAGCAGTGGCATGACCAGAAGGCTGTACCAACTGTTTACCAGCCAGGGCAGAAGGTGTGGGTCCTGGAGCCTGTGGCTCCCAGGGCACTCCAGTACAAGTGGAATGGTCCCCACACAGTAGTGGAAAAGAAGGATGAGGTCACCTACTTGGTAGACCTAGGCACTCCCAGAAGCCCCCTCAGGGTGTTTCATGTGAACCGCCTGAAGCCCTACTATGACAGGACTGACATGACCTTGCTCATGGCCACTGATGAGGGACAGGAAGAAGAGAGTGACCCTCTTCCTGACCTCTTCTCCAACTCTGCAGCTGTTGGCTCAGTTGAAGGGGTAGTCCTTGGTGACTGTCTTACTGAGTCACAGAAAGAAGACTGCAGGTACCTTCTAGGACAGTTCTCAGAACTGTTCCCTCTAACACCTAGACAAACCACATGATGTGAACACACCATTGATACAGGGGACAGTTTGCCCATAAAAGTAAAATATATAGGCAACCTGACCATGTTAGAGACTGCATCAGAGCAGAAGTTCAAACAATGCTGGACTTAGGAGTAATTAAGCACTCATACAGCCCCTTGGCTAGCCCAGTGGTGCTGGTCCCAAAACCTCACTCTCCGAATGGGAAGAGAGAAAGTAGGTTTTATGTTGACTATAGAGGGCTCAACGCAGTCACATAAACAGATGCTCATCCTATCCCTAGGGCAGATGAACTAATAGATACACTGGCATCTGCCAAGTATCTGAGTACATTTGATCTGACTGCTGGATATTGGCAGATAAAGTTATCAAATTATGCCAAACCCAAGACAACATTTCCAACCATTGGAGGGCATTATCTATTCACAGTGATGCCCTTTGGTCTGAAAAATGCACCTGCCACATTTCAGAGGCTGGTGAACACAGTCCTCCAAGGATTGGAAGCCTGTAATGCAGCTTATCTGGATGATATAGCAGTCTTTAGCTCCACCTGGGAGGATCACCTGGCCAACCTGTGGAATGTTTTGAAAGCTCTGCAGAAAGCAGGCTTCACTGTCAAGGCCTCTACGTGCCAGATAGGGAAGTGGAAGGTTGTATATCTGGGCCACCTGGTAGGTGGATGATAGATTCAACCACTCAAGGGAAAGATTCAAGCATTTTTTAATTGGACTCTCCGTACCACTCAAACTCAGGGGAGAGCCTTTCTAGGCCTCACTGGGTATTACAGAAGGTTCATTTAGAACTATGGTTCTATTGTAGCCCCTCTTAATGACCTCACCTCAAAGAGAATGCCCAAGAAAGCTCTAAGGACAACTAGCTGTCAAAAAGCTTTTGATGATCTCAAACACGCCATGTGCTCTGCACCTATTTAAGAAGCCCTGACTACTCCAAGCATTTCATAGTTCAGACAGATACATCTGAGGTAGGGGTTGGGACAGTGTTATCACAACTTAACACTGAAGGCCAGGACAAGCCTGTAGCTTTTGTAAGCAGAAGGTTGATTCCCAGGGAAAAACGTTGATCAGTCATAGAAAAGGAGGCCTTTGCTGTGGTCTGTGCCTTGAAGAGGCTGAGGCCATACTTGTTCGGCACTCACTTCCTTGTTCAGACAGATCACAAGCCCATTTTTTGGCTCAAACAAATGAAAGGTGAAAATCCCAAACTGTTCAAGCGGTCCATTTCCCTACAGGGAATGGACTATACAGTGGAACATAGCCCTGGGAGTAACCACTTGAATGCAGAGGGACTCTCCAGATATATCCACTTAGACAATTAAGGCTCACCTGGACAAGGTTAGCCTTATTGTCCTTCGTTTGAGGGGGGTTTTGTGGGAAAGTACCCTCTTTCTTGTCATGGTTAGCCCCATTTTCTGCCTGCTGTCAGTGTGTTTGACTGATTTCATAGTGATCCTACTAACCAGGATCCCAGTGATTATGCGCTCTCCCTTCAAACTTGGTTACTTGAACCACATCTATCCCACATTTGGCATACTGGTGCCCCCATGTAAGTCCCTAGTACATGGTACCCAGGTACCCACAGCATTTGAGCACCAGGGGATCCCCATGGGCTGCAGCATGTATTACGCCACCCATGGGGGAGCCCATGTAAAATGTAACTGCAGGCCTGCCATTGCAGCCTGCATGAAAAGGTGCATGCACCTTTTCACTACAGGTCACTGTAAGTCACCCCTGTGGTAGGCTCTCCTAGCCCAGAGAGCAGGGTGCAAGTACCTGTGTATGAGGGCACCCCCTGCACTAGCAGAGGTACCCCCACAAACTCCAGTTCCATTTTCCTGGACTTCGTGAGTGCGGGGATGCCATTTTGTGTGTGTACTGGACATAGGTGACTACCTATGTCCAGCTACATAATGGTAACTCCGAACCTGGGCATATTTGGTATCAAACATGTCAGAATCATACCCCAATACTGTTGCCAGTATTGAAAGTATGATTCCATGCACTCTTGGGGGGGCCCTTAGATGACCCCGAGGCTCCTACCAGCCTTCTGGGGTTTTTCAAGGCAGCCCGAGCTGGTGCTACCCCTCAGACAGGTTTCTGCCCTCCTGCTGCTTAAACTGCTCAAGCCCAGGAAGGCAGAACAAAGGATTTCCTTTGAGGGGGGGTAACACCTTCTCCCTTTGGAAATAGGTGTTTCATGGCTTGGGAGGGGTAGCCTCCCCAGGCCACTGGTATGCTTTGAAGGACACATTTGGTACCCTCCTTGCTTTACCCAGGCTACACCAGTTCAGGGACCACGGTACCTGCTCTGGAGCGAAACTGGACAATGGAAAGAGGAGTGACCACTCCCCTGTCCATCACCACCCTGGGGTGGTGTCCAGAGCTTCTCCAGAGGGACCCTGGGTTCTGCCATCATGAATCCAAGGTGGGCAGGGGCTTCTGGGGGCATCTGAGTGGCCAAGTCAGGCAGGTGATGTCAGAGCCCCCTCCTGATAGGTGGTTCCCTGGCTAGGTGACCAATCCCCCTTTCAAGGCTATTTAGGGTCTCCCTCTTGGGTGGGCCCTCAGACTCGGCATGCAAGATTCTAGCAGGACTCCTCTGCAACCTCTGGTTCGACTTCTAGCCACTGGAACTGCAACTGGACCCTCCAGTAAGCGACAATCTTCATCCACGACGAAGACTGCTTGCAACATTGTTTCCACGGCTTCTTCCAGCTTCTGCAACATTTCCCCGGATGTGCATCCTCTGAGGGTGGCAAGTCTTCAGTCTGCATGAGAAGGAAGAGGGAATTTCCCTTGGAGTCACTCCTCTGCACCCACAGGCACCAACTGCAACAACGACTGGCTGCGTGGATCTCCTCCCATCCTGACCTGCATGGATCCTGCATCATGGGTGGTGGTCTGGAGTAGTCCTCTTTGTCCCCTCTGCCAGTTGTCCAACTTTGGTGGAGGTAATTCCTTGCCTTCCCAAGCAGGACAGCACCCCCGGGCACTGCATCATTTGCAGGTACCAAGGCTTCTTGGCATCTACTCCAAGGGAGTTTCAGGCTACATGTAGCCCCAGAACTCCTTCCTGCCATGCACAGCCCTCTGCATGCTTCTCCTGTGGCGTGGCTCCCTTCTCCAGTTGTGCTGCATGGGTTCCTCTGTGACTCCTTGTTCCTCTTCCAGTGGGTCTTCTGTGGGGGCTGCCTTTTCTTCTGCTGACTCTCTGCCTTGCTGAGTGTCCCCCTAGGACTCCCCCCACCTTCCCATCGGTTGCATCCTACTGAACCTAGCTGGTTCCAGGCAGCTCCACATTTGCTTCACCGCAACTTTTGCCTTTGCCAATGTTTGTTGGTGGCTTTTCCACACCACTGACCAACTGCAATCATCCACCGGGCGTGGGTCATTGACTGCATCCTCCAGGAACTCTTCTCCGGCGCCAGGGCTGCATTGCTGACCGTCTTCGTACTACTGTCAACCAACTCCTGCAACCACAGCTGGGAGGGTAGTGGCTCCTGCCCCCACTGGATACTTCTGTGACTTCTGGTTTTGGTCCCCTTCTTCCACAGGACATCCTCTTCAGGAGTCCATTGCTGGTTTCTTGCAGTCCTGTCTGGGTGTTGCATTATCTTCTTTTTCGTCCTTTTGGGTGGTTTGGGGGAAAATCCAGTAACTTACTTAGTTCCTCCATCTCCCCTCTACACATCCCAGTTACCTAGGTGGGGTCCTGCGCTGCGTTCTTTTTTTTCATTATATGGTTTGGGCTCCCCCTAGGGTCACTATTTCCTATTTGCAATTGCACTGTTTTCTGTCACTTTCTATGCCTATTTCTGACTACTAGTGTACATATCTAGTGTGTTACTCACCTTTTGTTGGAGGGTTGCTGGTAGCAAAAAAACCTTTAAGTGTCACATTTGTAACTTGTTGACAGTTTTTAAGTGGTGGGATGGGGTCGACTTCCACTTTATCTTCCTTGCTCTTACACTACGAACGGGAACAGGACTTTGCACATTACCAACATTGTGACCAGGATCAAGCTTGATCCCCCATCTTAGAACGTAACCTCTGTTTCAAATGTGACTTCTTAAGCTCAGCAACATAGAGCTCCAGTTCCTGCTCTCCAGTCGCCAACAGGTGCATGAGGGCACACTTGCCACATGACTGAGTTCTGACTGCAGCACAAGCACACATTGGGCAGGCCTGTGACTGACATCTGCTTTCCACAAACTTGGCATGAATTGAACTCTGCCGTTTTCGGGGAGACATCTTCCCTAGCACATTGTCTGGATATAATTTTGAGTTGTCAAAAAGCCAATAAAGTTGGCAGTAGAGTTGTAGATCTGCGCTGAAGGTTATGGAAATGAAGGACTGATACTGAAGATGAGTGTGTTACTCTCAAAAGTAGGTGATACGTTTTACAGATGATGTGAAAATAAGTATCTTGCAGATCTATTGATTCGACCTAATCTTCTTAGGGAAAACAAGGCAATATTTAATGAAGAGCCAGTAGCAGGAACTGTTTCCTTTTGTTGGCATAATTTAGGTCCAGAATGAGGCTTATCTCTAGGCTTTGGCTTTCTGGCTGAACCCAAAAAAAACGGAGTAAATCCCCCTGTTTTTCAGCAAGTTGTGGACTTTTTAATTTGCTCCTTTGCCAGTAAGACTTTTCACCTCCTAAGGCATACATTTCAAGGAGGGGTGTGGAATTCCTATAGTCCGACACCCAGGGCATATTGTTTGGGGTCAGGACAACAAGTTGTCATGTTTATTTTGTCCTTAGGACAAGTAGTCCCAACCCCCTCCAGCTCAACCCCTTTGGCTGCAAGTTTACAGTACCACATTATGGGTTGGGGAGGTCATTACATAAATTAAAGTAATATTTGTGTCAATAAGTTAATGCTGTTCAAACTTGTATTTATGGTTCATTAATGCAAAGTCTTTATTAATAGAGTGAGTACTCAAAGGAAATGTAAGATCGGACTGCACTATTGAGAGTGGTTCCATTATAAAAAATATGTACACACTTTTGCAAAGTTTAACAATATGAAGCTACGTATAATGCTCCAAGAATGCTCTCTGATCACATGCAAATATTTGAAGAAACTTGAAAGCAAGTTTGATTCTTTCCTATCAAAATAAAATGGTCACAAAAAAGCAACGAGGAAAAGAAACGTTTTGCTAAACTACTGTGAAATTTTAGGTAGCTTATCTTTGAAGCACCATTTAGTAAAATGTGTTGATGAATGCTAAAATATTCATAATGGAAAATCAGTGTAACCATTTTTAACAAGATTATGGGAAACATGAAAATAAACAAGCATTGGCAAAGCCAATAGGCCCAAAATTGGTGGTCAACCTTTTTGGTTTTATCAATGCGTGTCTTGTTTTGACAGTTTTTGCAAAACTTTAATGTTGTGGGAGCATTATAACAGACAATGGCAAAAACATTTTTTGGGTCTGAGAAAGCACACATTGCTCAGTGGTCCCTGGCATTGAACAAAACTACTGTGTGTGCAAGTATGCTCCTTGTGAAAGAGCAGAATGCTGTCACTTACAATGAATCCAGTCAATAGATAGCTAGATAGATAGATAGATAGATAGATAGATAGATAGATAGATAGATAGATAGATAGATAGACAGATAGACAGATAGACAGATTTTAATAAAAACAAAATGTCTTGGCTAAGGTAAGACCTAATTAGGGGCCCAATTGTTAAAGAAAGTCACAAAAGTGCACCCATGGTTTATGTCCTTGCATTAGTACATATTGATGGCTTTTATGAATTCACAAGAATTCACAGCAGTAGGCCAGGAAATCGTGCTCCTAGAAAATATTTGTGAACTACTAGCCTTGGAGGACCTTAGGAATACGCTGTTGGAATTTAAACCGGAACTGTCAGGGTCTGCTTTGGAAAAGGACATGGCTAACAAGAGGTAGCTTTGGAAAACTGCTGATTTAATAGCCCCCATAAGAAGAAATAACAAGACCTTTAGGCCTCGCTCTGCTTGCTGGTTTTCGGCAGACCTAGTCCAGGAAAGAGCTGCATTTAAGACATTGGAAACAGTGTGGTGAAGGTATTATTTTGAACACGATAAGCCCAATTATAAAAGGGCCTCATGTAACTATCACAAAAATATTAAGAGAATCCGAGGCATATTTTACATGCAGTGCATTGAAGAAGCAGATATTGATAGTAAGGATATTTTTCAAATCGTTAGTATGTTTAATGAACCAAAACCTTCTTACCCTTATTAGAGCCGAATCAGGCGAATTAGGCACCCGTGTTAGTGATTTTTAGGATAAGATCCTCAAAATTCAGGCCAATATCTCGGGGACAAAACCTTTCTCTGGGACATTGGATCTGGGAAGGGCTAATATCTTGCCCAACAGACCTAATTTGTCGTCATTTACAGTTCCTTCTGTGGATGAGGTAGCGTTTGCCTTCTTTAGATGTAAATCCAGATCGCCTTCTGATCGCATTCCACACCACATGTTGAGTTGAAGCCAATAGCAGATATTAATATCCCAGTCTGTCAGGATGTGTTTAGCTCTTCTTTCATGCAGAGATACTCCAAAAGGAGTGGAAGTGAGCTAATGTAATCCCCCTTCTCAAAAAGGCCAATGCCGACCCAGAATCCCTGGCCAAATTTAGACCGGTCTCACTACTTCCAGTGGCGGCAAAGGTCTTAGAAAAACTGGTGAATCAATAGCACACCACATTCCTTGACGAGAGCAACTTGCTTCACCCCTCTCAATTGGGGTTTAGAGTACGTCACAGTACAGAGGCCGCCTTTCTTGAGGGTTATCAGTTTAGACTCTGGCCTCAATGTTGCTTTGGTGCTACTAGACCAGTTGGCAGCATTCAACACAGTCAATCATAATATCTTGTATACAGGCTAGAGTATCTAGGTGTGATGGGCTCAGCCCTGGACTGGCTGAGTTCACTCCTGGCGCCATGGGAACAGGTAGGTTGGATAAAGCCATACGCCTCAGATGCGAAGAGTCTGAGTTGGGGAGTGCTGCAAGGCTCCTCCCTTAGCCCCACTCTTTAAACTCTATACTGTGCCTTTGGCTTGTTTGGTGGAATCTTTTAATATCAGAGTCATCTCCTATGTGGCTTACACCCAACTCTTGCTCACGTATGAGGGGGACTCCCTCTGAGGCCGAATATGCTTTTGCGGGTTGTGTGGCAGCAGTGTTGGATTGGTTCAGAGATAGTAAGTTGCAATGTAACCCTGATAAGATGGAAGTTTTATTATTCTGTCGCAATCCTCTTCCAGGGTGGATTGGAGCATGGCCCAAGACCGATCCTCCACCACCTCCACCTACGTCGGTGGCTAGAAACTTAGGGATCATATTTGAAACTCAACTCTTGTGGCACTCAGGTTGCAGCTGTAGTTAAATCTTGCTATTCGATCTTTCGCATGTTGTAATAATTGCGCCAGTATCTTCCACATTTTGCCCAGATGACTGGTTAGGGCTTTGATTCTTTCAAGGTTGGACTATGCCAATGCTCTTTATTTAGGTCTGCCAGATTATTTGATCAAACAAATACAAGTGATGCAAAACATGGCTGTCTGCCTTTTGTTTAAAATGACTAAATTTGCTGTGTTTTCCTATTCCAAGAAAAACTACACTGGCTGCAAGTATGGAAGAGCATTATCTTTAAGGCTTTAACAATCGTCCACCAAGCTTTTGTTACCTCAATAAGAGGGTGATGGAATACATCCTGATGTGCCAACTTCGGTCCAGCAATGTGGGCCTAATCGTGGTTCCCTGCTTTAAAAGACAGCGCTGTGGCAGCTCTTTCTTCATGGTGGTGGCTGACATTTTTGTGGAATCAGCTTCCTACACATTTAAGGGCAGCTAAAGATATATTAAAAAAAGAACTCAATACATTTTCAAGTGTTTGTGGGTGTGCTCTTGGTTGACCCTGTTTTTACTCTTTTTTTAGTACCTTAAGTGCCAGGACACTTAGTATGAGTAGCTGTGCGCTATATAGGCAAGACTCACTCATTCATTCAACTACATTTTAGCACAAGTGTAAGGAGTTGGCTCTGTATATACTATTTCAAAGTAAGAAATTGTGTTCACAGAGACCAAGGGTTCCCCTTAGAGGTAAGATAGTGGCAAAAGTCGATATTCTAATGCTCTATTTTGTGGTAGTGTGGTCGAGCAGTAGGGTTATCAGAGGGTAGTGTTAAGCATTTGTTGTACACACACAGGCAATAAATGAGGAACACACACTCAAAGACTTACTCCAGGCCAATAGGTTTTTATATTGAAAAATATATTTTCTTAGTTTATTTTAAGAACCACAGGTACAAGATTTACAGTTGATACTTGAAATGTAAGGTACTTCACTTAGATGCTTAAGAACTTTGAATGAAAACAATATCATGTACAGTCTTTGTAAAAATGGCAATAAGCTATTTTCAAAGTGGACACAGTGCAAAAATCAACAGTTCCTGGGGGAGGTAAGTAAAGGTTAGATTAGGAGGTAAGTAAAACACTTACGAGTCTCAGTCCTGGGGCATAGGCAGCCCACCGTTGGGTGTTCAAGGCAACCCCAAAGTTACCACACAAGCAGCTCAGGGCCGGTCGGGTGCAGAGGTCAAAGAGGTGCCCAAAACACATAGGTGCCTATGAAGAACAGGGGTGCTCTGGTTCCAGTCTGCCAGCAGGTAAGTACCTGCGTCCTCGGAGGGCAGACCAGGGGGGTTTTGTAGAGCACTGGGGGGGACACAAGTAGGCACACAAAACACACCCTCAGTGGCTCAGGGGCGGCCGGGTGCAGTGTGCAAAGCAGGTGTCGGGTTTTGTATAGGTTTCAATGGAGGGACCCGGGGGTCACTATAGCGGTGCAGGCAGGCACGGGGGCTTCTTGGGAAAGCCACCACCTGGGTAAGGCAGAGGGTCGCCTGGGGGTCACTTCTGCATCGAAGTTCGGTTCCTTCAGATCCTGGGGGCTGCGGGTGCAGTGTTGGTTCCAGGCATCGGGTCCCTTGTTACAGGCAGTCGCGGTCAGGTGGAGCCTCTGGATTCTCTCTGCAGGCGTCGCTGTGGGAGCTTAGAGGGGTTGTCTCTGGTTACTCATGGGTTCGCGGTCGCCAGAGAGTCCTCCCTGAGGTGTTGGTTTTCTGTAGGTCGAGCCGGGGGCGTTGGGTGCAGAGTGTGAAGTCTCACGCTTCCGGCGGGAAACGTGAAGTCCTTGGAAGTTGCTTCTTTGTTGCAAAGAAGTAGCTGGTTTTGAACAGGGCCGCTGTTCATGGGAGTTTCTTGGTCCTGTAGTCCAGGGCAGTCCTCTGAGGCTTCAGAGGTCACTGGTCCCTGTTGGATGCGTTGCTGGAGCAGGTTTTCGAAGATGGAGACAGGCCAGGAGGGCTGGGGACAAATCAGTTGTTGTCTTCCTCCTTCTCTGCAGGCTTGTAGGTCAGCAGTCCTTCTTTCTTCAGGTTGCAGGAATCCGATTTCCTGGGATTTGGGGAGCCCCTGTTGGGAGGGGCGTCACATCCCTAATCCTATTGGGGGAATCCACCAAACTCAAAATGGAGAAATTCTAAAGGCAGGGGTCACCTCAGCTCAGGACACCTTAGGGGCAGTCCTGACTGGTGGGTGACTCCTCCTTGTTTTTCACATTATCTCCTCCAGCCTTGCTGTCAAAAGTGGGGGCTGTGGCCGGAGGGGCGGGCATCTCCACTAGCTGGGATGCCCTGGGGTGCTGTAACAAAAGGGGTGAGCCTTTGAGGCTCACCGCCGGGTGTTACAGTTCCTGCAGGGGGAGGTGAGGAGCACCTCGACCCAGTATAGGCTTTGTTCCTCGCCACAGAGTGACAAAGGCACTCTCCCCATGTGGCCAGCAACATGTCTGGTGTGTGGCAGGCTGGCAGGAACTGGTCGGCCTACACTAGAAGTCAGGTAGGTATTCAGGGGGCATCTCTAAGATGCCCTCTGGGTATATGTTACAATAAATTGCACACTGGCATCAGTGTGTATTTATTGTGCTGAGAAGTTTGATACCAAACGTCCCAGTTTTCTGTGTAGCCATTATGGAACTGTGGAGTTTGTGTTTGACAAACTCCCAAACCATATACTCTTATGGCTACCCTGCACTTACAATGTCTAAGGTTTTGCTTAGGCACTGTAGGGGCATAGTGCTCATGCACTTATGCCCTCACCTGTGGTATAGTGCACCCTGCCTTTGGGCTGTAAGGCCTGCTAGAGGGGTGACTTACCTATGCCACAGGCAATGTGAGGTTGGCATGGCACTCTTACTGGAGTGCCATGTCGACTTAGTCATGTTCTCCCCACCAGCACACATAAGCTGTGAGGCAGTGTGCATGTGCTGAGTGACGGGTCCCCAGGGTGGCATAAGACATGCTGCAGCCCTTTGAGACCTTCCCTGGCATCCGGGCCCTTGGTACCAGGGGTACCAGTTACAAGGGACTTACTGAGTGTCAGGGTTATGCCAACTGTGGAGACAAAGGTACAGTTTATGGAAAGAACACTGGTGCTGGGGCCTGGTTAGCAAGGTCCCAGCACACTTTCAAATCATAACTTAGCATCAGCAAAGGCAAACAGTTAGGGGGCAACCATGCCAAGGAGGCATTTCCTCACAACAAGAAAATATGCACTCGTAGATTTGTTCATGCTAAAAGCTGTTGAACGTTTACAAGTTCACTTTCCTCTAGTCACCTTTTTCCCCAACCCTGCAAGAAGTTTTACTTCTTCCCTTGTCAGAAGTACATTTTCAACCTTTTTCAGTATGGGATAAGATGAGAGAAGAGCTAGTGAAGACCCCTAACACATGCCAGTTATTAGGTTTACACAGACTCAAAAGGGCATTACATCCCTGAAGCCTATTGCTCACCACTACCTCCAGCCCCAGTATGTGATATATGGAAAGGTGGCAAAAGAAGGAAATTGCTAGCATTCAAACGTACATTAATATGAGCCCCGGCATAAAAAGAGAGGCTATTACCAGAGCTTTTTTGTAATTAAATTGCTGCCATAATTTGTTGCCACACTATTTGGCACCAAAGGGACAAGTGGATTTTTTTTAAGCCAAGTAGATTTATGACACAGCCTATCCCATTGACAAGTACATATTTTGTTGATTTTCACACCCCTGTCAAGTGTAGCGGTTTCAACATCTTCAGTGAAATGAAAGGTGAAGGAGATTTGCATTTGCTTCGGTAACCAGTTTTGACAACATTAAGCTCCCATATGCACCCAGCTGTCTTTTGTCATTTTCTGTCGTGAACCTAAAAAGGCATGTCCATCATTGTTTACTGCATCTCTGGTGCCAAAGAGGTGAAGTCATTAGTTGCATCTAATAGCTATGCCGTTGGCTTATGTCCCATACTGCCATATCAGCAGTTTCCCTGCTGCGCTCACAGTCTGATCTGAAGTGATAATTTATTCCTGAAGTATATCACTAAGGTCCTCCATATCTTCTGAAAACGAATCATAAAGTGGACAAGACGATTCAGTAGCTCTTTTGAATCAGGCTAACAGCGCAGTGGAGCTGGCAAACCTCAAGATTGTCATAAGTTTTACATATTTCTTTTTTGCTTACAGGCAGCATCCATCCTCTTGATCACCTTTTGTGGAGGTGCTGATGCAGTAGATTTAGAGGCATTGTGTTCCTGGTGGTAGACACAACGAATGAATCAGGAGCTGGTGTTTAAAAAAAATAGGGTTCAAGTCTGGTGATCTATACTTTTCATCTTGACAACTGTCACCCAGCTTTATGAAGGATCGAATCAAGAAAGTGTGCATTGTGGATTCCAACAAAAACAGCAACAGAGCTATCTTGGATCTCACCTGTGGTTTTCAAAGCAGAGTTTCACAGACACAAGTTTCATAAACGCGGGTGGATGTTTTAATGATCAGTTTTCTATATGCTTTGTTTGTAATGTCATGAAAAAGACCACACCTCCTGGGGATGTTCGAGGAGAAGTCAAGGTATATTACTGTGATTCCTCTCATGTCTTCTGGAATCGGAGGAAATTGTCAAATTCTCCCTACTTTCCTCTGAGGCAAACTCCCTCCCTGTCTCTGAGGCCCCTGTATTGCATTTGCAAAAAGATTTTGCATTTCGTGATGGAGTGGCAATCTGGGAGGTTGATAACACACATTGTGATCCTCCTTCCAGGAATACTT
Organism: Pleurodeles waltl; assembly: GCF_031143425.1. Lineage (NCBI taxonomy): Eukaryota > Metazoa > Chordata > Amphibia > Caudata > Salamandridae > Pleurodeles > Pleurodeles waltl. The sequence goes on along the minus strand of NC_090450.1, from coordinate 422,701,197 downwards.
TCCACCACACAAGGAGCTCAAAAGAAAAAAGATGAGAAGAGAAACACTCCAGGAAAAAACGACACTGCTAAATAAATTGCGGGAAACCAAACAAAATGATAGAAGATGTTGAACTGAGCCAAAAAATCCAAACCACAAAAACACAGCTGTTCAACCAAAGATGGTGTTAGAAAGGCAACAGTGCTCATGGATGCTGCCCTGATGAGCTGCAAGAACATACTGCTTCACTGACCCTGCTCTGTAATTCCTTAAAGATGCAGGGTTTAATTGGCACAATATGTGTCAGACTATTAGAGACTACATTTTCCCTTTGTTTGGGCATCTTAAAAAGGATCTATTATAATAGTGTTTTCAGCCAAATATGTTGTACCATCAATTTGGCTACATGGATTTACTTTTTGAACCAAAAAGGGTTATTATATAGAAAGTGTAACTGCTTATGGGCATGCTTTCTTGGTAGAAATATTTGTAAAAAATGTTGTACCAGGGATTTTTCAAGTGTGTGGAGATATTTTCTTTTTTATGAACATCAGTACAAATTCCTTGAAAGATAAGGGGAGCATTTTGATGCATATAGGCATAGACATCCTTATGTAGCACATAGATCTCTCTATATTTTGGTTGTTGGTGAAGGAGTGTAGGAAGTTGGCTCTGTATGTGCTATTTCAAAGTAAGGAATAGCATGCACAGAGTCCAAGGGTTCCCCTTAGAGGTAAAATAGTGGTAAATAGAGATAATACTAATGCTCTATTTTGTGGTAGTGTGGTCGAGCAGTAGGCTTATCCAAGGAGTAGTGTTAAGCATTTGTTGTACATACACATAGACAATAAATGAGGTACACACACTCAGAGACAAATCCAGCCAATAGGTTTTGTATAGAAAAATATATTTTCTTAGTTTATTTTAAGAACCACAGGTTCAAATTCTACATGTAATATCTCATTCGAAAGGTATTGCAGGTAAGTACTTTAGGAACTTCAAATCATCAAAATTGCATGTATACTTTTCAAGTTATTGACAAATAGCTGTTTTAAAAGTGGACACAGTGCAATTTTCACAGTTCCTGGGGGAGGTAAGTTTTTGTTAGTTTTACCGGGTAAGTAAGACACTTACAGGGTTCAGTTCTTGGTCCAAGGTAGCCCACCGTTGGGGGTTCAGAGCAACCCCAAAGTCACCACACCAGCAGCTCAGGGCCGGTCAGGTGCAGAGTTCAAAGTGGTGCCCAAAACACATAGGCTAGAATGGAGAGAAGGGGGTGCCCCGGTTCCGGTCTGCTTGCAGGTAAGTACCCGCGTCTTCGGAGGGCAGACCAGGGGGGTTTTGTAGGGCACCGGGGGGGACACAAGCCCACACAGAAATTTCACCCTCAGCAGCGCGGGGGCGGCCGGGTGCAGTGTAGAAACAAGCGTCGGGTTTGTAGTGTTAGTCTATGAGAGATCTCGGGATCTCTTCAGCGCTGCAGGCAGGCAAGGGGGGGATTCCTCGGGGAAACCTCCACTTGGGCAAGGGAGAGGGACTCCTGGGGGTCACTTCTCCAGTGAAAGTCCGGTCCTTCAGGTCCTGGGGGCTGCGGGTGCAGGGTCTCTCCCAGGCGTCGGGACTTAGGATTCAAAGAGTCGCGGTCAGGGGAAGCCTCGGGATTCCCTCTGCAGGCGGCGCTGTGGGGGCTCAGGGGGGACAGGTTTTGGTACTCACAGTATCAGAGTAGTCCTGGGGTCCCTCCTGAGGTGTTGGATCTCCACCAGCCGAGTCGGGGTCGCCGGGTGCAGTGTTGCAAGTCTCACGCTTCTTGCGGGGAGCTTGCAGGGTTCTTTCAAGGCTGCTGGAAACAAAGTTGCAGCCTTTCTTGGAGCAGGTCCGCTGTCCTCGGGAGTTTCTTGTCTTTTCGAAGCAGGGGCAGTCCTCAGAGGATGTCGAGGTAGCTGGTCCCTTTGGAAGGCGTCGCTGGAGCAGGATCTTTGGAAGGCAGGAGACAGGCCGGTGAGTTTCTGGAGCCAAGGCAGTTGTCGTCTTCTGGTCTTCCTCTGCAGGGGTTTTCAGCTAGGCAGTCCTTCTTCTTGTAGTTGCAGGAATCTAATTTTCTAGGGTTCAGGGTAGCCCTTAAATACTAAATTTAAGGGCGTGTTTAGGTCTGGGGGGTTAGTAGCCAATGGCTACTAGCCCTGAGGGTGGGTACACCCTCTTTGTGCCTCCTCCCAAGGGGAGGGGGTCACAATCCTAACCCTATTGGGGGAATCCTCCATCTGCAAGATGGAGGATTTCTAAAAGTCAGAGTCACCTCAGCTCAGGACACCTTAGGGGCTGTCCTGACTGGCCAGTGACTCCTCCTTGTTGCTTTCTTTGTTCCCTCCAGCCTTGCCGCCAAAAGTGGGGGCCGTGGCCGGAGGGGGCGGGCAACTCCACTAAGCTGGAGTGCCCTGCTGGGCTGTGACAAAGGGGTGAGCCTTTGAGGCTCACCGCCAGGTGTCACAGCTCCTGCCTGGGGGAGGTGTTAGCATCTCCACCCAGTGCAGGCTTTGTTACTGGCCTCAGAGTGACAAAGGCACTCTCCCCATGGGGCCAGCAACATGTCTCTGGTGTGGCAGGCTGCTGGAACTAGTCAGCCTACACAGACAGTCGGTTAAGTTTCAGGGGGCACCTCTAAGGTGCCCTCTGTGGTGTATTTTACAATAAAATGTACACTGGCATCAGTGTGCATTTATTGTGCTGAGAAGTTTGATACCAAACTTCCCAGTTTTCAGTGTAGCCATTATGGTGCTGTGGAGTTCGTGTTTGACAGACTCCCAGACCATATACTCTTATGGCTACCCTGCACTTACAATGTCTAAGGTTTTGTTTAGACACTGTAGGGGTACCATGCTCATGCACTGGTACCCTCACCTATGGTATAGTGCACCCTGCCTTAGGGCTGTAAGGCCTGCTAGAGGGGTGTCTTACCTATACTGCATAGGCAGTGAGAGGCTGGCATGGCACCCTGAGGGGAGTGCCATGTCGACTTACTCGTTTTGTCCTCACTAGCACACACAAGCTGGCAAGCAGTGTGTCTGTGCTGAGTGAGAGGTCTCCAGGGTGGCATAAGACATGCTGCAGCCCTTAGAGACCTTCCTTGGCATCAGGGCCCTTGGTACTAGAAGTACCAGTTACAAGGGACTTATCTGGATGCCAGGGTCTGCCAATTGTGGATACAAAAGTACAGGTTAGGGAAAGAACACTGGTGCTGGGGCCTGGTTAGCAGGCCTCAGCACACTTTCAATTGTAAACATAGCATCAGCAAAGGCAAAAAGTCAGGGGGCAACCATGCCAAGGAGGCATTTCCTTACACAACCCCCCCCCCCCAAACGAAAGAGGATGAGACTAACCTTTCCCAAGAGAGTCTTCATTTTCTAAGTGGAAGAACCTGGAAAGGCCATCTGCATTGGCATGGGCAGTCCCAGGTCTGTGTTCCACTATAAAGTCCATTCCCTGTAGGGAGATGGACCACCTCAACAGTTTAGGATTTTCACCTTTCATTTGCATCAGCCATTTGAGAGGTCTGTGGTCAGTTTGAACTAGGAAGTGAGTCCCAAAGAGGTATGGTCTCAGCTTCTTCAGGGACCAAACCACAGCAAAGGCCTCCCTCTCAATGGCACTCCAACGCTGCTCCCTGGGGAGTAACCTCCTGCTAATGAAAGCAACAGGCTGGTCAAGGCCATCATCATTTGTTTGGGACAAAACTGCCCCTATCCCATGTTCAGAGGCATCAGTCTGCACAATGAACTGCTTAGAATAATCTGGAGCTTTTAGAACTGGTGCTGAGCACATTGCTTGTTTCAGGGTGTCAAAGGCCTGTTGGCATTCCACAGTCCAGTTCACTTTCTTGGGCATTTTCTTGGAGGTGAGTTCAGTGAGGGCTGTCACAATGGATCCATATCCCTTCACAAACCTCCTGTAATACCCAGTCAAGCCAAGGAATGCCCTGACTTGAGTCTGGGTTTTTGGAGCTACCCAGTCCAGAATAGTCTGGATCTTGGGTTGGAGTGGCTGAACTTGGCCTCCACCTACAAGGTGGCCCAAGTAAACCACAGTTCCCTGCCCTATCTGGCATTTGGATGCCTTGATAGAGAGGCCTGCAGATTGCAGAGCCTTCAAAACCTTCTTCAGGTGGACCAGGTGATCCTGCCAGGTGGAGCTAAAGACAGCAATATCATCAAGATAAGCTGTGCTAAAGGACTCCAAGCCAGCAAGGACTTGATTCACCAACCTTTGGAAGGTGGCAGGGGCATTCTTTAAACCAAAGGGCATAACAGTAAACTGATAATGCCCATCAGGTGTGGAGAATGCTGTTTTCTCTTTTGCTCCAGGTGCCATTTTTATTTGCCAGTACCCTGCTGTCAAGTCAAAGGTACTTAAGAATTTGGCAGCACCTAATTTGTCTATGAGCTCATCCGCTCTTGGAATTGGATGAACATCTGTTTTGGTGACAGAATTGAGCCCTCTGTAGTCCACACAAAACCTCATCTCTTTCTTTCCATCTTTGGTGTGAGGTTTGGGGACTAAGATCACTGGGCTAGCCCAGGGGCTGTCAGAGCGCTCAATTACTCCCAATTCCAGCATCTTGTGGACTTCCACCTTGATGCTTTCCTTAACATGGTCAGACTGTCTAAAGATTTTGTTTTTGACAGGCATGCTGTCTCCTGTGTCCACATCATGGGTACACAGGTGTGTCTGACCAGGGGTTAAGGAGAAGAGTTCAGGAAACTGTTGTAGGACTCTCCTACAATCAGCTTGCTGTTGGCCAGAGAGGGTGTCTGAGTAGATCACTCCATCTACTGTGCCATCTTTTGGGTCTGATGACAGAAGATCAGGGAGAGGTTCACTCTCTGCCTCCTGATCCTCATCTGTTACCATCAACAGATTCACATCAGCCCTGTCATGGAAGAGCTTAAGGCGGTTCACATGGATCACCCTCTTGGGGCTCCTGCTTGTGCCCAGGTCCACCAGGTAGGTGACCTGACTCTTCCTTTCTAGCACTGGGTAAGGGCCACTCCATTTGTCCTGGAGTGCCCTGGGAGCCACAGGCTCCAGAACCCAGACTTTCTGCCCTGGTTGGAACTCAACCAGTGCAGCCTTTTGGTCATACCAAAACTTCTGGAGCTGTTGGCTGGCCTCAAGGTTTTTGGTTGCCTTTTCCATGTACTCTGCCATTCTAGAGCGAAGGCCAAGTACATAGTCCACTATGTCTTGTTTAGGCTCATGAAGAGGTCTCTCCCAGCCTTCTTTAACAAGAGCAAGTGGTCCCCTTACAGGATGACCAAACAGAAGTTCAAAGGGTGAGAATCCTACTCCCTTCTGTGGCACCTCCCTGTAAGCGAAAAGCAGACATGGCAGGAGGACATCCCATCTCCTTTTGAGTTTTTCTGGGAGCCCCATGATCATGCCCTTTAATGTCTTGTTGAATCTCTCAACTAAGCCATTAGTTTGTGGATGGTAAGGTGTAGTGAATTTATAAGTCACTCCACACTCATTCCACATATGTTTCAGGTATGCTGACATGAAGTTGGTACCTCTGTCAGACACCACCTCCTTAGGGAAACCCACTCTGGTAAAGATACCAATGAGGGCCTTGGCTACTGCAGGGGCAGTAGTCGACCTAAGGGAATAGCTTCAGGATACCTGGTAGCATGATCCACTACTACCAGGATATACATATTTCCTGAGGCTGTGGGAGGTTCTAGTGGACCAACTATGTCCACACCCACTCTTTCAAAGGGAACCCCCACCACTGGAAGTGGAATGAGGGGGGCCTTTGGATGCCCACCTGTCTTACCACTGGCTTGACAGGTGGGGCAGGAGAGGCAAAACTCCTTAACCATGTTGGACATATTGGGCCAGTAGAAGTGGTTGACTAACCTCTCCCACGTCTTGGTTTGTCCCAAATGTCCAGCAAGGGGAATGTCATGGGCCAATGTTAGGATGAACTCTCTGAACAGCTGAGGCACTACCACTCTCCTAGTGGCACCAGGTTTGGGGTCTCTGGCCTCAGTGTACAGGAGTCCATCTTCCCAATAGACCCTATGTGTTCCATTTTTCTTGCCTTTGGACTCTTCAGCAGCTTGCTGCCTAAGGCCTTCAAGAGAGGGACAGGTTTCTTGCCCCTTACACAGCTCCTCCCTTGAGGGTCCCCCTGGGCCTAAGAGCTCAACCTGATAAGGTTCAAGCTCCAAAGGCTCAGTTCCCTCAGAGGGCAGAACTTCTTCCTGAGAAGAGAGGTTCCCTTTCTTTTGCTGTGTTGCAGTTGGTTTCCCAACTGACTTTCCTGTTCTCTTGGTAGGCTGGGCCATTTTTCCAGACTCCAGCTCTACTTTTTCACCCTGTGCCTTGCATTGTGCTCTTGTTTTCACACACACCAGCTCAGGGATACCCAGCATTGCTGCATGGGTTTTTAGTTCTACCTCAGCCCATGCTGAGGACTCCAGGTCATTTCCAAGCAGACAGTCCACTGGGATATTTGAGGAGACCACCACCTGTTTCAGGCCATTGACCCCTCCCCATTCTAAAGTAACCATTGCCATGGGATGTACTTTTCTCTGATTGTCAGCGTTGGTGACTGTGTAAGTTTTTCCAGTCAGGTATTGGCCAGGGGAAACCAGTTTCTCTGTCACCATGGTGACACTGGCACCTGTATCCCTCAGGCCCTCTATTCTAGTCCCATTAATTAAGAGTTGCTGTCTGTATTTTTGCATGTTAGGCGGCCAGACAGCTAGTGTGGCTAAATCCACCCCACCCTCAGAAACTAGAGTAGCTTCAGTGTGGACCCTGATTTGCTCTGGGCACACTGTTGATCCCACTTGGAGACTAGCCATACCAGTGTTACCTGGATGGGAGTTTGGAGTGGAACCTTTCTTGGGACAGGCCTTGTCTCCAGTTTGGTGTCCATGCTGTTTACAGCTATGACACCAGGCCTTTTTGGGATCAAAGTTTTTACCCTTGTACCCATTGTTTTGTGAAGAGGCTCTGGGCCCACCCTCCTGTGCAGGTTTTTGGGGGCCTGTAGAAGACTCTTTACTATTTTTAGTTTTGGTTGTCTCATCACCCTTCCCCTGGGGAGTATTTGTGACCCCTTTCTTTTGGTCACCCCCTGTTGAAGTCTTGGACACCCTTGTCTTGACCCAATGGTCCGCCTTCTTTCCCAATTCTTGGGGAGAAATTGGTCCTAGGTCTACCAGATGCTGATGCAGTTTATCATTGAAACAATTACTCAATAGGTGTTCTTTCACAAATAAATTGTACAGCCCATCATAATTACTTACACCACTGCCTTGAATCCAACCATCTAGTGTTTTCACTGAGTAGTCTACAAAGTCAACCCAGGTCTGGCTCGAGGATTTTTGAGCCCCCCTGAATCTAATCCTATACTCCTCAGTGGAGAATCCAAAGCCCTCAATCAGGGTGCCCTTCATGAGGTCATAAGATTCTGCATCTTGTCCAGAGAGTGTGAGGAGTCTATCCCTACACTTTCCTGTGAACATTTCCCAAAGGAGAGCACCCCAGTGAGATCTGTTCACTTTTCTGGTTACACAAGCCCTCTCAAAAGCTGTGAACCATTTGGTGATGTCATCACCATCTTCATACTTAGTTACAATCCCTTTAGGGATTTTCAACATGTCAGGAGAATCTCTGACCCTATTTATGTTGCTGCCACCATTGATGGGTCCTAGGCCCATCTCTTGTCTTTCCCTCTCTATGGCTAGGATCTGTCTTTCCAAAGCCAATCTTTTGGCCATCCTGGCTAACTGGATGTCCTCTTCACTGGGGCTATCCTCAGTGATTTCAGAGGTGTTGGTCTCTCCTGTGAGGGAACCAGCATCTCTGACTATTATTTTTGGAGTCAGGGTTTGAGGGACCCTGTTCTCCCTAGATAGGATTGGTAGGGGGGAATTGTCCTCCAAGTCACTATCCTCTTCCTCTGAGTTGCCACCCTCAGAGGGGTTGGCCTTTTCAAACTCTGCCAAAAGCTCCTGGAGCTGTATTTTGGTAGGTTTGGGGCCCATTGTTATTTTCTTTATTTTACAGAGTGACCTTAGCTCCCTCATCTTAAGATGGAGGTAAGGTGTGGTGTCGAGTTCCACCACAGTCACATCTGTGCTAGACATTTTGCTTCTAAAAGTTGGAATACTTTTTAAGAATCTACAACTGGTTCTAGAATCTAATTCAAACTTTTACAAACTTTTAAACTCTAAAAGAAATGCTAAACAGGATCTAACACAAGGCCCTAGCAGGTCTTTTAAGAATTTAGAAAACTTTTCAAATTGCAAAAATCAATTTCTAATGACAATTTTGGAATTTGTCGTGTGATCAGGTATTGGCTGAGTAGTCCAGCAAATGCAAAGTCTTGTACCCCACCGCTGATCCACCAATGTAGGAAGTTGGCTCTGTATGTGCTATTTCAAAGTAAGGAATAGCATGCACAGAGTCCAAGGGTTCCCCTTAGAGGTAAAATAGTGGTAAAAAGAGATAATACTAATGCTCTATTTTGTGGTAGTGTGGTCGAGCAGTAGGCTTATCCAAGGAGTAGTGTTAAGCATTTGTTGTACATACACATAGACAATAAATGAGGTACACACACTCAGAGACAAATCCAGCCAATAGGTTTTGTATAGAAAAATATCTTTTCTTAGTTTATTTTAAGAACCACAGGTTCAAATTCTACATGTAATATCTCATTCGAAAGGTATTGCAGGTAAGTACTTTAGGAACTTCAAATCATCAAAATTGCATGTATACTTTTCAAGTTATTGACAAATAGCTGTTTTAAAAGTGGACACTTAGTGCAATTTTCGCAGTTCCTGGGGGAGGTAAGTTTTTGTTAGTTTTACCGGGTAAGTAAGACACTTACAGGGTTCAGTTCTTGGTCCAAGGTAGCCCACCGTTGGGGGTTCAGAGCAACCCCAAAGTCACCACACCAGCAGCTCAGGGCCGGTCAGGTGCAGAGTTCAAAGTGGTGCCCAAAACACATAGGCTAGAATGGAGAGAAGGGGGTGCCCCGGTTCCGGTCTGCTTGCAGGTAAGTACCCGCGTCTTCGGAGGGCAGACCAGGGGGGTTTTGTAGGGCACCGGGGGGGACACAAGCCCACACAGAAATTTCACCCTCAGCAGCGCGGGGGCGGCCGGGTGCAGTGTAGAAACAAGCGTCAGGTTTGTAGTGTTAGTCTATGAGAGATCTCGGGATCTCTTCAGCGCTGCAGGCAGGCAAGGGGGGGATTCCTCGGGGAAACCTCCACTTGGGCAAGGGAGAGGGACTCCTGGGGGTCACTTCTCCAGTGAAAGTCCGGTCCTTCAGGTCCTGGGGGCTGCGGGTGCAGGGTCTCTCCCAGGCGTCGGGACTTAGGATTCAAAGAGTCGCGGTCAGGGGAAGCCTCGGGATTCCCTCTGCAGGCGGCGCTGTGGGGGCTCAGGGGGGACAGGTTTTGGTACTCACAGTATCAGAGTAGTCCTGGGGTCCCTCCTGAGGTGTTGGATCTCCACCAGCCGAGTCGGGGTCGCCGGGTGCAGTGTTGCAAGTCTCACGCTTCTTGCGGGGAGCTTGCAGGGTTCTTTCAAGGCTGCTGGAAACAAAGTTGCAGCCTTTCTTGGAGCAGGTCCGCTGTCCTCGGGAGTTTCTTGTCTTTTCGAAGCAGGGGCAGTCCTCAGAGGATGTCGAGGTAGCTGGTCCCTTTGGAAGGCGTCGCTGGAGCAGGATCTTTGGAAGGCAGGAGACAGGCCGGTGAGTTTCTGGAGCCAAGGCAGTTGTCGTCTTCTGGTCTTCCTCTGCAGGGGTTTTCAGCTAGGCAGTCCTTCTTCTTGTAGTTGCAGGAATCTAATTTTCTAGGGTTCAGGGTAGCCCTTAAATACTAAATTTAAGGGCGTGTTTAGGTCTGGGGGGTTAGTAGCCAATGGCTACTAGCCCTGAGGGTGGGTACACCCTCTTTGTGCCTCCTCCCAAGGGGAGGGGGTCACAATCCTAACCCTATTGGGGGAATCCTCCATCTGCAAGATGGAGGATTTCTAAAAGTCAGAGTCACCTCAGCTCAGGACACCTTAGGGGCTGTCCTGACTGGCCAGTGACTCCTCCTTGTTGCTTTCTTTGTTCCCTCCAGCCTTGCCGCCAAAAGTGGGGGCCGTGGCCGGAGGGGGCGGGCAACTCCACTAAGCTGGAGTGCCCTGCTGGGCTGTGACAAAGGGGTGAGCCTTTGAGGCTCACCGCCAGGTGTCACAGCTCCTGCCTGGGGGAGGTGTTAGCATCTCCACCCAGTGCAGGCTTTGTTACTGGCCTCAGAGTGACAAAGGCACTCTCCCCATGGGGCCAGCAACATGTCTCTGGTGTGGCAGGCTGCTGGAACTAGTCAGCCTACACAGACAGTCGGTTAAGTTTCAGGGGGCACCTCTAAGGTGCCCTCTGTGGTGTATTTTACAATAAAATGTACACTGGCATCAGTGTGCATTTATTGTGCTGAGAAGTTTGATACCAAACTTCCCAGTTTTCAGTGTAGCCATTATGGTGCTGTGGAGTTCGTGTTTGACAGACTCCCAGACCATATACTCTTATGGCTACCCTGCACTTACAATGTCTAAGGTTTTGTTTAGACACTGTAGGGGTACCATGCTCATGCACTGGTACCCTCACCTATGGTATAGTGCACCCTGCCTTAGGGCTGTAAGGCCTGCTAGAGGGGTGTCTTACCTATACTGCATAGGCAGTGAGAGGCTGGCATGGCACCCTGAGGGGAGTGCCATGTCGACTTACTCGTTTTGTCCTCACTAGCACACACAAGCTGGCAAGCAGTGTATCTGTGCTGAGTGAGAGGTCTCCAGGGTGGCATAAGACATGCTGCAGCCCTTAGAGACCTTCCTTGGCATCAGGGCCCTTGGTACTAGAAGTACCAGTTACAAGGGACTTATCTGGATGCCAGGGTCTGCCAATTGTGGATACAAAAGTACAGGTTAGGGAAAGAACACTGGTGCTGGGGCCTGGTTAGCAGGCCTCAGCACACTTTCAATTGTAAACATAGCATCAGCAAAGGCAAAAAGTCAGGGGGCAACCATGCCAAGGAGGCATTTCCTTACACAACCCCCCCCCCCCAAACGAAAGAGGATGAGACTAACCTTTCCCAAGAGAGTCTTCATTTTCTAAGTGGAAGAACCTGGAAAGGCCATCTGCATTGGCATGGGCAGTCCCAGGTCTGTGTTCCACTATAAAGTCCATTCCCTGTAGGGAGATGGACCACCTCAACAGTTTAGGATTTTCACCTTTCATTTGCATCAGCCATTTGAGAGGTCTGTGGTCAGTTTGAACTAGGAAGTGAGTCCCAAAGAGGTATGGTCTCAGCTTCTTCAGGGACCAAACCACAGCAAAGGCCTCCCTCTCAATGGCACTCCAACGCTGCTCCCTGGGGAGTAACCTCCTGCTAATGAAAGCAACAGGCTGGTCAAGGCCATCATCATTTGTTTGGGACAAAACTGCCCCTATCCCATGTTCAGAGGCATCAGTCTGCACAATGAACTGCTTAGAATAATCTGGAGCTTTTAGAACTGGTGCTGAGCACATTGCTTGTTTCAGGGTGTCAAAGGCCTGTTGGCATTCCACAGTCCAGTTCACTTTCTTGGGCATTTTCTTGGAGGTGAGTTCAGTGAGGGCTGTCACAATGGATCCATATCCCTTCACAAACCTCCTGTAATACCCAGTCAAGCCAAGGAATGCCCTGACTTGAGTCTGGGTTTTTGGAGCTACCCAGTCCAGAATAGTCTGGATCTTGGGTTGGAGTGGCTGAACTTGGCCTCCACCTACAAGGTGGCCCAAGTAAACCACAGTTCCCTGCCCTATCTGGCATTTGGATGCCTTGATAGAGAGGCCTGCAGATTGCAGAGCCTTCAAAACCTTCTTCAGGTGGACAAGGTGATCCTGCCAGGTGGAGCTAAAGACAGCAATATCATCAAGATAAGCTGTGCTAAAGGACTCCAAGCCAGCAAGGACTTGATTCACCAACCTTTGGAAGGTGGCAGGGGCATTCTTTAAACCAAAGGGCATAACAGTAAACTGATAATGCCCATCAGGTGTGGAGAATGCTGTTTTCTCTTTTGCTCCAGGTGCCATTTTTATTTGCCAGTACCCTGCTGTCAAGTCAAAGGTACTTAAGAATTTGGCAGCACCTAATTTGTCTATGAGCTCATCCGCTCTTGGAATTGGATGAGCATCTGTTTTGGTGACAGAATTGAGCCCTCTGTAGTCCACACAAAACCTCATCTCTTTCTTTCCATCTTTGGTGTGAGGTTTGGGGACTAAGATCACTGGGCTAGCCCAGGGGCTGTCAGAGCGCTCAATTACTCCCAATTCCAGCATCTTGTGGACTTCCACCTTGATGCTTTCCTTAACATGGTCAGACTGTCTAAAGATTTTGTTTTTGACAGGCATGCTGTCTCCTGTGTCCACATCATGGGTACACAGGTGTGTCTGACCAGGGGTTAAGGAGAAGAGTTCAGGAAACTGTTGTAGGACTCTCCTACAATCAGCTTGCTGTTGGCCAGAGAGGGTGTCTGAGTAGATCACTCCATCTACTGTGCCATCTTTTGGGTCTGATGACAGAAGATCAGGGAGAGGTTCACTCTCTGCCTCCTGATCCTCATCTGTTACCATCAACAGATTCACATCAGCCCTGTCATGGAAGAGCTTAAGGCGGTTCACATGGATCACCCTCTTGGGGCTCCTGCTTGTGCCCAGGTCCACCAGGTAGGTGACCTGACTCTTCCTTTCTAGCACTGGGTAAGGGCCACTCCATTTGTCCTGGAGTGCCCTGGGAGCCACAGGCTCCAGAACCCAGACTTTCTGCCCTGGTTGGAACTCAACCAGTGCAGCCTTTTGGTCATACCAAAACTTCTGGAGCTGTTGGCTGGCCTCAAGGTTTTTGGTTGCCTTTTCCATGTACTCTGCCATTCTAGAGCGAAGGCCAAGTACATAGTCCACTATGTCTTGTTTAGACTCATGAAGAGGTCTCTCCCAGCCTTCTTTAACAAGAGCAAGTGGTCCCCTTACAGGATGACCAAACAGAAGTTCAAAGGGTGAGAATCCTACTCCCTTCTGTGGCACCTCCCTGTAAGCGAAAAGCAGACATGGCAGGAGGACATCCCATCTCCTTTTGAGTTTTTCTGGGAGCCCCATGATCATGCCCTTTAATGTCTTGTTGAATCTCTCAACTAAGCCATTAGTTTGTGGATGGTAAGGTGTAGTGAATTTATAAGTCACTCCACACTCATTCCACATATGTTTCAGGTATGCTGACATGAAGTTGGTACCTCTGTCAGACACCACCTCCTTAGGGAAACCCACTCTGGTAAAGATACCAATGAGGGCCTTGGCTACTGCAGGGGCAGTAGTCGACCTAAGGGAATAGCTTCAGGATACCTGGTAGCATGATCCACTACTACCAGGATATACATATTTCCTGAGGCTGTGGGAGGTTCTAGTGGACCAACTATGTCCACACCCACTCTTTCAAAGGGAACCCCCACCACTGGAAGTGGAATGAGGGGGGCCTTTGGATGCCCACCTGTCTTACCACTGGCTTGACAGGTGGGGCAGGAGAGGCAAAACTCCTTAACCATGTTGGACATATTGGGCCAGTAGAAGTGGTTGACTAACCTCTCCCACGTCTTGGTTTGTCCCAAATGTCCAGCAAGGGGAATGTCATGGGCCAATGTTAGGATGAACTCTCTGAACAGCTGAGGCACTACCACTCTCCTAGTGGCACCAGGTTTGGGGTCTCTGGCCTCAGTGTACAGGAGTCCATCTTCCCAATAGACCCTATGTGTTCCATTTTTCTTGCCTTTGGACTCTTCAGCAGCTTGCTGCCTAAGGCCTTCAAGAGAGGGACAGGTTTCTTGCCCCTTACACAGCTCCTCCCTTGAGGGTCCCCCTGGGCCTAAGAGCTCAACCTGATAAGGTTCAAGCTCCAAAGGCTCAGTTCCCTCAGAGGGCAGAACTTCTTCCTGAGAAGAGAGGTTCCCTTTCTTTTGCTGTGTTGCAGTTGGTTTCCCAACTGACTTTCCTGTTCTCTTGGTAGGCTGGGCCATTTTTCCAGACTCCAGCTCTACTTTTTCACCCTGTGCCTTGCATTGTGCTCTTGTTTTCACACACACCAGCTCAGGGATACCCAGCATTGCTGCATGGGTTTTTAGTTCTACCTCAGCCCATGCTGAGGACTCCAGGTCATTTCCAAGCAGACAGTCCACTGGGATATTTGAGGAGACCACCACCTGTTTCAGGCCATTGACCCCTCCCCATTCTAAAGTAACCATTGCCATGGGATGTACTTTTCTCTGATTGTCAGCGTTGGTGACTGTGTAAGTTTTTCCAGTCAGGTATTGGCCAGGGGAAACCAGTTTCTCTGTCACCATGGTGACACTGGCACCTGTATCCCTCAGGCCCTCTATTCTAGTCCCATTAATTAAGAGTTGCTGTCTGTATTTTTGCATGTTAGGCGGCCAGACAGCTAGTGTGGCTAAATCCACCCCACCCTCAGAAACTAGAGTAGCTTCAGTGTGGACCCTGATTTGCTCTGGGCACACTGTTGATCCCACTTGGAGACTAGCCATACCAGTGTTACCTGGATGGGAGTTTGGAGTGGAACCTTTCTTGGGACAGGCCTTGTCTCCAGTTTGGTGTCCATGCTGTTTACAGCTATGACACCAGGCCTTTTTGGGATCAAAGTTTTTACCCTTGTACCCATTGTTTTGTGAAGAGGCTCTGGGCCCACCCTCCTGTGCAGGTTTTTGGGGGCCTGTAGAAGACTCTTTACTATTTTTAGTTTTGGTTGTCTCATCACCCTTCCCCTGGGGAGTATTTGTGACCCCTTTCTTTTGGTCACCCCCTGTTGAAGTCTTGGACACCCTTGTCTTGACCCAATGGTCCGCCTTCTTTCCCAATTCTTGGGGAGAAATTGGTCCTAGGTCTACCAGATGCTGATGCAGTTTATCATTGAAACAATTACTCAATAGGTGTTCTTTCACAAATAAATTGTACAGCCCATCATAATTACTTACACCACTGCCTTGAATCCAACCATCTAGTGTTTTCACTGAGTAGTCTACAAAGTCAACCCAGGTCTGGCTCGAGGATTTTTGAGCCCCCCTGAATCTAATCCTATACTCCTCAGTGGAGAATCCAAAGCCCTCAATCAGGGTGCCCTTCATGAGGTCATAAGATTCTGCATCTTGTCCAGAGAGTGTGAGGAGTCTATCCCTACACTTTCCTGTGAACATTTCCCAAAGGAGAGCACCCCAGTGAGATCTGTTCACTTTTCTGGTTACACAAGCCCTCTCAAAAGCTGTGAACCATTTGGTGATGTCATCACCATCTTCATACTTAGTTACAATCCCTTTAGGGATTTTCAACATGTCAGGAGAATCTCTGACCCTATTTATGTTGCTGCCACCATTGATGGGTCCTAGGCCCATCTCTTGTCTTTCCCTCTCTATGGCTAGGATCTGTCTTTCCAAAGCCAATCTTTTGGCCATCCTGGCTAACTGGATGTCCTCTTCACTGGGGCTATCCTCAGTGATTTCAGAGGTGTTGGTCTCTCCTGTGAGGGAACCAGCATCTCTGACTATTATTTTTGGAGTCAGGGTTTGAGGGACCCTGTTCTCCCTAGATAGGATTGGTAGGGGGGAATTGTCCTCCAAGTCACTATCCTCTTCCTCTGAGTTGCCACCCTCAGAGGGGTTGGCCTTTTCAAACTCTGCCAAAAAGCTCCTGGAGCTGTATTTTGGTAGGTTTGGGGCCCATTGTTATTTTCTTTATTTTACAGAGTGACCTTAGCTCCCTCATCTTAAGATGGAGGTAAGGTGTGGTGTCGAGTTCCACCACAGTCACATCTGTGCTAGACATTTTGCTTCTAAAAGTTGGAATACTTTTTAAGAATCTACAACTGGTTCTAGAATCTAATTCAAACTTTTACAAACTTTTAAACTCTAAAAGAAATGCTAAACAGGATCTAACACAAGGCCCTAGCAGGTCTTTTAAGAATTTAGAAAACTTTTCAAATTGCAAAAATCAATTTCTAATGACAATTTTGGAATTTGTCGTGTGATCAGGTATTGGCTGAGTAGTCCAGCAAATGCAAAGTCTTGTACCCCACCGCTGATCCACCAAAGTAGGAAGTTGGCTCTGTATGTGCTATTTCAAAGTAAGGAATAGCATGCACAGAGTCCAAGGGTTCCCCTTAGAGGTAAAATAGTGGTAAAAAGAGATAATACTAATGCTCTATTTTGTGGTAGTGTGGTCGAGCAGTAGGCTTATCCAAGGAGTAGTGTTAAGCATTTGTTGTACATACACATAGACAATAAATGAGGTACACACACTCAGAGACAAATCCAGCCAATAGGTTTTGTATAGAAAAATATCTTTTCTTAGTTTATTTTAAGAACCACAGGTTCAAATTCTACATGTAATATCTCATTCGAAAGGTATTGCAGGTAAGTACTTTAGGAACTTCAAATCATCAAAATTGCATGTATACTTTTCAAGTTATTGACAAATAGCTGTTTTAAAAGTGGACACAGTGCAATTTTCACAGTTCCTGGGGGAGGTAAGTTTTTGTTAGTTTTACCGGGTAAGTAAGACACTTACAGGGTTCAGTTCTTGGTCCAAGGTAGCCCACCGTTGGGGGTTCAGAGCAACCCCAAAGTCACCACACCAGCAGCTCAGGGCCGGTCAGGTGCAGAGTTCAAAGTGGTGCCCAAAACACATAGGCTAGAATGGAGAGAAGGGGGTGCCCCGGTTCCGGTCTGCTTGCAGGTAAGTACCCGCGTCTTCGGAGGGCAGACCAGGGGGGTTTTGTAGGGCACTGGGGGGGACACAAGCCCACACAGAAATTTCACCCTCAGCAGCGCGGGGGCGGCCGGGTGCAGTGTAGAAACAAGCGTCGGGTTTGTAGTGTTAGTCTATGAGAGATCTCGGGATCTCTTCAGCGCTGCAGGCAGGCAAGGGGGGGATTCCTCGGGGAAACCTCCACTTGGGCAAGGGAGAGGGACTCCTGGGGGTCACTTCTCCAGTGAAAGTCCGGTCCTTCAAGTCCTGGGGGCTGCGGGTGCAGGGTCTCTCCCAGGCGTCGGGACTTAGGATTCAAAGAGTCGCGGTCAGGGGAAGCCTCGGGATTCCCTCTGCAGGCGGCGCTGTGGGGGCTCAGGGGGGACAGGTTTTGGTACTCACAGTATCAGAGTAGTCCTGGGGTCCCTCCTGAGGTGTTGGATCTCCACCAGCCGAGTCGGGGTCGCCAGGTGCAGTGTTGCAAGTCTCACGCTTCTTGCGGGGAGCTTGCAGGGTTCTTTCAAGGCTGCTGGAAACAAAGTTGCAGCCTTTCTTGGAGCAGGTCCGCTGTCCTCGGGAGTTTCTTGTCTTTTCGAAGCAGGGGCAGTCCTCAGAGGATGTCGAGGTAGCTGGTCCCTTTGGAAGGCGTCGCTGGAGCAGGATCTTTGGAAGGCAGGAGACAGGCCGGTGAGTTTCTGGAGCCAAGGCAGTTGTCGTCTTCTGGTCTTCCTCTGCAGGGGTTTTCAGCTAGGCAGTCCTTCTTCTTGTAGTTGCAGGAATCTAATTTTCTAGGGTTCAGGGTAGCCCTTAAATACTAAATTTAAGGGCGTGTTTAGGTCTGGGGGGTTAGTAGCCAATGGCTACTAGCCCTGAGGGTGGGTACACCCTCTTTGTGCCTCCTCCCAAGGGGAGGGGGTCACAATCCTAACCCTATTGGGGGAATCCTCCATCTGCAAGATGGAGGATTTCTAAAAGTCAGAGTCACCTCAGCTCAGGACACCTTAGGGGCTGTCCTGACTGGCCAGTGACTCCTCCTTGTTGCTTTCTTTGTTCCCTCCAGCCTTGCCGCCAAAAGTGGGGGCCGTGGCCGGAGGGGGCGGGCAACTCCACTAAGCTGGAGTGCCCTGCTGGGCTGTGACAAAGGGGTGAGCCTTTGAGGCTCACCGCCAGGTGTCACAGCTCCTGCCTGGGGGAGGTGTTAGCATCTCCACCCAGTGCAGGCTTTGTTACTGGCCTCAGAGTGACAAAGGCACTCTCCCCATGGGGCCAGCAACATGTCTCTGGTGTGGCAGGCTGCTGGAACTAGTCAGCCTACACAGACAGTCGGTTAAGTTTCAGGGGGCACCTCTAAGGTGCCCTCTGTGGTGTATTTTACAATAAAATGTACACTGGCATCAGTGTGCATTTATTGTGCTGAGAAGTTTGATACCAAACTTCCCAGTTTTCAGTGTAGCCATTATGGTGCTGTGGAGTTCGTGTTTGACAGACTCCCAGACCATATACTCTTATGGCTACCCTGCACTTACAATGTCTAAGGTTTTGTTTAGACACTGTAGGGGTACCATGCTCATGCACTGGTACCCTCACCTATGGTATAGTGCACCCTGCCTTAGGGCTGTAAGGCCTGCTAGAGGGGTGTCTTACCTATACTGCATAGGCAGTGAGAGGCTGGCATGGCACCCTGAGGGGAGTGCCATGTCGACTTACTCGTTTTGTCCTCACTAGCACACACAAGCTGGCAAGCAGTGTGTCTGTGCTGAGTGAGAGGTCTCCAGGGTGGCATAAGACATGCTGCAGCCCTTAGAGACCTTCCTTGGCATCAGGGCCCTTGGTACTAGAAGTACCAGTTACAAGGGACTTATCTGGATGCCAGGGTCTGCCAATTGTGGATACAAAAGTACAGGTTAGGGAAAGAACACTGGTGCTGGGGCCTGGTTAGCAGGCCTCAGCACACTTTCAATTGTAAACATAGCATCAGCAAAGGCAAAAAGTCAGGGGGCAACCATGCCAAGGAGGCATTTCCTTACAAGGAGTGGTAGTTGGCAGGAGGAAATGTCTTATTGAGTAAGTCCAGGTGGTATGTCTTATTGTCATGTTGGTCTAAGTATTTTCATTTGCCTTGAATAATGCACCTCATTGTAGATATTTCTTCAGGTGGTATGCATATTGTATGAAGAGCCCAGGGAGAAGATGTTCAGGGGCAGCCTCAACTGTGTCATTGTGATGATGGCATCTGCAGAATGTTCGATACTGCCTGAGCATGACTGAAAAAGTGTGTTATTTGTGAGGAGATTTAGGGCCAAAGTCCCGCCGACAAATGACCGCACCGCGGTCAAAAGACCGCGGCGGCCATTCTTACATTTCCGCTGGGCCGGCGGGCGCTCTCCAAAAGAGCGCCAGCCGGCCCAGCGGAAATGCCCCTGCAACGAGGATGCCGGCTCCGAATGGAGCCGGCGGAGTTGCAGGGGTGCGACGGGTGCAGTGGCACCTGTCGCGATTTTCACTGTCTGCTCAGCAGACAGTGAAAATCATGGTGGGGCCCTGTTAGGGGGCCCCTGCACTGCCCATGCCTGTGGCATGGGCAGTGCAGGGGCCCCACGACACCCGTTACCGCCAGCCTATTCCTGGCGGTGAAAACCGCCAGGAACAGGCTGGCGGTAAGGGGGTCGGAATCCCCATGGCGGCGCTGCAAGCATCGCCACCATGGAGGATTCCCTGGGCCAGGGGAAAACCGGCGGGAAACCGCCGGTTCCCCTTTTCTGACCACGGCGTTACCGCCGCGGTCAGAATGGCCCAGGAAGCACCGCCAGCCTGTTGGCGGTGCTTCCTCTGCCCTCTGCCCTGGCGGTGTTACACCGCCAGGGTTAGAATGAGGGCCTTAGCCTGAAAACATGAAAATGATGTGTGACCTTCTGTGGACTTTTTCCTTAGCAGACATGTTGCAGATTTTCTAGACATTGCCTTCTCTCTCTGGTGCATCATGGGCTCTTCAAAGAACCACATGGGTCTCAAGTTGAAATTCTACCAGAAAGCCCTCTTTTGATGCCATCTATCCCCTCAACACCAGTTGCCGGGAATGCTCAAATACCTGTCAAGACTTCCAACCGGTGCCATCGTCCAAACTTGTTCTTTCTATGCTGGCACCAATATCGACTCCACCAGCACAAGTACCAGATCCAGTCCCAATGCGTGTCTTTGATCCCAATCCAACGTTGACCTGTATTAAGCCTGCGTCGCATTATGTAACTGCTAAAGTGCTCCCAGTTCTCATAGAATTAGATTTTCAAACTCTTCCTCGTTGTCAGTTTTATCACAGGTCTTATTCCGCTTTGACTCTGATGCTGTGCAGGGCATTACAGATGTCCTCAGCACACTAATGATGACGGATAGGCAAACACTCTGCTAGCCCCTACTACACGGATGAAGGGGTATACATAGATTCCTAGATTTCCAAAATGCCAGTGTGCTAGATGCTGCTCCATACATGGAGTTGGGCCTCCATCTGGCCCACTAAAGACGTTTTACTGACTGAAATTCTTCAACCAGGTCCAACTTCATCTGTGCCACTGTTACAATTTAATGAGGTGCTCTTGAGCACTCCCATGGCCACTTGTTCCAAGCCATCTTTGACTCCTCTGGTCAGTTGACCTATGGCCGGGCAGCACAGACCAGCACCCTGTGACCTTGACTTTCTAAACAACACCCGTTACCTGAAACCTAGCTTTGCGATTCTCAAATACAATATTTCTTCTGGTAAGGTACATGCATGGTGTATGCAATATGGTGAATGAGATCTTGCCGGCTGGACACCACATAGGCCATACTATTGGCACCAATGTAATGCTAGGAGGCACATTTGGATGTGATCAACCAGGTCGTCAGGGAATGTCCAAGCTCCTCTCATGGACATGTGCTTCGATGGCTCAAGACTTCAGATAAAAGGCAGACTCCTTGCTTAAGCAATTCAGCAATAGTTACTCCACAGCTTGATTCTTGGGCTTATTGTCCCCAGACAGTTTCAGCAGCAGTGTAGGAAATTTATGGACTATTCCAGAGGCCTAACTTGCCATCAGTATTAACTTCCCAGCAGAACGAACCTTCCCAGCTAGTGCAGCAGGAAACTGAGCTGTTTCAGCACAGAGGTCGTGGTGGCGGCTGAATTCGTTCACGCCATCAAGGAAGAGCAGTCGTCTCCCTCCTTCCCTGCTGTATCCACGAGATACAACCGTCCCTCCCTGGCCGTCAGGTTGATGGGGTTGACAAATTGTTCAAGAGGGCTATGTTCTGCCTTCTATTTTGGCCCTACCTCTTATTCCCCCCACACAACCTGATTTTTGGAATTCTATACAATCTCCTATTAGCCAGAGGTGCCATCGAACAGGAGCGAGACTTGGTGATTGGGGAGGAGTACTATTCTTGCTACTTTCATGTGCCAAAGAAAGAGAGAGGGCTCAGGCTTAATCTGGGCATCTGGCCATTAAATGCATTTTTGAAAAAGGGCAGATTCAAAATGCTCACTCTGGCTCTGAACATCTCTGATCTGAAGCCAGAAGACTGTATAGAGTCTCTGGACTTGCAGAACACCTATTTTCATGTTCAGTATTGGAGTCCAATGGATGCTACCTGCGGTTCACGTTGGGGTTGGAATACTTCCCAATTTGCTGTGCTGCTATTTAGCCTTACCTCAGAACTTTGAGTGTTTACTAAAGTGATGGCAGTGGTCGCACCTCAACCCTCTCCCTTTATATCATCTGTGATGTATTTTTTTAAGGGCTTGACTCACAAGTTCCCGCCACAGCCATTCAGCATACTTTAAAGGGATCTAAATCTAGTCCTTATGTGCATGAACATTTGTACAAATTAGTCCTGCAGACTTGTGGTGCCTACCTGCCATAGATAGTATTGTCCTTCTATGTCAGTGAATTGATCACCCAACTGGCTTTTTTTATCCTTCATACCCCTCGAAATAGGACAGGCTCCATTGCCTTGCACCTATGAGAGCTTTGAGTTTCTACTTTGACTTTACAAGAGACCATTATGATCAGTTCTTTGCGGTTTTGCTGGGACCAAAAAAGGCAAGGCAGTGCAAAAAACTCTCTCTCAAAGCAGACAGCTCTTTGCATTACAATTTGGTAAGTGCTGACCATTTAAGAACACTTGAAAGGCTTACATCCTCATTCCACCAGGGCCAAGGCTGCTACTAAATCATTGGCAAAGGGGGTGTTGGTTCTGGACATCTCTCACACTGCGATGTAGGTGTTGGTGCACAAATTCATAAAGCACTTCTACCTTAACAGTCGGAGGGCCATTTTGCTTTCTTAGTCCTAGAAAATGTCCTAATCTGAGTCCCCTCCACAGACACTCCAACTTCAGGAGGTACTGCTGTGGTATTTATTCTAAAGTCAAGGAATCTGTGGTTAGTAGTATTCATCAGAAAAACAAGTGACCTACCTTCTGTAACTCAATGTGGTTGATACTCTAATAATACATTACTCACTCCTGTCCCTGTGGAGAAAGTTCTTGAACGGCAAAATAAGGTCACAAGTTAAATTTTGGCACTCAGACACCTGCAATTTGTTCAAAGTCCACCGTATCCGAGGGTGTGGAAGCAGAATGATTAGGAAACCGATGTTAAGTCTGAAGGGTGGTGTTTATATGTGGCTCCTCTCCATCACTTCTGGATGGAATGAAATCACCACCAAGCCACACAGTGACACCTACCAGGGCATTACTGAAAGCACAAGGGCACTGCGATAGAAGTCTCCAAATTCTGTCTGGCGCATGAGAATTTTCTAAAAGTGAGGAACCTGCAGAAAAAACTTCAACAAAACATGGAAACTATCATGCCTCTTCAGTATGACCTGGGTCTACAGATAAAATCATCAAATTAGATGCTACACCATGTGCAAAGAAACACTCTCTGGGTGCCATTATGAACATGCGGCAAACGAACAGGTCTCCCTCAGAAGAAAGACTGTCATCTATACATTTGAAGATGCTTTCTCTGAAAACATTATCAGCCTCCCAGTCAGACAAGTCTCATTCCTCCTGGGTAGCATGACTTCCGGCATTTTTCTAGTTCCAAACCCAGACTGCATATGTGTCCATTACAAGGTTGCTTTGGAAGATCAGTGGTGTCAGAAATCTGTGGACTGGCAAGAGACAATAATACTAGATGGCTCAGCCACTCAGCCTCTTCGCTGATGGTGCAAGAGAGTCAACATGCAGCATGATTTCCCATCCCAGAAGCCTTCCACTTGTGTGCCAGCTGTCACAGATGTACGTGTTGCAGAAAGACTGGGAAGCCACATGGGAGATATACTGGTGTAAGCCAGATGGTGGCCAAAGAAGAAATTGTACAACATGAACATGTTTGAGTTGAGGGTGGGTCATCTGGCTTTGAAGCCTTTCTTTATGTCCATTTGTGCAATAATGATACTAATTCAAACTGGCTAGTTATCAACAGACAAAGAGAAGTAAAGTCAAGAGCCTTGTCAATAGTAACACAATTGATCTGGCATGGGGCTCATGCAAGGAACATTTCTCTGATGGCAATATATTTCCCTGGCTCAGTGACTAGTAGAGCAGATGAGCCCAGCAGTCGCCATGAACGGGTGCTAGATGACCGTGTACTGCTAAACTTTCGTAAATGGATTTGATTGCTACTGGTGAAATCACGAAATACCATGCCTTTGCATCTAGCTTCCTAGAGCCCATGTCCACGGGCACTGCCATTTTGATTCACTAGTTGAGGACATTCGTCTGCTCTTTACCTTTGATCCCAAAAGTCATCATCAAAATGATGTCGGGCAAGATGAAAATATTCCTCGTAGCTCCAGCCTAACCAAGATAAAACTGTTATTGAGATGCACGTCACCTTTTGGTTTAACCTCACATAGACCTCCTCACAAACTGGATTTGCTTTCGAGGGTGTCAGACAGGATTTTCCATCTTGTTCTGCAATCCAGTCATTGATCTTATCTTCTTGCCTCCTGATCACCTGCAGTATGGTCACTGGAATCTTCCCGGTAGCTGCAGGAAAATACTGAGAGAGCCAAACGGCCTTCCACTTGCTGTTCATATGCTTTTGAATGGAATATATTCTGTGCATGGTGCATTCAGAAACCAGTGGATAAAAAAACGTCATGAGATGGTGTTACAAAATCTTTACCTAACAAAATGTGGCCTTCAGTTCTCCTCTCCCATCACTGCTTGTAGGATGAGTCTTTTTCAGACATCTATTTTCACCATCCCAGTGACTTAAGATTTTCTTTAGGGAATATGTAAAGTCCTTTGTGCTGTCAAAAGTCCTACCTCTCCTTGTTTAACTTAACAGTTTCCTTTCCAAGCTCATTGGCCCCCTTTTGAACCAATGCATTTTGAATGGAATTAAAGTTTTCTTTTAGCAATATCATCAGCCAGAAGAGTGAGGGAGCTGCAAACACTATGTACGGAGGGACACTATATGGTATTCCACCATAACAAGTTTTCCTTGGGAACACTTCCTTTCCTCTCCAACTTGATTCCAGTTTGCATATAAATGGAATTGTCTTGCTGCCATCTTTCTTTCTGGTTCAGTCAACCCTGGAAGAAAGATCGTTTCGTACCCTAGAAAAAGCTCGGAAGTATTGCTTGGATAAGACCATATACATTAGACAGTCCAAAATGGACATTAGGATGCAGTATTCATGAGATTAGCTTCTTGAAAATAAGCTTTAGCTTGATGGGTAGTTACTGGCATAATCATTTGCTATCAGAAGGCTAACTGGACCATTCCAAATAAGCCTAAGGCTCATTTTATATATGACAAAAGCAGTTGCAGCGTCAGAATGTACCAGTTCCAAATATTTGCAAAGCGGCAACCTGGAAATCGGTTCATACGTTCATTAGGTATTATTGCCTAGATCTTGACTCCGGAGCAGCTCAGGTCTCAATGTACAATTTATTTGCTCAGTAATAATTTTGCCTATTCACTATCGACCTTGGATCCCTCACCTGGGATTAGGAGTAAGTTAATTTGCTACTCTGTTCTACTTTCATATGGATATCAGCCAAATGTATTGTTAATTTAGCTAATTGGATTTATGTTTTAAAATCAGAAAAATATATTATACCAAAAATGCTGCATCTTGTAGGCATGTTTTCTTTTGTAAAAATATTTGTAAAGAATGGTGTTCCAGGCATCTCACACCTGCCCATATGATGAGCCTATATTTCTTATGAAAGCGCTGCATATCTCCCTTTCTTAAGCAAAGTTCCTTTCGCTAGTGAAATCGCATTTTAAGGTCATCTGGAGGTTGATGTTATGTTATGCAGATTCATAGAGCGCATTAATACCCTGGGGGGTATCCTGGTGCTGAGCAGTTGTAAGTCGAGCCAAACATAGAGCCTACTCAAAGAGCCTAGTCTTCAGCTTCTTGCGGAATCGAAGAAGTGATTGGAAGGCTCTTAAGTGTAGAGGCAGGTGTTCCATGCCTTAGGAGGAATGTAGATTTTTTTTTAGCATTTAGTTTATTATTGTGTCATAATACAGAAGAAGACAAACAGCCCATGGACATGGGTAATATTGCTGTATGTATAATTTTATAATGCATAGTAGGGGTCACCAGCGACAGTGGGTATGATACGATAACTGTGTTGAATCTTTGTATAGAAGTAGAATAGGTAAGTGGCAAGAACTCAGTGCAGATTGTGGCAGTCTGCGTTGGGTGCACCTGGATACAGTGCCGTGAGGCTGATGACTCACTGAAACAACAATATCCTTGCCCATTAACCCAGAGCTGTGGACTCCAATGACAGGTGGTAGTCTTGCTATGGTTGCCAAATGTCCTTAGGTCTGGATGTCGGAGGCTGCAGCTTAGCATATAGCTCATTGATAGTATCACAGTATATTAGGCTCTTTAACCAGGCAGTGTCTTTTGGCAAATGTTTGCTTCCGCAGTGTAGGGCAATCTCTTGTTTAGCTAGTAGCAATGCAATAGCAGTAAACAGGCGAGCACCCCTGCGTATATCCTGGACATAACCCAGGAGGGCCAGCAGTTGGTCAAGTGCAAAGTCAATACTAATCATGATGGAAACCTGGAACAATATGGCACCTCAAAAGGTCTTGATGTGACAGCACGTCTACACCAGGTGTGCAAAATCAGCCCCATTGACCTGGTACTTAGGGTACCCAGAGGATCTTATGGGGCCTATTCGTACCAGAGTACAAGGCGTAACATAGGCTTTAAAAAGGAATTTGTAATGTATAAGCTTGTGGCAGTGGTTGGGCGAGACTAGTTGTGATTCGGCACAGCAAAAGTACCACATTTTGTTGATTGGGGCGTCCCAGGTCATTTCCCCAGATCTCCCAAAGTTTCCGCGGCGACAGAAGAGCCACACTGGCAAGGTACAACTTGGAAACCAGTCGCCTCCTATCATTGTATGTGATCACTAATGTCAAGAGGAAAATTCTTCGGGGGGCCAAGGGATATGTGTGGATATGGGCCTGTAGGCCCCTATAGGACAGAATGGTTGATTCGAGTAGTGTTTGTTAAACGAGCATCTGCTTGGGAGAAAACGTGGGTGTCCGGAAAGAGGTCTCCCAAGGTGTTCAAGGCATGTTGCGTTTGTGTGCACTGGACCAGCTTCTCTTGGGTTATGGGGAGCCAGTGAGTATCTGGTAGTGGTAATGCTGGGGAATAAAGGAACCCATTCCCCAGTAGCTGCTTAGGTTTTCTTCAAAGCCAGCTGGTAGTGGAGAGGGTTTGGATATCCGTGGGGTCCAGCAGCAAATCCGCAGTCATTATTGAGTGGAAAGGTGTTGGAATTGCTTGCTTAATTTCAAGGTTGGATTAAAGAAGGCATGCATCTACATGGTTAACGGCTCCCGTGAGCCTTTGAGCTGACGAGCTCTGGTGAAGCACCTGTGCACCTACTGAGTGGTACAAAAACCTGAGAATACGTTTAGGCGCCATTTCAAGCAACCCCGTCTGCCACACTTTGCTCTCCGCTGATGACGGCCGAAAGCCAGAAACACATGTCCGGATATACGGCATTCGCCGCAGCAACTTATGGTGAAAAACTTTCTACAACGTTACATCATATTATTCGAATTCATTCTAATGACTGCATTTATCATGATGCTTTTGGGCTATTCGAGCTGAAATGTAAGACAGGGTGCTCCCTTTTTGGATTATGCATCTACATGGTACTAGTGGCAGGCGAATTGTCATTACGTGGCTAAATAGTACAAGTGGAAATGTGGTACACCAAAACCACCACAATCATATGAGAGCACAAGGATGTCTCAGCCTAATGTAGGAGAAGGCTTGACTGTCAGATTTGTTTTTTCACATGTGTGGGATGTGTGCAAGTAGGAGTCCGGACGAGTGGAGGTATTTGGAAGGTTTGTGAAAGCAGATGTGAGTGTTGCGTTATGCTGCATCAGTGTTATGCAGTGTATTGAATTTGTGGGTGAGGAGTTTGAATTGTGCTAATTTGTGTATGGATTACAAGTGAAGCGCCTTCAGGTGTGGTGTTTTGTGAGAGTGGCATGAGAGGTTCAGAGTGATTCTAGCAGCTGAGATCTGAATAGTCTGCAGCCTTCTGGTGCATTTTTGTTGATATCAGCTCAGATGGTGTCTCCGTAGTCAGTTTGCTTGTGATGAGGGCATGTGTGATGGTTTTCTGTTGATCATGAGCCATTTGAAAATCTTCCTCAGTATCTTCAGGGTATGAAAGCATGAGGCAGTGCCACGTTGGCTCGGGGCTGTCCTATCGAGTTTGATGTTGATTACATTATTGAGGTTCTTGGCATGGGTGATGGGATGGCTGTCAATCCTAGCTCTGTTGGCCACCAAGTGGAGTCCCACGGTGAACTGCCGTTCCCAAACATCATGAATTTGGTCTTCTATGTGTTCAGCTTCAGACAGTTTGTCTTCATCCAGTGTGGGATTTCAGTCATGTAGGCAGCATTGAACTTGATCTGGTATGGGGCATCATGTCTTTGAGACAGAAAATGAAATGCATGTGGTTGCAAGAGGAGAGGACATTGATGCTGTGAAAGCAGATGATGCTGGCTAGAGGAATCCTTTATTCATTGAAGAGGGTC
This sequence comes from Pleurodeles waltl, assembly GCF_031143425.1. Classification (NCBI taxonomy): domain Eukaryota; kingdom Metazoa; phylum Chordata; class Amphibia; order Caudata; family Salamandridae; genus Pleurodeles; species Pleurodeles waltl. The sequence goes on along the minus strand of NC_090450.1, from coordinate 422,673,289 downwards.
AGGCTCAGGGAGAATTCTTGTGGAACTCCGCAGATAAGGTTGAAGACGTCCGAAGTGAATGGTGACAGGTTGACTGACTGGATCATTCCAGTCAGGAAGGAGCAGATCTATCCAAGTGCGTATCCTTCAGTTGTGATACTGTGTAGCCGTTGGATGAGGACAGGGTGGCAGACAAGGCCAAATGCAGTGGAGAAGTCAAGGAGGATGAGGGATGCTGCTGTTGTGCCTCCTCCATCCAGAGTTATGCTGATGTCATCCCTGGCAGCGATGAGGGAAGATTCCGTGTAGTGGTTGGTTCCCAAACAGCCTGAGTAGTGTTGAGGAGTTGCTGGGTTTTACGTTATACAATGAGGTGTCTGTTGATTATTTCCTCTAAGGCCTTCATTGGGAATGGTAGCAGGGAGATCAGTCTGCAGTTGGCAAGCATTTAAGTCAGCGGAAGTTGTGTGTTTCCAAGTAGCTAGGAATGTTGCGGATGAGGTGGAGACATTCAGGATAGGTGTGAGCATGGCACTGAAGGGGTGCAGTCCTCTGGAGTAAGTGTGTTAGGTGCAGGGGTCCTAGCAGGCACCTGATTGGATGGACTTCATGGTGGCAGTGATTTTATGTGGTTAATATTGGTTCTTTGGACATTATTAGGAGGCGTTGGGTGAGGTCTGCCAGGTCCAGTTATGGGTTATAGTTGGTGTAGATGGCTGTGATTGTGTTGGTTAAGTATTGAGAGAGATTGTTGCAGAGGTCCTGTGAGGGAGTGATCCCATTATAGGCGGCTGTTGGTGAGGGGAAATCCCTCACAGTGATGAATATTTCTTTGCTTCTGTTGGTGCTGGCATTGATGCAGACCGCCAGAGCGGTGCGTTTGGTGGTATGGATCATTTGGTGATAGTGTCTCAGGGTTGATTTGAATGTCCTCTTTTCTACATTGACCTTGCTCATTTCCCATTTGTGCTCTAGTTGTTTGCAATGGCGTTTCACTAGTCAGAGTATCACCAAGTACCAACTGGCCTGGGGTCTAGATCTTGTATTTCTGTGTTTGAAGGGGGCAGGAAGTGAACGCAGTAGGTAATGCAGTTGTTGAAATTCTTGCTGGTTTTGGGGAAACTGTTGCTGTGCTTGGATTGGTGGGTATAAGGAGTCACACTTCAGTCCTTATCAGTGATGCTGTTCCAGTTTGGATGGGGGTGGTCTGGCAGTGGTGCGTGCGTGTTGGACTGGGATGGGGATGCTGAATGTGACAGCAGACTGATGTGGGCTTGTTGACCTGCATGTTGTCGAAGGTGGTGAAAATAGTCTCCAAGAAGTGTCCGTTGATGTGTGTTGGTCCCTTTACTTATCCGGTGAAGCTCAGGCTTCCAAGGTCTTCCATTAGTGCTTTTGAATTGGGGTCGGCATGGTGTCAAGGTGAAAGTTCAGGGCTCCAAGTATGATGTAATTGCCAGGGGTGTGGGTGAGTGATGTAAAGAAGCCTTTGATTGTGTTGATGAAGTTGATATTTGGTTCCTGGAGGTTTGTAGATGAGGGTGCCACTTGAGGTTAAGTTGACTGTATCATTGAGCTTGAACGACAAGTCTTACATGTTGGAGTATCACCTGTTCGTGTAGGTGGTGCAGCTGATGGTATTCTTGTGGATGATGGAGATTCGGTCTCTGGCTTGTGAAGTCTGTCTTGCATGCTGATCTTGTAGTGGGGAGAGATGTCTATGGTTAGGTCTGGTCCCGGTGGGATCAGCCAGGTTTCCACAAGAAAAAGTAGGGTTGGGATATTGTCGTGCAGCAGGTCCCAGATCTCTGTAACATGTTTAGTGAGTGAGCGAGTGTTGGGAGCATGCATGTGAGTGTGAATGTTGTGTGGGTGGTTGCAGGACTGTGTGAATGTGAGAGAGTGGGGTGTTGGGTGCTCATGGTGCAGGTGCAGTTAGTGTTGGGTGTGGGTTGAGTGCATGAAAACCTGCATGAAGCACAGGAGAATGCTCCCTTATTGTTGTGCTTTGAGGCACGACAGCAGTGTGAGGAGCAACATCTGGGGTTGAGGGCACAGACGATCACAGCAGGGTGGCGACAGGAGGTGGGGAACAAACAGGGTTCCTGGTGCCGGGTACAGTCCATGCATAGATGGGAGCAGACGGACTTGCCTTTGGTGGTGCATCCTGTGTGCCCGCTACATGTGTCCACCCTGCGGTCATTAGGTAAGTTCTGGGAGGGGGAGGCTTGATGTCTCTTCATGTGCAGGTGGATGCTAGGAAATCCATTGATGTAATTTCCTGTGCAGATGGAAGAAATCCAGTGCTGTCACTTCCTGTGCACATGGATGATGGAATAACTGTTATTTTGCCAAACCAAATATTTCTTATTTTTAATATCTGCAGTCAGTGTCTATGATTAGTGATTATTTCTCAGCAGCTGTCTGCCCAGAGCTAAGTTTTAACTAGCTTCAACCTCTAAAATGACATATCTGGTAGATACAGGCATCACTCTCAGTGGTACTACCAAGTCTGTGTGCCTCTGTCTGTGGAGCTCACTTGGCCAATCCATCTATCTTTTTCCAATTGTCTTTTTGATCACCATTTAAGGTATGCCACCTACTGACTTGTCAGTCTTTAAGCTGTTTATCTAATGTGGAAAGCGAATATTAGACTCTGACTCAAATTCCTCATGGATATGTATTGGACTTTTGCCCTTTTGCACGGTCATCCCCAGTCTTTTTGCCTCCTGCCTCCTATTTGTTCTGACCTGTTGCTGGTGGCTTTTGAACTCTGAACACTTTACCACTGCTAACCAGTGCTAAAGTGCATATGCTCTCTGTGTAGATTGTATGGTTAATGGGTGTATCCATGATTGGCATATTTGATTTACTGGTAAGTCCCTAGTAAAGTGCACTAGAGGTGCCCAGGGCCTGTAAATCAAATGTTACTAGTGAGCCTGTAGCACTGGTTGTGCCACCCACATAAGTAGCTCTGTAATCATGTCAGAGACCTGCCACTGCAGTGTCTTTGTGTGCAGTTTTAACTGTAAATTTCACTTGGCAAGTGTACCCAGTTGCCATGCCTAAACCTTCCCTTTTCTTCCATGTAAGGCACCCCTAAGGTAAGCCCTAGGTAGCCCCAATGGCAGGGTGCAGTGTATGGTTAAAGTAGGGCATGTGTTTTATATGTCCTGACAGTGAAATATTACTAAATTTGTTTCTCACTGTTGCAAGGCCTGTGCCTATCATAGGAATAATGTGGGTGCTACCTTTAAATATGATTAAAGTGTAGATTCCTTTTGGGAGTGGATAGAAATGTAGAGTTTGGGGTCTCTGAGCTCACAATTTAAAAATACATCTTTTAGTAAAGTTGATGTTAAGATTGTGTGTTTGAAAATGCCACTTTTAGAAAGTGAGCATTTTCTTGCTTATACCATTTCTGTGACTCTGCTTGTTTTTGGATTACCTATCTGGGTCAGTTTGATAGTTGGGCTGGTTGCACCTCACATTAGACAGTGACCCAAAGGGAGCTGGGGTAGCCTGCATATCCTGATTAGCCATCTGTGCTGGGAGGGACGCCAGGAGTGGCCACTTACACCTGAAAGGGCTGTGCCTGCCCTCATACAATGCAGTCTCCAACCCCCTGTTGAGTGTCCCGGGCCTGGCCTGGGAAAGGCAGGATTTCACAATCAAGGGAGACTTTCCTTTGAAGTAAGCCTACTTCAAAGGGCAAAATGGGTATAAGAAGGGCACCCAAAACCACAGACTTTAGAACACTTCTGGAAACCAAGAGGAACCTCTGCCTGGAGAAGAGCTGAAGAGCTGAGGAAGAAGAGCTGCCCTGCCTGTAACTGTGATTTGTGGAGCTATCCTGCAGTTGCTGCTTCTGCCAGAGTAAGAGGGCAAAGTCTGGACATTGTGTGCCTTCCATCTTGTGAAGATCTCCATGGGCTTGATTTAGAGCTTGCCTCCTGTTGTTTGAAGTCTCAGCAACAGCAAAGACTTCTCCCTGCCAGCAGTCTCTGAAGAGACTCCTACTCTGCCAAGTGGTGCACATCCAGTTCCCGGGACCCTGAAAGGAGAAGCTGGTAGCCTAAGAGGAAGAAATCCAAGCACAGAACGCAGTGCGGGGAAAAGATCGATACAACTCAGATCGGCGGCTGAAAAATCGACACGCCGCCGGCTTTGTGGCTGAAAATCGACACTCGCTTGCAACGTGACTGTTCTGCTTTCCTTCTCTTATCTCATGACCGAGCTTACAGAACCTCTCTGGAATGCACTTCTGAGTTTAACCCCTTCGCTGCCAGGCCTTTTCCCCCCTCCTGTGCCAGGCCTTTTTTTGGCTATTTGGGGCAGTTCACTCTTAGACCCTCATAACGTTTTGTCCACATAAGCTAGCCAAGCCAAATTTGTGTTCTTTTTTTCCAACATCCCAGGGATTCTAGAGGTACCCAGACTTTGTGGGTTTCCCTGACGGAGGCCAAGAAATTAGCCAAAATACAGTGAAAATTTCGTTTTTTTTAAAAAAAATTGAAAAAGTGGCTGCAGAAGAAAGCTTGTGTTTTTTTCCCTGAAAATGGCATCAACAAAGGGTTTGTGGTGCTAAAATCACCAGCTTCCCTGCTTTCAGGAACAGGCAGACTTGGATCAGAAAACCCAATTTTTCAACACAAATTTGGCATTTTACTGCGACATACCCAATTTTTAAAAATGTTTGTGCTTTCAGCTCCTTCCAGTCATTGACAGAAATGGGCATGAAACCAATGCTGGATCCCAGAAACCTAAACATTTCTAAAATGTAGATAACATTCTGAATTCAGCAAGGGGTAATTTGTGTAGATCCTGCAAGGGTTTCCTACAGAAAATAACAACTGAAAAAAATAAATATTGAAATTGAGAAAACAGCCATTTTTCTCTACGTTTTACTCTGTAACTTTTTCCTGCTATATCAGATTTTTGAAAGCAATATACTGTTACGTCTGCTGGACTCTTCTGGTTGCGGGGATATATAGGGCTTGTAGGTTCATCAAGAACCCTAGGTACCCAGAGCCAATAAATGAGCTGCACCCTGCAGTTGGTTTTGATTCTATACCGGGTATACAGTAATTCATTTGCTGAAATATAAAGAGTGAAAAATAGCTACCAAGAAAACCTTTGTATTTCCAAAATGGGCAGAAGATAAGGTGTTGAGGAGCAGTGGTTATTTGCACATCTCTGAATTCCAGGGTGCCCATAGTAGCATGTGAATTACAGGGCATTTCTCAAATAGACTTCTTTTTTACACACTCTCTTATATTTGGAAGGAAAAAATGTAGAGAAAGACAAGGGGCATTAACACTTACCCCCAAGTCTCCCGATAAAAATGATAACTCACTTGTGTGGGTAGGCCTAGCGCCCGCGACAGGAAATGCCCCAAAACACAACATGGACACATCCCATTTTTTAATAGAAAACAGAGGTGTTTTTTTGCAAAGTGCCTACCTGTAGATTTTGGCCTCTAGCTCAGCCGGCACCTAGGGAAACCTACCAAACCTGTGCTTTTTTGAAAACTAGAGACCTAGGGGAATCCAAGATGGGGTGACTTGTGGGGCTCTGACCAGGTTCTGTAACCCAGAATCCTTTGCAAACCTCAAAATGTGGCTAAAAAAACAAGTTTTCCTCACATTTCGGTGACAGAAAGTTCTGGAATCTGAAAGGAGCCACAAATTTCCTTCCACCCAGCGTTCCTCCAAGTCTCCCGATAAAATTGATACCTCACTTGTGTGGGTAGGCCTAGCGCCCGCGACAGGAAATGCCCCAAAACACAACGTGGACACATCACAATTTTTGACAGAAAACAGAGGTGTTTTTTGCAAAGTGCCTACCTGTAGATTTTGGCCTCTAGCCGGCTCCTAGGGAAACCTACCAAACCTGTGCATTTTTGAAAACTAGAGACCGAGGGGAATCTAAGCTGGGGTGACCGGGGGCTGGAGAAATGACGCACAACATCGCTGACTGAGGCTGGTGAGATCGCAACCCGCGCTGCGTGGTTTTCGGATCATTGTGCGGCTGAATTTCCGACGCAGGTACCGCTGGGCGTGTAAAAACAACGCAAGGCATGCTCGGGCCTGAGAGTGCTGACCGGGTAGATGCATCGCTCTCCTGCGGAGAGAAGAACAATGCCCCCCGACCCGATGAAAGGAGAAACGACGCAAGGTCTCGCTCATGAGTGAAATCGACGCACCGCAAGCCCTTTTTGATGCACACTCGCCCGTGCAGGGTTATTTTTGATGCACCCAAGGTACATTTTCACTCTAACAGTGTTAGTGTGTGTTGAAAATTACATGAAGACTCTTTTTGCATTTTTATTGATAACTTGACTTGAGTATTGTGGATTTTTGTCGTTTTGGTCTTGTTTTGTTTAGATAAATATTTTCTATTTTTCTAGACCTGTGTTGTGTCATTTTGTAGTGTTTTCATTAAGTTACTGTGTGTGTTGGTACAAATACTTTACACCTAGCACTCTGAAGTGAAGCCTACAGCTCGTGCCAAGCTACCAAGGGAGTAAGCAGGGGTTAGCTGAGGGTGATTCTCTTTCACCATGACTAGAGTGAGGGTCCTTGCTTGGACAGGCGGTAACCTGACTACCAACCAACTAGCTTCAACCTCTGAAATGACATATCTGGTACTTACAGGCATCACTCTCAGTGGTACTACCAAATCTGTGTGCCTCAGTCTGTAGAGCTTACTTGGCCAATCCAACTATCTATTTCCAATTGTCTTTTTCATCGCCTTTTAAGGTATGCCACCTACTGACTTGTCCATCTTTAAGCTGTCTATCTAATGCGGAAAGCGAATATTAGACTCTGACTCAAATTCCTCATGCATATGTTATCTGGGTGTGGATCATGACACAGATTCCTGTGACCAAACCGGTGTTATGCAACCCAGATTCTTTTATTGTGTCATGACACATAGCTACATGAAATTCATTTGATTCAACAGTGGGCAAAATTTTGACTTTACCTGTAGCAAAGGAAAAAACAGAGCCAGTACACGCAGTCGAATGAACAGAATTGTCTTTAGGTTTAAGCACTTTCCAGACAGGTCTGCTGACTACCTGTTCCTTCCCCATTGTTCTTTTGAGGGAGGAAGAATGGGCAATTATGAATATTCATTGATTATTCTGGTCTGAGTATGATCACAATAAAAAAAAATGACATCCTTGGCCCCCGATTTCAGTTCTTTTAGACCAAGTTTGTTATGCAATCATTTTTACAAAACTATGGCTCTGATTTATACTTTTTCACGCAAAACTGCGCTAATGTAGATTTGCGTGAAAAAGTATACCGATGTCTAGCGCTATCAAAAGACGCCCGCCGGGTGTCATATTTATGGTATGACTGTAGCCGCGGTGAGGCCCACCTAGCATCATAAAAAAGGATGCTAGCCGGGTGGGGGAAGCGTAAGGGGAACAGGAGATGGTGCGTCAAAGGATGACGCTAGTATGGGGAGAGGCATTAATAATACCTCTAACCAGACTAGTGTCATCCTTTGATGCACACCCCCCATGGACATGACTCCTGTCTTGGTAACAACAGGAGTCATGCCCACCACCACAATGCCGTGCCCAGGGCCCAGTGCCATGTATCGGGGTCCAAGTTAGGCCCCCATGGCACTTCTTAATAAAAATAAATATACATGCCTTACTCGCCAGAGGATGGGGTTTCCCCATCCTCTGGCGTCCCTCTGGTGTGGGTGGGGGTGTCCCTGGGGCTAGGGAAGGGCACCTGTGGGCCCATTCCATGGTCTCTGACCATGGAAATAGGCCCACAGGCCCCCTAACTCCTGCCCTGACCCAGTCATTAAATAATGGCGCTAAGTAAGCTTAGCGCCATTATTTAAGAGCCACCTCCCCCGTGCTTGATTTTAGCATGGGGGGATTGATATGACATAAGGCCATATCGTCATTTTTTTGCTCAGGAACGCCTACCTTGCATCTCATTGACACAAGGTAGTTTCCCGCTGGCAAAAAATGGCTTTAACTCCAAAACATTGGTGCTAGACGGGTCTAGTGCCAAAGTATACATTTGGAGTTAGGTTTGTGCCGGATTTGCGTAAAAAAAATTGATCAAATTCGGCCCAAATGGGGTATATTTATGCCTCAATATTTGAATTGAGTGTATCTTCTTGTCAGACTCCTAGAGGGAGGCTAGTGGAAGACTGCATTTCAAATTAACGTTGCTCTAATTGAGTAATTTGTTATATCTTTTAGATTCTGTAACACCCCAGCAGCTTTCAAATTTGAAATTTTGTGGGTGGTCTTGGATATCTGTGTTGTGGAGTCCATTGTAGAACAGCATGCTCAGCTTCTTTGTCAAGTTGTGCAGTGTTGTTGTCCTCACCATCTCTATGCAAATGTGAGAGATGTTATTTTCCTGTAACCTCTGAGTTCCTGAGGTTTTTATATTTCATTCCTCCAACAGGAAATGAAATGGTTAAGAGAAAAGTGGATGCTGTCCTCAATTGGCTAGACTGTACTTGTGTTACAGAAATTCTGAGTTTCTCAGGGTTTGCACATTTTTATTGCATTGTTTCCTCACATTTATCTAAGACATTAATTCCTACAACCTCTATTGTTATATAAAGGTGTAAAATTCTGTTAGTTTCCAGAAGTGATTAAAGCCTTCCAAAATTTGAAAAAGCTTTTACATCAGCCCTGATACTGTGCCACCCAAACCAAAAACTACCTTACTTGGAAGAAGCAGATGCTTCTGCTTTTGGTGTATGTTTAATTCTGCCACTAAGGGATCCTAAGTCTGCAAATATTCATCAAGCTGCCTTCTTCTTCGTAAATATACTACTTCCAATTGTGAGGTTTTAGCAATCCAAACTGCCTTTTGTGAATGGTGACACCACCTCCTTGGTAAAAGCATACTCTGTACATCTATTGTGATCACAGAAATTTGCAATGTATTTCTTTGGTCTCTGGACAACTGAGATGGATGACACGGTTTAGTGAACATAGTTTTGTTCTCACATATAAACCTGTAGCAAAGAATGCTAAGGCAGATGTTCTGTATAGACTGTGAGAATCAACGTTATATCAAAACTGTGCTGATCTAAGTACAATTCTAGCAGAAGATTCAGTAATAAGGTTAATGGATTTCAAGGATTTTCTAGAAGATATTTGAAGGCAAAGCAGTTGTTTAAATCCTGAGGAACAGTTGGCAGTCAATTCACACTCCATTCACAATGGCTTGTTGTACAAAGGTATTGCCATTTATCTATCAAAATTATCGCTACAAGCTCAAGCTTTGTTATGGTGTCACACATAGCCTTAGGAGGGGAACCTGGCCAGGCAAAGTCTGCAAACCCTACAGTGTTATTGGGAAACAATGTTTTAGGCTGTACCCCAGTTGCTCCAAGAGGGGATTACTAGTGCATGTTTCACATTTATGCCCACCAGAGCTTTTACTGCCTTTCCCTATACTGCCAAAACTATGCTATTTCTTTACTGATTTCCCAAAGCTGTACTCGTAGTATCAGACAGCCTCATCAACAATGGTTAACGCTGAATCCTAGCCGGTGTTTTTCTAACCTATAGAATCCGAATACATGGTTTATCTTAGGTTATCATTTCAAAGCGAGGTATTCAATTAGTACCAATTTAGGAGAAATCTGCTGATAACCTTAGACAGTGATGCATGATTATCTTCTGATTATCATCCTGAAGTAGATGGGCAGACAGAGTGGGGAAATTATCCCATAGAATTTATTTTGCATTGTTTGTTATCTACTCTAGCTACTGATTGGATGGAGGCTTTAGGTTTGGCAGAATTTGCCTAAGATAACTCTCCCGACTCTTCAGTTAGAGCATCTCCTTTTTTCTGGATTACAGATATTCACCTCAAAATGTTCTAGTTGGCGGTCAGAGCTACTTGGTTCTTTCTCTTCAGGATCATCACGGTCATTTGGGACATGTTTTGAAAACATTTCAACAACATTTAAAGGAAAACTCGGGCACATACAAAAACAAAACAGATGTACATAGACTACAGGAACCAAAATATAATACTTGTGCTCAAGTATGGTTATCAACCAGAAACTATCTTGCCTTAACCATGAAAAGTTAGACCATGTTTTTTGGAACCCTTTACCATAACAGTATGATCAACTTAAGCCTTGAAATACAGATTTATTAAGTATTCTGTGTCACTAGTAACACCTTTCAATGATGGTAGGACGCAACCACCCTCAGCACCAGTTCAAGTAGAGGATCGCCTGGAGTATGAAATAAAATATATAATCGATTGGAAAAGAAAACTGCCTTATTTAATTGATTAGAAAGTATTTATGAAGGATCCTGAAAACATACATGCACCACTGTTGATACACTTTTTTCAAGTCAAATATACCAAAAGGACCCACTTGGTGACACTGTCACTAGGGTAGAGTGCTGTCATGATTGACCCTGTTCAGGAATGAAAGGTGTGAATTGACAATACCTTATGCGCTATTGATGGTTGATGCATTTTGTCAATTCTGTGTCAATGAGAAATTGCATTGCTATATAACAGCCCTAGGCCCATATTTATTCTTTTTGAAGCAAAACTGCGTTTGTGCAGTTTTGCATCAGAAAGTATAGCGCCGCTTGCGCCATTCCAGGACGCCAGCCGGGTGATAAATTTATGGAATGGTGCAATCTGGCGCCAAGGGTGGGCTAACGTAATGGAAAATGACGTTAGCTGGGTGGTGGTGGCGGTATAGGAGAAGGGTGTTTTGCACCAAAAAATGATGTTAGGGTGGTTAGAGTAAAAAAAAAGAAGACACTAACCAACCTAGCATCATTTCTTGACGCAAAGCCATCCATAACACATGACTCCTGTCTTATAAAAGACAGGAGTCATGCCCACCACTCCAATGGCCAGCACAGGGGACAAGGGTCCCCTGGGCATGGTCATTGCGCCCATTGCCATGTAGGAGGGCCCATTTCAGTGCCCCCAATGGCACTTAAAAAAATAATAATCTGGGATGGGGTCACCCATTCTCCGGAGTCCCTCTGGTGGGGGTGTTCATGGACCTTGGGGAGGGCACCTGTGGGCTCTTTTCAATGTGTTTGACCATGGAAATAGGTCCACAGGTCCCCCTAACACCTGCCCTGACTAAGGCGTTAAATAATGGTGCTAATCAGGCTTAGTGCCATTATTTAGGCCCGTCTCCCTCCCGTGCACCATTTTTGCACGGGAGGATAAATAAGGCGCTGAGGCCGTAGAGTAATTTTTTTGGATGGGAACGCCCACCTTGCATCTCATTGATGCAAGGTGGTTTCACACATCCAAAAAATGACTTTAACTCCAATATTTTGACGTAAGACTAGACTAGCATCAAAATATAAATATGGAGTTAAGTTTACGCTGAATTAGTGTAAAAAAATGACGCTAATTCAGCGCTAATAGAGTATAAATCTGGGCCCTAGTGTTTAAGCAAACATTCATCCTCCAGGTATATATAGTTGGGTTATTGCCAGGTTTGAGGCACTTCTTTAGTGGGGGGCAATTGTAGTCCTTGTGTTCCTAGAAGTCAGGGAGGCAATCTTGACAGTGGACCAGGATGGGCACTGAAACTAAAAATCCCAAATCTCATCAGAAACAGCTTGAAATATCTCAAGTAGTATTTAAACCACACCACACCCATTTGCTTGTTCTATGGTTGGGATCCAGATAGACACTTTCAATGCTCCTGACTCGAGAACGGACTTCCAAGAGTTCTTGAACACCAATATTTGGCTATGATGGTCCTGAAGTGGTGGTCCCCACTCTGGGAAGTTATGAAAGTCTGCCACCTGAACAAGCTTTGGCAAAGCCAATAGGTTTCACCTATGTGAGACCTATTGGCTTTGCCAATTTTCTTTTAGACATGTTAAACAATAGTGAGGGCTGTTGTGCAACACAGCTTAAAGTAAAGAAAAAAACAAGTGCTGTTACTTGACCAGTGTTGACCACGTCATAATATTTTCCCATAATTTAAGCCATGTTGCACAACAGTGAGGGCTAATGTGCAACATGGCTTAACGTAAAGGAGAAAAACGTGCTGAATTGTGGTGTGTGGAAGGAAGGAGGGAGCAACAGCAACAAACAGTGGGGGAGGAAGCAACACAAGAAAGTTTCAGGGGAGGAGGTAGGGAGCAGCAACAATAGACAGTGGGAGGAGGGTGTGGACTAGGATAAGCAGCATGAGGGAAGGGTGGAGAAGGGAGACTGACAGTAGAGTATCATGCACTCAGGAGCATGGGAGACACAGAGGGAAGACTGTTAACAAGGGCTGAGAATATGGACTCTGGAAGGAAAAGGGATGGCCATTATGGAAAAGTGAAATGGTTATCATTGCAGCCCCACTCGCAACGGGAATGCTGTGTTAGAAGGGGACAGCGTGGAATTTTGATGCCTCTAAAAACTATTATCACTGTTTGAATTTAAAAAATATTTCAGTACAAAATATTTGAAGGTAAACTTGGCAAACAATAGTAGACTTTTCATAGCCACATCCTATGAATAAACAAAGTTATGGATGTCTTTTCAGTGCTGAAAACAAGATGCAAGCTGGGCACCCACAAGTTAAGCAAGCAAAATTAGGGCAAGGCTGTGGCTGATGGGGTCATGATGCACACCAGAATGAATGCCAGTCAGAAAACAATAAATATATTGATCGCTAGTATCAGCGTGCACTGGAGAGGACAGCAGGAGGAGGATGGGGAGGGCAAGCAACACAAGGGAGTAGGGGGGAGGGAAACGGACTGTAGAGTAATATGCACTTTTGAGTGCATGGCAGAAAGTGAAGAAAAAAAGTACTTGCTGGAGTGTGCAGCATTGGAGGAAACTGACTACAAACAGGAAGCTGCATTAGGTCTATGCTCCATGGCAGGACAAACACTGAAACTCCAGGATGGACAGAAGGCACTGACCAATAAGGAAACGAGAGATGCGTAGAAGGATTTTTTTTTTTTTTAAGCAAATGATTTCGACAGCAGCACATGATCTGTCCCAGGGGAAACCTAAAAAGATCAGTGATATTTTTCTGAAGGAGTGAGCACGTATCCCAAGTAAGACAATCAATCATGCACATTAAAGCAGACTTATCATTGCACATTGTGAACAGATAAACAATTGAGCACTTGAAAGCAGACCATTAATTTGCATTTCTTCAGCAGACAAATAAGTGCATAGTTCAAGCAAGGTAATCAACTGCGTAATTCCTTTCAAGTAAGCAACTGATTGGGCATTTTTAAACTGATGTTCAATATAAGGCATAGCAAAACTAAGACGAAAGATCTTATTCATAAGCACAACAAGAGAACTGAGGATAAAAAACTCTGTTGTAAGAGTTCATTAAATTCGACTATTAAAATTAATTCCTGAGTGTAAATCAATTTGAAATAGAGAACAGTATAAAAGAAATTAAACAAGGTAACAACTAGAACTTTTATGAAAGACAGGTGAGGAGAATCTCACGGGTGCACAGTTGTTAACATAGTTAGAAAGTAATTAGATAACTGTCATTCCCCTGAATGTTTTTGGGGAAGAAGGACACCACCACGGCACCTTGTTGTGTGTAAAAGGCTGCTTTATTGGAAACAAGTGAACTTACAATCCAAAGAATCCTTGGCCTATCGAATCACAAAACTAAAGCCTCACTATACATCACATTTTACCTATCAATCTCTCCCCCTTCCCCTACCTTTACCTCCCCCTCCCTTTCCTTTAACCACATAGCCCCTTAATACCCTCTTCCTTTGTAATGATTTCTTGCTGAATCCATTTGTCACCTTAATAGTCTCCTGCTGCTCCCTACCCCTTTGAATCTGCAACTCGCAAACCCCTAATGCCCAACTATTTCTGACTGAGTTGTCCTGCTGTCATCTACTACCTTTCCCCACCTGAAGGTGTCTTGTCTGTGGGGGCTCCCGAAAATGGCTGCATTAAATACCTCCCTCCACAGCCTAAAAAGTGCCCAAACGGCACTCGTGGGCTGTACCACCTCCCCAAACCTCCCGTGGGGGAGACCTCATAACCTTGGCAATCCCCCCGGACCTGCTTGGGGAAGAAGGACACCACCACGGCACCTTGTGTGTAAAAGGCCGCTTTATTGGAAACAGGTGCACTTACAATCCAAAGAACCATTGGCCTATCGCCTCACAATACTAAAGCTTCACTATACATCAAATTTTACCTGTCAACTCTCCCCCCCACCCTACCCTCCCACCTCCCTTTCCTTTAACCACGTAGCCTCTTAATACCCTCTTCCTTTTTAATGATTTCTTGCTGAATCCGTTTGTCACCTTAATAGTCTCCTGCTGCTCCCTACCCCTTTGAATCTGCAACTCGCAAACCCCTTATGCCCAACTATTTCTGTCTGAGTTGTCCTGCTGTCGTCTACTCCCTTTCCCCACTGAAGGTGTCTTGTCGGATCTGCCGTCCATCCCTGTTATCATAGTCATGTGAACTGTCTCAGTTCCTGCCACCAGAAAAAGGAATTCTCCTTTTTCTGCCCCCCGTTGTACTAGACACCGTGGGTCCTCCGAAACCCCTCCTCAATCCTCCCGGAACAGTGCCTTGAAGGATTCTTTCATTGGAGCAGGTACAACTCCATGCCCATGAAGGACAGGTGCACACCATCGCCCCTAAAAAACTCCCAGGCCTCAAAACGAAGATCCCCATGCTCTAAGTACGTGATACCATGCGTTTCACAGAAAATTTTCATCTCCTTATTAATTTTCCTGTGAGCCCTCCCTATAGCTCCTGACTTCCGCGCCCCTCTCCATACCCTACATGGCACAAAGGCCATCCACACCAGGTGACATCCATACCCCTGATGTTCAATTTCCAACAATCAGCTTTCATGTTCTTGATCACATCTAACCCCGTCCATTGAATTAAATCATTCTCCCCTAAGTGTAGTAACAACACATCAGGGCAAAAGCTACGCACCCCTTAGATTCTGTAGAGTCACCAATAGCTGCTGCCAACTCATCCCTCCCTTACCGTCCCAACAAACCCTGTATTTTTCCCTGTCCAAACCCAGGTTGTCCCCATCCATCTGGATTGTCTTTGGGCCCACTTGACAAATGAATGTCCGACGACCCATATGGACAGGAACTGCATCTCCGGCCCTGGTACCAAACTTGCAGCAGGAGGAAAACAGTTACTTCACTGCTCTGCCAACCCAGAGCCCCCTCGTCTGACACACCGCTTGTAAACCCCCGACTTCCACCTCCCAAGTTTCATTATCTGCTTGGTATTCCATCCCCTGTGCCCTGCCTCCGTCGCCATGCCGATCCAAAATGAATGGGTGCCAAATTGAGACGCATCCCTTCCCACATACCGCAAGCCTGACCACAGAACCGCTACAAGCTGCTGCGCGGAGACACTCTGCATTGCTGTGACGAAAGACTTCCCCAGCGGCTAAAAATCCTCTCACATTTAGTTGCTGACCCAACCCTACTGGACTTATCCCAGCAACCGGGTACGCCGCCGTCACCACCTGTACTCCCACACCCCGCTGGTCTGTCTTAGAACTACCAATCTCTAATATCAACATGTTCCTTCTGAACACCACCTTGCCCCACTTCAACCCTGTCTTCTTTTCTGATCCCAACAGCTCTGATACCCTAAACGCCCCAAAAACATCCAGGACATTAATCTCCATAAAAGCAGGCATTCGTCTACATTATAACAAACGTCCTCAAGGGCTTGCATCACCTCTTTTAGTAATTCTAAAGACGGCTTCCTTGCTGCACCTCTTCTCCCCTTTTCTTTTGCCCAACCTCAACCTTCCAATATACGCTGGCCCAGCTCCTCCGCCGACAGTGAATAACCCCATAAGGGCTTCCCCATGAAGGCAATGCCCGCTAATTGTCCAGAGATGGTGATTCATGACTGTCATCTCTCCACCAACTCCATAATAAAACGCACCACATCTTCCAACCTGCCCCTCTCATCTGTCCTCCTACATGCCCCCAACCGTTTAAACTCCTGCCATGCCCGGACGTAGGCTTGCTCTGTAGGAGCCAATGAATTCACCACCAACCCCAGCATCCACCCTCTCCTACTGTCCACAAAGCTACCAGCATCTATGTCTGGACAGGGGCTCACCCGCAACCAGCCCATGGAATCTCTCCCACTGTGAACGAGACAAAGCATCATCAATGTCATTGTTCAGTCCTGGAACATGTCGGGTCTTAAAATGAATGTCGCGGAGCAAGCATTGAAGCACAAAGACTCGCAGCAGTTGCAACATCTGAACCTCCAGCATCGATTGCCTATTCACGACCTGGACTTCCGCCGGATTATCAACCCTGAAGAACACTTTTTGGTGTTCAAGTAGATGAACACCGCGACCACCAAAGGGAACAATTCAAGAAATGCAATTCTCATCCCCCCCGCGCCAAGCCGCCAGCCAAGTCTCCGCACAGTACAACCCCTGCCAATACAGCCCAAAGTTAGAACCTCCTGCAGCATCCGAGAAACTTTGCACATCCCACTCATACACCTGCATTGTCTTGAGGGGGATCCCGTTTAATTGCTCTGGAAAAACACACCACATCCGAAAGTCCTCTTTCACTCCTACACGAAGGCGCACATGGTGATGCGGTAACTGCCGTCCCGACAAAGCCATCCCCAAATGCCTGCAGAATCTCCTCCCCGCTCTCACTACTCTACAAACAAAATTAAGATGGCCCAGCAATACCTGAATGTCCCTAACTGTCACCTTGTTCCGTTGTATCATGTCTTCTACTGTCACAATCATAGTCGTCTTCTTTTCTATCGGCAACCGTGCTACCATCAGTTCTGTATCCAACTCAATGCCCACAAAAGTCAAAGCCGTGCTGGGCCCTACCGTCTTTTCGGGGGCCAGGGGCACACCCAGGTCCCACATGATGTCCTGAACCTGCCTAAGGACGACCGCACAGTGGTCCGATCCCGCTAGCGCAACAAAAAAGAAATCATCTAAGTAACACGTCACTGCCTTATGCCCCGTTATAGATGAAAAGATCCATTGTAAACAAGTGCTAAAGCACTCAAATAAGGAGCATGAAATGGAACATCCCATAGGGAGGGCTTCATCAACGTACCAGCTGCCCTGATATTGGATGCCCAACAGCTCAAAATCCTCGGGGCTAACTGGTAAGAGCCGAAAGGCAGATCTTATATCGGTCTTTGCCATCAATGCACTTCTCCCAAAAGCCTCCACCATGTCAATAGCCACGTCCACAGACACCTATGGCACCTTTGTCAGCTCCTCTGGTATGAAGTCGTTTACAGATGACCCCTCCGGCCAAGACAAATGATGGATTAGCTGGAATTGTCCGGGCTCTTTTTTGGGAACCACCCCAATGGGAGACACCATAAGATTCTGTAGTGGCTAGTCTGAAAAAGGACCTTCCATACGCCCTTCCCCACTTCCTTGTCGAGCTTCTGCTGCACGACTGCCTCCTTCCCCTTGACAGATTTTAGATTGTCAGCCCACTGCCGCATCCGCGGCCCGTATAAGCCAGTCGAAAACCGTCTGAAAAACCCCGTAACAACATATGTGCGGCCGTCTTGTCATCATACTGTTCCAGCCAAAACCGTAACCTGTCAAGCCTAACCGGAGTATGAGCTTTTTCCCATAGAACCCTGTCCGCTTCTGTGTTTGTTAAAATCCTGACTCCCTGGGCCGCTCCCCCCGGAAGACTGACCCTGTCCTGACCCTTGAGAACCCTGGTTCGCAGAGGCGTAGTAGTGAATGAGTGCACGGCTTTCTCACCCCCTTTCACCGTACCTACATCCATCTTCTTCTCCCCACCCTCCCTTAAAGAACCAGAACCCTATTTTTCCCTGTCCTCCTCCGGCCCGACTCTGACGTCTGTGACGTAAACCCCTTTGTGCAAATGCTCTTTCACACTGTCCACCTTCACCTACACCGCCACTGAAACTGCCTCATTAAGCGCAGCAATACCCTTCTTACCTGGCGTCAAGGACAGGGGCCTCTCCCGAGCCGTCCGCCTCCCAGTTGAGCTCCTCTGTCCTCCGATGTCACTGCCTGAAACGACTGAGGCACATCATTAGACACCCCCTGGCGCACCACCAGTCATCCTCCTCCTCGTCTCTCAACTCCCCTTCCTCCACACTGTCCTCCTCATAGTCCAGTTCGTCACCCATCTCACCAAACTCACCAGGTAGGGTGCTCCTCGAAGCCCTCGCCTGTTCCTCCATTTTTGTACCTCTGGGGCGTGAAACCATCTTACCCATTGATCTATCCAGCTGTTCTTGTAGGTGCAGGCTAGGTTGCTGTTCGTCTGAGGCCACATCAATGGGGGGTGCAATACCCACTCCGCCCCATGACCCCTTCAGAACAACCTTAGCCCTGGAACCCCTGTCTGGTGCCTCCCTTCGCTTCTTTCCGGGGTCTCCAGGGTGCCCTTGACCCACCCAGGTCACACCGTACCATCCTGCCGCCCTGCCAGGAAATGCCCAGGGTACCGGTAAGACCTGTTCCTGAACTGCAACTACCTCCCCTGTTTTGCCCCGCGACCCCATTCCCCCCCTCTCCTCCTCCTCCCACTCCAAATATCCCCACTCCCTAAATAGATTACCTTCCCGCCCTCTCCTGCTCCTTCAAAGCCAGCGCACCTTTAATGTGAGGCGATCGTCCTCAACCCTCAACTCGTTCACTTCCTTGCCTTCACTCCACTCCCACAGGAAATCCCCCAGCTGGGGAGCATAAACCTTTTCTGCACGTCCCCTGCAGAAGAAGCCCCCCCCCCACTTATAACGACATCCTGACTATATTCCCCTTCCCAGGGTCCCTCTTCACTGCCTAGACACTTTCCCCCCTCCCCAGGATGGAACTCGCCCGCTCCAGGTGCACCCACGGCTCCTGTCACCTCCCGTGCCTCTGAAGCCCCTCCCCCTCCTGCCTCCTTCCCCGTTCCCCTACGCGCCACACTACCAGCACTCTGCCTGCCTCAGGAGCTCGCCCCCAGCCTGCCCACCCGCCGCACTTTTTTTTATTCCAAGGGCCTCCATGCCGGCCCCTTTGGCCCGATACCCTGGTCTCCGTGTCCTTGGCAACGCGGCGATGCCCGAGGGGCAGGTAGGTAAATTACCTCCCCGCCTCTTCCCCACAGCCGATCCCAAATTCCCTCGGCCCCTCCCTTCAGACTCACTGATTGCTTCACTGCATGCACACAGTGCGGGCGATCAGGCCAAGACGGCCACCGCCACCCCTCTCTCCAGGCCGGCCACAGGGGTCCCAACACCGCGTTGCGGACAAGATCCAGTCGCCCAGCCTCCTGTAACAGCCCAAGCGCTGCCTGGACCCGTTCGTCAGATGCCATTCCTCTCCGCCTATTGGAACTCCTTGAATCACTGCAGGTAAGCCGTTGAGACTCCACCAACGGACGCACCACCGCTGGCATGCTACTTTCCGCAAATCGCCCCTTGATGAGAAATGCCCAACCCTGTCAATGTCCTGAACACCTACTTATTCACCACTAAAAAAAAAACTTATATTGTATCAGACCACCACGCAAAAACCTATTCAACAAACTACTCT
Organism: Pleurodeles waltl; assembly: GCF_031143425.1. NCBI lineage: Eukaryota > Metazoa > Chordata > Amphibia > Caudata > Salamandridae > Pleurodeles > Pleurodeles waltl. The sequence continues at coordinate 422,653,753 of NC_090450.1, read as the reverse complement.
GACAGAAAACGCTACTCTAACTACCCGGCCACCGTGTTGCTTTCCCAAAATGGTGGGGGCTCCCTAAAATGGCTGCATTAAATACTTCCCTCCACAGCCTAAAAAGCCCCCAAACAGCACCCGTGGGGTGTACCACCTCCAAAACCTCCCTGGGGGGTACCTCGTAACCTCGGCAATCCCCCCGGGACCTCATTGTAAACTCATTTGAACGTTGCTCGTATTTTTGGCAGTCAAAGGGATAAATAAGGATTATTGAACATTAATGAGAGAGATCAACTTTTGTGGTCAGACATAGAAAATATCCAGAGAAACATCTTCTCATATCCCAGTTCCCTTCCTCCCTCCACAAAGGCGTAGTGTTTGATCACGTCAACTGCAGTAGTGAAAGATTATATCACTGTGGGGTAGGACGGACGATTTTTGTCGCTTGCACAGCAACTCAAGACAAATGGGTCATTGATTTCTTGACACACTTGAAAGCGGTGAAGATTTTCATGGGTTCCATATTCTGTCCTCAGAACTGATTCAGGTGCTAGAAAGTGTGAACCGAAAATGGCTATGTTTTAAATCTCCTGAAGCAACATCTGACCAGGCTAGACTTTCAGTCAATATACGACCAGGAACTTTGATTTACAAGCCAAACTGGAAACCTATGAAAAAGACCTTAAGGGTTCATATTTTTACAAAGGCGGATGACGTGGGTGTGAGAAAGTAGCCTCTTTCTAGCCTTGTTACCCCCACTTTTGGCCTGTTTATGAGTGTATGTCAGGGTGTTTTCACTGTCTCACTGGGATCCTGCCAGCCAGGGCCCAGTGCTCATAGTGAAAACCCTATGGGGCATATTTATACTCCGTTTGCGCCGAATGTGCGTAAAAAAATTTGCCGCACAATCAGCGCAAACGTTGCCCCATATTTAAACCCTGACGCCCGAGCCCGCGGACGACAGAAATCCGCCGTGTGCGTCATTTTCTGGATGTGGCAACCCGCCCTGCGTTAATGATATGCAGGGTAGGCGTTCCCGTCCAAAAAACGACGCACACGGCTGTGCGTTGTATTTATGCTTCCGGGCAAAAATGACTCTCGGCCGGGAGGGGGAGCAAAAAAATGACGCAAAGCCCGATGTGCGTCAACATTTAACTCCTGGGTCAGGGCAGGCGTTAAAATGGGGCAAACACACCTGTATTTAATCAGAACACACCGAACAAACAACAGAGCAGCAGAGCAGCAGAGCAGCAGAGCAGCAACATGGAGACATGGAGGTGATTTTTATCCAGCGTGCACGTAGACGCAGAGCCCTGCAGCAACAACAGCAGCTACAACAACAACAGCAGGGACCCCAAAGGCAGCGCAGAAGGCAGGAGAGGATATTCCGCCCAAGAACAACCCTGCATGGCCTCAGGGAACACAACATCATCCAGAGGTACCGGTTGAACTGGCAGGCCATTCAGCAGCTGCTGCAAACATTGAACAGCAGTTGGCCCCCACTTTGGTGACACCCCGCACTATCCCAACAGAAACAAAGCTGCTTGCCGTACTTCACCTGCTGGCAAGTGGCTCCTTTCAAACAACTGGTGCCCTGGTAGGCGGAATATCACAACCATCATTCTCCGCATTTCTGCCAAAAGTACTGGATGCCATCATTCGCCTGACACCCCTCCACATCTGCTTCCCTAACACACTGCAGAAGCAGCAGGAAACTAAACAGGGGTTCTACGCCATCAGTGGCTTCCCACACGTCATTGGTGCAATCGACTGCACACACGTACGCCTTGTGCCACCTGCTGCAACAGAACACCTCTACCGCAACAGGAAGCACACACATTCAATCAACGTGCAGGCCATAGTCGATCACCAGGGATTGATCACCAACATCGTGGCTAAATATCCTGGGAGTGTCCATGACTCATTCATCTTCCGTCACAGCACCATCAACCAACACTTCCAGGATGGACGGTATGGCAATGGACTACTTGTTGGTAAGTACAAAAACCTACTTATATACACACTGCACAGAAACCCTCTAGGACACACAACACATACACCACAACAGCAATACCTAGACAGGAACACACTGAGGTCCTCACATCACTAGCCATGTTTCTTAACTCACCATTGAACCTGTCACACATTGTAATTTACGGTACAGCTTAATGTGAAGACATTAATGAGTGTGGTTGCCTAAATGTCACCTTGCAAATTGTAAGTGTCACAATAACCTTTACATTAATACATTGCATAAGTTTCAAAGGATGGGATGTCCAGGGTACTTTGATATGAACGTGTTAACAACACTTTCAATCAATCAATCAATCAGTGAATTTATAAAGCGCGCCATGTACCCGACAGGGTTTCGAGGCGCTGGGGGGGGGGGTGCTGCTAGCGTTCAAAGAGCCATGTCTTGAGGAGTCTCCTGAAGGTGAGGAGGTCCTGGGTCTGGCGTAGTGAGGTGGGGAGAGAGTTCCAGGTCTTGGCGGCGAGGAAGGAGAAGGATCTGCCGCCAGAGGTCTTGCGCTGGATTCGGGGGACGAGGGCGAGGTTGGCAGAGCGGAGTTGACGTGTGGGGACGTAGAAGTTGAGTCTGGTGTTCAGGTAGGTGGGTCCGGTGTTGTGTAGTGCCTTGTGTGCGTGGGTGAGGAGTTTGAAGGTGATCCTTTTATCCACAGGGAGCCAGTGGAGGTCCTTCAGGTGAGGGGAGATGTGACATCGGCGGGGTATGTCGAGGATCAGGCGGGCGGATGCGTTCTGGATGCGTTGGAGTCGTTTGATGTCTTTCGTTGGGATGCCTGTGTAGAGTGCGTTGCCGTAGTCAAGTCTGCTGCTGGCGAGGGCTTGAGTCACCGTCTTCCTGGTTCCTGTTGGAATCCACTTGAAGATCCTGCGGAGCATGCGGAGGGTGTTGAAACAAGAAGAGGAGATGGCGTTGATCTGTTTGAAAATGGTGAGAGCAGAGTCGAGGACGAAGCCGAGGTTTCGTGCGTGGCTGGCTGGGGTGGGTGGGGGTCCGAGGGTGGTGGGCCACCAGGAGTCGTTCCAGGCCGAGGGGGTGCGTCCGAGGATGAGGACTTCCGTCTTGTCGGAGTTGAGCTTCAGGCGGCTGTTGCTCATCCACTCGGCGATGGATTTTAGTCCCTCGTGGAGGTTGGTTTTGGCGGTGAGCGGGTCTTTGGTCAGGGAGAGGACGAGCTGGGTGTCGTCGGCGTAGGAGATGATGCTGAGGTTGTGATGACGGGCCAGTTGTGCGAGGGGGGCTATGTAGACATTGAACAACGTTGGGCTAAGAGAGGAGCCTTGGGGGATGCCGCAGATGAGGTTGGTGGCTTTGGAGCGGAAGGGTGAGAGTCGGACTCTCTGGGTTCTGTCGGAGAGGAAGGATGAGATCCAGTTGAGGGCTTTGTCTTGGATGCCGGCTTCGTGGAGACGGGTTAGCAGGGTGCGGTGGCAGACTGTGTCGAAAGCGGCTGATAGGTCGAGGAGGATGAGGGCTGAGGTTTCGCCGTTGTCCATTTGTTGTCTGATGTCATCTGTGGCGGCGAGGAGTGCGGTCTCAGTGCTGTGGTTTCGTCTGAATCCAGATTGTGAGGGGTCTAGGATGGAGTTGTCTTCTAGGAAGTGGGCGAGCTGTGCGTTGACGATCTTCCCGATGACCTTCGCTGGAAAAGGGAGGAGAGAGATCGGTCGGAAGTTTTTGAGATCGTTGGGGTCAGCCTTGGGTTTCTTGAGGAGGGGTTGGATTTCTGCGTGCTTCCAGCTGTCCGGGAAGGTGGCGGTGTTGAAGGAGAGGTTGATGATCTTGCGGAGTTTGGGGGCGATGGTGGAGTCGGCTTTGTTGAATACGTGATGTGGGCACGGGTCCGTGGGAGAGCCTGAGTGGATGGAATTCATGGTTGTTAGGGTTTCGGCGTCGTCTACTTGGGTCCAGGTGGTGAGGCGGCAGGCATGGGAGGAGTCGTCAGGGGTGGGGTCTGGCGGAGGTGCGGTGTTGAAGCTGTCGTGGATGGCTGCGATTTTCTGGTGGAAGAAGGCGGAGAGATCGTCGCAGAGTTTCTGGGAGGGAGGGACGTCGTCGATGTTGGCGTTAGGGTTGGAGAGTTCCTTCACGATGCAGAAGAGTTCTTTGCAGTCGTGGGCGTTGTTGTTGAGGCGTTCTGTGAAGTGGGCGCGCTTGGCGAGTCGGATCCGTTGGTGGTGTTCACGGTTGGCGTCCTTGAGGGTAGCAAGGTTGTCGGGTGTGCGCTCGAGGATCCATTTCTTCTTGAGTTTCTGGCAGGTGCGTTTGGAGGTGGTCAGTTCGTCTGTGAACCAGGCTGGTTTTTTCTTTTCTTGGTTGGCGGTGGGTTTCTTGAGTGGGGCTAAGGTGTTGGCGCAGTTGAGGATCCATTGATGGAGGTTGATGGCGGCGGTGCTCGGGTCGGTGGGTTCGGGTGGTGGGTATTTGGCGAGTGTGCTGGTTAGTTGGTCTTCGGTGACTTTTCCCCAGCGGCGGTGAGGCGGTAGAGGGATGCGGTGGTGTTCGGTGTTTTTCTTGAAGGTGAAGTGGACGCAGTGATGGTCGGTCCAGTGGAGTTCGGAGGTGTGGCTGAAAGAGATGTGGTTGCTTGAGGTGAAGAGTGGGTCAAGCGTGTGTCCGGCGATGTGGGTGGGGGTGTTGACCAGTTGACGGAGTCCGAGGTTGAGGAGGTTGGTGGTCAGTGATGCGGTGTTGGCGTCGTTGTTGTTTTCCAGGTGGAAGTTTAGATCTCCCAGGAGGATGTAGTCTGGAGAGGCGAGGGCGTGGGTGCTTGCGAGGTCGGAGACGGTGTCGCTGAAGGGGGCTCTTGGTCCTGGAGGGCGGTATATGAGGGTTCCTCTGAGGGTAGTGTTGGGGTCCGTGTGAATCTGGAAGTGGAGGTGTTCGGCTGTCTTGAGGGTGTCGTCCGTGTGGGTGTGGATCTTGAGGGTAGATTTGTGGGCGATGGCTATCCCTCCGCCGATTCCGTTGGTGCGATCTCTTCTGGTGATCTTGCATCCGTCAGGTATGGCGATGGCGATGTCAGGGGCCGAAGAGTCGTTCCACCAGGTTTCGGTCAGGAAGGCCACGTCTGGGGCGGTGGTGTCGAGCAAGTCCCAGAGCTCGATGGCGTGTTTTCATGTGGAGCGTGTGTTGAGGAGGATGCAGTGCAGGTGGTTTGTGTTGGTTGTTGCTGGCTTCGTTGTTCTGTTGCAGGAGAAGTTGCAGGTGCGGCAGGAAAAAGGTCCTTTGGTGTGCTTCGGGGTGGCCAGGAAGCACTCTGTGGAGGGGCCAGGGTTGAGGGCGAGGAGTTCGCGGGCCGAGTATCGGAGGCAGGAGTTGCGGGGGACGTGAGGACCAGGGGGGGTGGCGCAGGGCGCGGTCCAGGCACGGACGGGCACAGACGGGCTTGCCTCTGGCGCGCCCGCTGCGCGCAGACACGCAGCGCCAGCCATTAAGAAGGGAGGGGGGAGGGAGGAGCAGCTGGGAGGCGGGAGGCGGGAGGGAGCGGCGAATGGGGGCGCGAGGGGGGCGGGCCGCAGGGAGGCAGCGGCAGGGAGCGGAGAGCAAGGGGGAGCGCACAAGGGGCGAAAACACGAAGGCACAAAAAGTCGAGCAAAATACAGTCACAATATGAAAACAATCAGAGAAGTACACTAATGGCACAGTATACAATCGGGGAAACAGCAATCAGAGGGGCACAACGGGGGCAGAAGCGCAGGAGGCGAGGCGCTTGAAAAACAGTAAAAACGCACTACAGGGCGGCGAAAAGTGGCACAATCAGAAGGGGCACGGCGGGGGCAGAAGCGCAAGAGGCAAGGCGCTGAAAATAGAAAGACACTTACAGGACGGCGGAAAAACGGCACACGGGTCAAGTGAAGCCTCGAACACGCTAGCAGCAGCGTGGGCGGGGGTCAGAGGCAGGAGACAGCAGGTTGGTGCTGCGGACGTGGGGGGCGAGCTCAGGACCTAAAACAGGTCAGAGGTCGCTCACTCGCGACGCGCAGCGCCAGCCTTTCAATTTTAACTCTGCATGTAACTATCATCTCACCCCCAGTGAAGACACACGGACACCTGTATCACAAGTCACAATGCTAGGGAGGACACACTCTATTGCAATTCCCAAAACATACTGCTGACAAAGGGTTAGCAGACAAACACTTGCTCAGCCAAGGAAAAATCACAATGCAGAAGGTATAGCCTACAAGTATAGGTTGTCACATTAGTACACAAAAGAGTCTCAGACAACACAAGACAACTACTGCCATTAAAGGTCTTTTCAATAGTGCCAGCTACATCTACATGATCCCATTCTGTGTTTTTCTTTCAGCTGATCAGGGGTATGGCATCCAGCCATGACTAATGACACCATTTGTGAACCCGACTACTGCTGCAGAGCGGGCATACAATGACGCTCATAAGAGGACACGCAGCATTGTCGAGCGCACCTTTGGGATCCTAAAGTCAAGGTTCCGCTGCCTTGACATCACTGGCGGTAGCCTACTATGTTCCCCAGAGATGGTCTGTAGGATCAAACTCACTTGTGCCATATTGCACAACATTTGTGTAAAAAGGAACATTCCCCTCCTGGAACCAGACCCATACATGCCTGAAGACGACGAAGAGGAGGATGCTGGCCTGCAACAGGAGGGGGAACAACCAAACACGGCTGCTGGAGTGCGTAGGCGCCAACACATTGTAAATAATTTCTTTTCTTAATTTTTACTATCACCACTTAATGCACAATTGTAAATAAACACAGATAACAAACACCACATCATGGTTTGGCCTATTCATTTCTGCCCACCTTTAGTTTGAAATTGCTGAAGAAGAATGTCGTCTCATTGAGCAATAATGACATAACAATCATCACACAAAAAATATACACCACAAATGTAATGGCCACCATACAATGGTCAAATACACACACCATGTAAATGACAGACATCCCTCACAGTTCACCTTTGAAGGGCAATAGCTGAGGACCACACATATGACTCACATACATGTAGGAAACAAGGATCATCGCAGCAGATGGCAAACAACTAAAACACCATCACTCAACTAGGGGAAAACAGGCCTCATACATCAGGCAGTTCACATGCTAATGCTTCAGGAACAGGAATGTAGTACTAGACTCTTGCCAACAGTAATTCCAACTACTTACTATCATTGCAATGACTATCTGTCACTAGAGTTACACATAAGCAGAACATACACAGCACAAGTGCTACACCTATGACAAGCATCCAGCACATCACATCCCATCTACATGTCAGGCCTTTTCTAAAAACAATACACACACTTGCAGCTGCTCACACCCCACCTGTCTGAAGAGGTCCCTGGAATGCCGATTTGTGTACACTGAGATTCCCTCATCTACACACACACACTCACAAGAGTCATCCAGTGTGCCACACCCTTTACTATGCCTACCATTGTCATACTACCATCTCACTGCATGGAACTCATCTCATATAATACACTGGCTTGGAGTTTATAAGGCCTGGTATCACCTGTAGATTGATTCTTCTGTGAAAGGTACTGTAGGCTATTTATCAGCTAATCCCATCTGACAGGACTAGTGAGACACAGATGGAGGCCACACCTGTGATCTCCTCCATGCACACCACCCAAATGTACATGCCCTGTCCCTGCAGATGCCTCCTACTGCATACATGTTTGAATGTGAGCCATTACATCATTAAGCTTTGACACTAATGTTGCCGTGTAACACTTTATCAGGGTTCATGTGTCACCTTCAAAGCAAAACAGGACATACACAGTGTGACATCTCAACTCTCTAATGCTCTCTCTGACCAGTCCTAGTCAGAACACGTGATCATGTGATTACTGAAAGAGCCTGCACCTGATTGACCCAGCATCCTGTCAGCCTGACTGGCACCTGTCCGTGGGTCACTCTACAGATACCTGGGGTCCACCTATGGACCACACATGCTGTCCAATACCTTTTGTACCTCAGACAATAATTTGTCATTACCCTCATCAATGTATACTCAAATACATAGTAGTGCATCATCTGACTGTCATTTGCATCAGATTTGTGACAGTGCCCATGAATAGCCAAATCTTGGCCCTTCCATTGTCTGACCTTCATTAATGCCTAAACTTAAAAGTGTGACAGTGGACCAGGACCATAGTGTATGATGGTGTAAATGGCCTCCATCAAAACCAGCAACCTCAGATAATGTCCATGAAAAGTCAACACATATGAGGACCCTGACTGTTCTAAACGCTGAGTAACACTTTTTCAAATGATAAAGATGAGTTGTGTGTTGAATACCAGCCATTTACTTCTGCACAGAGGCTATGATGTTTCATGATACATTACCATCCACAGAGGCCAACTGGAGTAGAAATGTGGCAATGACACATGCCAGATCCAGACACCTGAGACATTCTCTCACTCAGCACAAAAAGGTTGCCCATTCGAAAGTCTCATTACACGTGTTCAGTGACAGGGTGGGACCATCCATGTGTAGGTGACCATGTCCTCAATGGCTTCTCTCCATTTTTGCTACAAACAATGCCCAATTGGAACAAGATTATCTGCCACTAACTCATGAGGAGACCTGGAAGTTACAGTGACAACATACACCCTGACAGTTGATAGTGGATCTACATTGGACCACACATATAAACATGTGCCATCCAATCAACAAAATATTTGCAAGCAGCCGATCACAGTAGTGTCCCAGTTGGAACCTAGCAGGAAGAATGACACATGCCACTAAACCAGGTAATGCATAAAGGGCCACATACATCAACAACCTATTTGTCATCAGCACATGAGGAACGTCGAGATTTAGGAAAAAATATGAATGCAAAATGGTATGTCAGATTGCTCCAAAGAATCAATAGGGCAAACGTCAAATGGGCAAATGGGATTATTGAATGGCAAACAGTGAATCATACCCTATGGGCTTCCATGAGCCTGCTGCTGCAGGTTTAGCATTACTGAATAAATGAAACCCTTGGATAAATTAGCAAATCTGGAAGGGCAAACCCTAGGGTGCTGGGGGCCCAAGTCCACCTCTACCGCCCCCCAAATATACATGAAATATGCACATGTGAAGTACACACATGCATAAGGCGCATGTGTGGCCTACATGTCAAAAGTCTAACACATATAAGATACACAAATTCATAATTAGGACATGGTTACCCCCATAAAAAGTGTAGGTGACAATTGCACTACCTATTTGGCCTATAGATAATTTGGATTACCGTGATAAATGTGGACACATTTTTGCTAAGGAATACATCCTGGTATCACATTCATCATTTGAAATTAGCCATCAGCAATTACCCAAAATATGTGTACAATTATGGGTAATAACCATTTGGAGCAATCATTACTATTACACTGTGAATGCCTTCTATTCATCCTATAAGGGACATGTGCCATAGCTAAGCCCTAATGTGTATCACTTAGCACCGTTTGGTCATGACAAAATTCTCTTCACAATTTGACAAAATAAAGACATATTTGTCAAAATGCGTCATATTTCCACGCATACAGCTTGGGCGTCATAAATTTTTGATGTACAGGAGTGCACATAAGGCTGAGTCAAAAAATATCATTTTAAAATAAATATATTAATAACCAGCATTACATGGCCACCATATTTTCTATAATGCGTCATATTTCCACGCATACAGCTTGGGCGTCATAAATTTTTGACGTACAGGAGTGCACATAATGCTGAGTCAAAAAATATAATTTTAAAATAAATATATTAATAACCAGCATTACATGGCCACCATATTTTCTATATTGCATCATATTTCCACGCATACAGCTTGGGCGTCATAAATTTTTGACGTACAGGAGTGCACATAATGCTGAGTCAAAAAATATCATTTTAAAATAAATATATTAATAACCAGCAATACATGGCCACCATATTTTCTATAATGCGTCATATTTCCACGCATACAGCTTGGGCGTCATAAATTTTTGACATACAGGAGTGCACATATTGCTGAGTCAAAAAATATCATTTTAAAATAAATATATTAATAACCAGCATTACATTGCCACCATATTTTCTATAATGTGTCATATTTCCACGCATACAGCTTGGGCGTCATAACTTTTTGACGTACAGGAGTGCACATAATGCTGAGTCAAAAAATATAATTTTAAAATAAATATATTAATAACCAGCATTACATGGCCACCATATTTTCTATAATGCGTCATATTTCCACGCATACAGCTTGGGCGTCATACATTTTTGACGCACAGGAGTGCATATAATGCAGAGTCAAAATTAATTTTCATATTTGGTCATCATATTTGCCAGCGGCTTAAATTTCAACTCTAGAACTGTAAAATAAGCCTCACACAAATATAAGGGAACAATGACGAAAACATTTTTGACTCTGCATTATGTGCACTCTTATGCGTCAAAAAATATGATGCACAATCTGTATGCGTGAAAATATGACGCATAACGGAAAAATAAAAACGGCGGCCATTTTATGCAGGATGTGATGTAATAGGATATCCTGTTTACAGATTGTGTACTGTGGGTGTACTTTCACTTTCACTTTGCAGTCTCAGATTATTCTAGACTGTGTGGCTGTGTGGAAAGTGTTGTCCTGTGTTTTAGTGTTTTTGTGTCCAGTGTACTTCTCTATTGTGCTTTTGTCATCATTGTCTTGTTGTTGAATACTGTCTGAGTCTGTATTGTATACTTTTGTCAAGTCCAGTGTTTCTTTTATTGTCTGTGGGAGTCTGTTCTGGGTAGTGTAATTTTGGGGTTAGTTGGGCTCTTATTCTTAAGATTTCTTTGTTTTTCACTACTCTACCTTTCCCCATTTCCCCCTTTTCCTTTTTGTCCAACTTTTTCCACTTTTTTGTGCAGAGATGTCAGGTAGGCCACGGCTTGCCAGGATGGGTGAGGAGGAATTGGGGGGATTTATATGGCTTGTTTGCCATTTCCTCCCACTCATGCTGGAGGCTGGGGGTCGTGTGATACAGGGGTATCACACGGAGGCACGTAAAGTCCGGTGGGGGAAGGTGCGCCATCACTTGGTCCATGTCTATGGGAGCCTGAGGAATGACCATCAACTCAAGCACAGCTGGGCTGATCTGATATCCAGGGAGCAGGATCTGCTGGACCACCTGGGAATCAGGATTGGTGGACATGTTGGTGAGTACAAATCAATTACATGTGAACAATTGAAAGCTGTGTGGGGACATGTGATGATTGTTACCCAATCTGCTAGATAAGTAGCTGACTGTGTGTAATGCTAGGGAAACCTACTGGGTAATTGTTGCACAATGTGTAGGAAGACAAATGCTAGCAGTCAGGTAGCTCATGTTTTCTACACATACCGGTTGCCTGTAGCTGTATGTAATGTAGTGTTGCCTTTGTGTCAGACAAGCGACACGTTAATGCCTCTATTTGAACTCTACAGGTCACAATAGCCAGTGAAAAATAGATGTTGAAACATCATACCTACATATGTAGACGCCATAGCTAGACTGAAATTTGTAAACCCAATATGATGCTATAAATGAGTGCTGCCTTCACGTCAATTGAAGTTAGCTATGTTGTCCACACATATGTCACATGTGTGTCTGGTTGGTGTGTGTTGAAAATGACCACATAGGCTGTTTGAGTTTGAGGGGTCATGCAGTACTCAAGTAACCAGCTTTTGGATGTCTCTCTGGGATGCACATGATGAGATGAATGCACCCCGATATTGTTGGGGCATACTAATGGAGGTGCATCTTTGACACTACATGACTGTCCTGGCCACTGCATGTGTGTAGTAGGGTGTGTAACTGTAGCAGGAGACTCATCCAATGTAAATGTTGATCAAGAATTATTCCATGCAGTATGAGCATGTGTGAAAGTGTTTCATTACGCATGTCATATTCTCACATTGTCTTTGTAATTGCAATTGTTTGTCAGTGCACGGAGTCTGAGTATATTCTTCCTTCCATGCTTCACAGGTGGACCTGCACCGTACACCGTGGGAGAGGTGGCTCATTTTGAGGACCCCGACACCTACAGTGAGTGTTGCATGTGTGCTATTTTTATTGTTTGCTAGTGATGCATGATGCACTACTGTGTATTCAACAGAATTCAAGGTTTGATGCGCTGCCCATTCATTAGTATTGTTCCATTAGTGGGATTTCAAATATCACTTCAGTTTCAGTAGACCTATGCTTATCCATCTCTCAGATTTAGGGTCTGTAGGCCATACCAATCGGGCCCGCTATGGGGAATGGGATGAGTCATGTGGAATACACTGGTTAATGTAAGAGTTGCTCTGGGACTTGGCTTGGACTGAGTCTGCATTTCAGACTGAGATTCTCCCAGATAGCTTCTGCAAAAGGCTTGTCTTAAATATGCAGCTTCCCTAGTTGAGGATGGACTGAGTACACTGTAGGTTGGATCTTCCGGGGGCATGTACTACCACAAGTTGAACTAGAAGTGTGTGGGACTAGAGTGCAATGGCCTAGGTGTTCATTCTACTCATGATCATGGGTGTTCTTGCTCCTCTGTGTGTGTGGTAAAATATGCCTCACTGGTAGTATGTGATGTTGGCCTAAGTCAGTAAATTTTGACATGTGTGGACCTTGGATAGGACAAGGTTTGGCTGACTCCAATTTCTTGCTAGCCCTTTATTGGTGTTGTGTGTGGAGGCAAATACTTGTTGAGCTTTCTATACACTCGTGGATGTGCATTGAATATGGGATTGTTGGTTGTTCTTCCCACCCCACCCTCAAAGACTGCCATGTGTTTGGGAATAGGGTACCTAGGACTGTAGCAACCAGTATGTTACACATACTTGTGACCTTTGGCAACTTTGTTTTGAACCTAGTGTACACACTTGGTTATGGCACATGAGTTCTATATTAGCAAAAAACAATTACAAATGGCATATATTGAGGGTTGTGATTGTTATCACATAGAGTGACATATGTAGTGAAGTCAGTAGGCGGAAGAGGTTCAGCCATAATGTCAGATGCATTACCCATTATTTGGATGAGCAGTTTAGGCTGATGTCACCCATCATGTAGAGACATGGATATGCTAGGTGTGAGATGCCCTTTGGTATGCAGGCTTCCCATGTACTTCCTCTGAGACTTTCAATGATCTATGTTGTGAAAATTGCTGTAACAAATACAGTACAAGTAATGTGCAATTGACCCATTGTGCTATTCCACCCAATGCATTTCCTATGGTAAATAGTTGCCCTTTCTCTTCACAGCTGCAAACATGAGTGCTGCACAGAGACATCAGTTTGAAAGGCGTGCAATGAGATACCGGCACATCCTGCAGGTGCAGTCGGGGTTTCAGAGGGATGGCCCGAAAATACCAAGCGGATCGGGCCTCCGGAGCATGGTGGGCCTCACCACAGGGTGGCCCAACATTGCCCACAACAGCCACCACCACCACATCCACCAGTTCTCCCCAAGTGGCCCCAGCAACGGCGGGGACAGTTGACCCTGCTTCTGCAGCACGACCTGGACCCAGCAATTTCCGAGCTGCAGGACAGTCCAGTGGGCAAACAACAACTCCAACACTGTGCACCTCTGCCAGCACACAGACTGCAGCAGCCCCTCCTATTGACCCTGCGGCATTCCTGGCATTAAACAGGAAAATGGACAAGTTTATTACCAAGGTGGACAAGCTAAGCCAGGATGTGGCCTACAGTAAGAAAAGGGTTCGGTCCATCAGGCGGACCCTACGGAGGGCCAACCTCTAGGACTTTATTGCTTGTTTTAAATTTATCCCTCCCCTCTCTCCTCTTTCCTTTTTGTAATGATAGTTGGGTTTTGGGGATTAGTGTTAGGTTAGTGTAGGTTGTTAGCTTAGTTAGTGTTAGGGAGGAGGGTGGGGGGTCCTTATTCTTTCTATTTTTCATTTTTGTGTGGGTGGGTGGGTGGACGTCAATGTTGGGATTCCTGTCTGTTTATTAAAAAAATATATATATATATATATATATATGATTGTTTAGGATAGTATAGTATGTGTGTAGGTTAGTATGTGGTGTCCTGCATGTGTCCTGTCTCATAATGGTGGGTGGGGGGTTGATGTTTAGATCGATTTGTTATATGTGTAGAGTAAGTTTAGCTTAGGTTAGTTAGGGACAGTTGTGGGTTAGGAGTAGTCAGGTTAGATTAGTGTAGGTATGACTTTTCCCTTAGTTGCCTCTGGTGTGAATACATAGGAATAAACATATAGTTAACCCTTTGCATTATGCGTTAACTGCTACTTGATCATGGGCTTGACATCAGTGTAGGTGAATGATTTTCTATGACATTTGTGTCCTATGCTACCCAGCACAGAAAATGGAGGTTTAACATGGCAGCTACCCCTGTGCTAACTTTGTAAGTATCCACCATTTGGTAGACCCACCATTAGTAGTTTACATGGATCACCAAGGATTTGTGTTGATGAGTAGGTATTCTACATCACAAAGTGTGCTTCCAGACTTGGTATTGTGGTACATTTATTAGATCAGACTGCAGTGTGGTGTTCAGGGACATCTTTGTAGATGAGGTGTTGTTCACACTCTTGTCTTGTTGTCTTCATTGCTGACATAGATCATGTGTGTAAAAATTCAGTATGACTTCCCTTCATGGAAGTATACTCAGAAAGGGTGATTGATGCAGTGTTTAGTTGTGTTTGCTTAGATTATGCTGCATAAATTCATTTTTTAGTATTGCATGGTGCCTACATTTCTCAGCCACCATTAGTTGACTTGGATTGCTATAGATGGAGCATTATTCTGTCCAACACAGCATAATTGTGTGTGGTTTGTCCCTTCATCAGTTATTCTCCTCAGGATGGTCAGGCTATAATGCAATCCTGGCCACTGCACAGATGTATCAGACTACATGATGTCAGGACAGTTATATTGACAAGCTACATGGTTGTCACACAGGCACTTTAGAGTTATCTACTGCACAGTTGATGTGTCAAATAACACAGAGACATATAAGGTGTGCAAGTGCTATTTATTGATAGGTGCTGTTGTGCAAAATGTACATTGTCCATGTTTGCTGAGTCCGTTCTGGTGCATTCTTACATGGTGACCCTACAGAAGGGGTGTGGATGTTGCTCCTGACATGCTGGGGTGATGTAACAGACAGTGCAGAGGGACAGGATTTGCCGAATAGTAGGAGAGAGACATTCACTGGCAATGCTGACAAGTCATACAGTGGTTAGCAGAACAGTCTTTGAGTATAGTTGTAGTGAGACTGGCCTTTGACAAAACGTAGGACCTTGGTCAAAGTAGGCCATGGTGCAGGGGCTAGTGCTTCTGGGTACTCTTCCGTGTAAATGTGATCTGTTCCATTTCTTCTTCTTCTGATGTGTGTGTTGCCTGGTTTGTCCTTGTTGTTGTTGGTTGTGAAGGGGCAACACACACCTCAGTGTTAGAAGACGTGGAGTCAGACATCCCGGGGGCTGTTCCCTGTGAAGTTCTTAAGGGCAGTACTGCAGCAAGGAGGGCCTGCTGGTTTTTGAGAATAGCAGCCGCATCACGATGGTAGGCAGCCAGGTCAGCTCTGAGGGAGTCATGATTGCATTCGTGCATGCAGTGGAAAGTTTGGGGTGCGAGGTGTTTGGGCAACTCCCTTACTGCAGTGGTGAATTCCTTTATAGTTTCTTGTAGTCCTTGCAGTATGGATGTTAGGGCTTGCATAGCTGCTGCCTGGTCTGCAGATGACAACATGCACGAGCGCAGCCCCTCAAGGCTGGCTGCCATAGTTTGCATCCCCACCCGCACCTCCTTGGCCAGCTCCCGCTGTACACCAACTACAGTTCTTTCAAAGCTGGTGCCATTGTCGTCAGAGTCCTCAGCTGTATTGGAGCTGGCAGGTCTTACAATTGGGGTGGTGGGTGGTTCTTCTGTGATGGCTACTTGTTCTGTGCTCCTCCTTGTGACTGAAGGTGGGGTCTGGAGGGTTTCAAGGACCTTTTGGATGGTCTCCTGGGGAATGTTTATGGGCTCGTCATCCATGTCATCAGGGAAATCAGGGACAGGCATATCGGCAGGAGATCCATGTTCCTCTGCAATGAAACAGGGTACAATTAGTGTGCCTGTGTTGTGACAATTTTGACGTAACATGCAAGCCTTTTGATGACTTTACTTTGTGATCTTGTTTGGTATTGGTATCTGCTGTCCTTCATATGGGCATTGTAATAGGCCTATGGCCCACCTGTGTGTCACATGTATGATATAGAGTTATCAGACTTGTCTGCCTAATCGCCTCTAGGTGTTGCTTTGTACCAAATAGGGAAGAGCCATCTTTTTGTCCTACTCGACCCTCCGTGTATATCTATTCTTATGGTGAGACCTTTCACTGGCTGTGGGTGTTGTGATTGCCCTGGCAGCACACTTGCCTCTCAGGACCTGCCCCAAAATCTGTTTGCTCACATTGACCTAATTGTAATTGTAATGTGGCATATCCTATGCATGGCAATGTTACGATGTGATATGGATGTAGACATTGTTGATGTTTCCAGCTGATGTGGGGTAATGTGTGTTTAATTGGATTGCCCTGTTTATCGTTTCAATGTCCTATTTGGTCCTCTGACTGTGCAGGTGTATTTCAGTGACCAGTTGCATGTGTCCCCTCCTCAATGTTGTTGTCTGAGCAGTATGACATTAGTGATGTTGCCTTGTTAGCCAGGCACGTGAGGGACCCTGACGTATGCAGCATGTGTGTGTCCTTAGTGCTGTGTGGCTCCTATTGCTGTTTACTTTGGCTGATGTATGTGTCAACTATGGGCATTGACATTTGAGTGTACTGGTGCCTTTGTCTTATTTCTGGAGATTGTTGCAGATGTCATCCTCACCCCCTAATTTAGGTATGTATGTTCCATGGGGAGGTTACTGCCATTGGCTACTATAGCTGCACAGAGATCAGAGGTGTTAGTGTCAACTGTTGTTGCAGTTGTTGTTTTGGCTACTGGATTACTGATAGGGACCTAGTTTATGTAGGATATATTTTGACTGACGAGTGCCAGGATGTAAGTTTGACGTAGTGGCCTTCCCACCTGTCGAGGCTTTCCCTTAGCTCCATTGTTGTCATGACAGGATGCCCCCAAAGGACTGTTGTTGGTGCTGTATTATGTCGTGCCCCAGCTTCTGTCTGTGCTGGGCATGCCCCCCTGCCGTGCCCCTTTACCCATGCCACTCCATATATATGCTGACTTACATGCATTGTGTAGTAGAGATTCCCCCCCCCCCCGGTTGCAGTTAACATTATTGCATTATAATTCCACATGCGACTTACCCTGCATGTGCGTTGTATCGTGGTAGTCTGCGCTGTCCTGTCCTTGAATCCCTGTGACGATCTCCTCAGGGATGACGGCTGCGACCATCTCCTCCATGTGGTCCAGGGCCTCCTGGTGTGCTGGACTCCCACCTCCAGTCTGCAGTGCTGCCTTCCTGTTCCTGGCCATTTTTTCCTTGGTCCTACGTTTGCAGTCATGCCAGCGTTTCTTACACACAGTGACTGTCCTGCATACTTCAGCCACACTGTTGATCTTGTCAACAATTTGTTGCCATATGGCCTCTCTCCTGCTGATTGGCAACTTAGAGGTGATGAACAGTTGGTGCTGGTGTTCCGTCACCTCTTTAACCAGGATTTCCTGCTCCTCTGCACTGAAGCGACACTTTCTTTTTTTTCTATATATGTCCTGGTTCCTGTATGGATCATCCTGGCTGGTTCCTGGTCTGCTGTCATCTTCCTGGGGTCTGTAGTAGCATCTGGGATCTATTTTGGCTCTCCTCTGCTGAAAGGGCAGTGTTCGAGGGTAAATTTGACGCTATTGCGTCAAAAAAAACGGCGTTTTCCGGGTTGCGCTGTCGTAAATCGACCCACAGTCATTTACGACACGTTAACGTTGTTTTCCTTTACGACTTGACGCCGCTGTGTGCGTAAAAAAAAAATGACTCCCACCTGTTGGTTGCGCCGCCGTGCGTCAAAGTATAAATTTGACGCCCGCACGGCGCATCGAAATGGCGTTAGCCGGTGGTAAAATTTTTGACGCAAAACTGCGCCAGCGCAGCTTTGCGTCAAAAAGTATAAATATGGCCCTATGTTTTCAGTATGTTTGTTATGTGTCACTGGGACCCTGCTAGCCAGGACCCCAGTGCTCATAGGGTTGTGACCTATATGTATGTGTTCCCTGTGTGAAGCCTAACTGTCTCACTGAGGCTCTGCTAACCAGAACCTCAGTGGTTATGCTCTCTCTTTACAAATTGTCACTAACAGGCTAGTGACCAATTTCACCAATTTACATTGGCATACTGGAACACCCTTATAATTCCCTAGTATATGGTACTGAGGTACCCAGGGTATTGGGGTTCCAGGAGATCCCTATGGGCTGCAGCATTTCTTTTGCCACCCATAGGGAGCTCTGACAATTCTTACACAGGCCTGCCCTTGCAGCCTGAGTGAAATAACGTCCACGTTATTTCACAGCCATTTACCACTGCACTGAAGTAACTTATAAGTCACCTATATGTCTAACCTTTACCTGGTAAAGGTTAGGTGCTAAGTTACTTAGTGTGTGGGCACCCTGGCACTAGCCAAGGTGCTCCCACATTGTTCAGGGCAAATTCCCTGGACTTTGTGAGTGCAGGACACCATTACACCTGTGCACTATACATATGTCACGATATATGTATAGCGTCACAATGGTAACTCCGAACATGGCCATGTAACATGTCTAAGATCATGGAATTGTCACCCCAATGCCATTCTGGCATTGGGGAGACAATTCCATGATCCCCCGAGTCTCTAGCTCAGACCGCCAAACTACCTTTCCCGGGGTTTCTCTGCAGCTGCTGCTGCTGCCAACCCTCAGACAGGTTTCTGCCCTCCTGGGGTCCAGCCAGGCTTGGCCCAGGAAGGCAGAACAAAGGACTTCCTCTGAGAGAGGGTGTTACACCCTCTCCCTTTGGAAAAAGGTGTCAGGGCTGGGGAGGAGTAGCCTCCCCCAGCCTCTGGAAATGCTTTGATGGGCACAGATGGTGCCCATCTCTGCATAAGCCAGTCTACACCGGTTCAGGGATCCCCCAGCCCTGCTCTGGTGCGAAACTGGACAAAGGAAAGGGGAGAGACCACTCCTCCAGTGTGCTCCAGACCTCTGCCATCTTGGAAACAGAGGTGCTGCAGGCACACTGGACTGCTCTGAGTGGCCAGTGCCAGCAGGTGACGTCAGAGACTCCTTCTGATAGGCTCCTTCAGGTGTTGCTAGCCTATCCTCTCTCCTAAGTAGCCAAACCTCCTTTTCTGGCTATTTAGGGTCTCTGCTTTGGGGAATTCCTTAGATAACGAATGCAAGAGCTCATCAGAGTTCCTCTGCATCTCTATCTTCACCTTCTGCCAAGGAATCGACCGCTGACTGCTCTGGAAGCCTGCAAAACTGCAACAAAGTAGCAAAGACGACTACTGCGACCTTGTAACGCTGATCCGGACGCCTTCTCGACTGTTTTCCTGGTGGTGCATGCTGTGGGGGTAGTCTGCCTCCTCTCTGCACTAGAAGCTCCGAAGAAATCTCCCGTGGGTCGACGGAATCTTCCCCCTGCAACCGTAGGCACCAAAGAACTGCATCACCGGTCCTCTGGGTCTCCTCTCAGCACAACGAGCGAGGTCCCTTGAACTCAGCAACTCTGTCCAAGTGACTCCAACAGTCCAGTGACTCTTCAGTCCAAGTTTGGTGGAGGTAAGTCCTTGCCTCCCCACGCTAGACTGCATTGCTGGGAACCGCGTGTTTTGCAGCTACTCCGGCTCCTGTGCACTCTTCCTGGATTTTTCTTTGTGCACAGCCAAGCCTGGGTCCCCGGCACTCTAACCTGCAGTGCACGACCTCCTGAGTTGTCCTCCGGCGTCGTGGGACCCTCCTTTGTGACTTAGGGTGAGCTCCGGTTCACTCCACTTTGTAGTGCCTGTTTTGGCACTTCTGCGGGTGCTGCTTGCTTCTGAGTGGATTTTTTTGTCTTCCTGGACACCCCCTCTGTCTCCTCACGCAATTGGCGACATCCTGGTCCCTCCTGGGCCACAGCAGCATCCAAAAACCGAAACCGTGACCCTTGCAGCTAGCAAGGCTTGTTTGTGGTCTTTCTGCACGGAAATACCTCTGCACGACTCTTCACAACGTGGGACATCCATCCTCCAAAGGGGAAGTTTCTAGTCCTTGTCGTTCTTGCAGAATCCATAGCTTCTACCATCCGGTGGCAGCTTCTTTGCACCCACAGCTGGCATTTCCTGGGCATCTGCCCACTCCCGACTTGATCGTGACTCTTGGACTTGGTCCCCTTGTTCCACAGGTACTCTCGTCAGGAAATTCATCGTTGTTGCATTGGTGGTGTTGGTCTTCCTTGCAGAATTCCCCTATCACGACTTCTGTGCTCTTTGGGGAACTTAGGTGCACTTTGCACCCACTTTTCAGGGTCTTGGGGTGGGCTATTTTTCTAACCCTCACTGTTTTTTTACAGTCCCAGCGACCCTCTACAAGGTCACATAGGTTTGGGGTCCATTCGTGGTTCGCATTCCACTTCTAGAGTATATGGTTTGTGTTGCCCCTATCCCTATGTGCCCCCATTGCATTCTATTGTGACTATACATTGTTTGCACTGTTTTCTATTGCTATTACTGCATATTTTGGTATTGTGTACATATCTCTTGTGTATATTTGCTATCCTCATACTGAGGGTACTCACTGAGATACTTTGGCATATTGTCATAAAAATAAAGTACCTTTATTTTTAGTATATCTGTGTATTGTGTTTTCTTATGATATTGTGCATATGACACTAGTGGTACTGTAGGAGCCTCACTCGTCTCCTAGTTCAGCCTAAGCTGCTCGTGGGCCACCCAGTACCTATGTAAAGGTGCCAGCAGCTGACACTTTACCAGTTTTAGCTCCTCATGGGCTGGCTTTTGAACTGTAGGGCATTGATGGAAGCAGCCAATGTTTTACCCAATACCTCGGTTGCCGAAAAGTTACAATAGTTATTTGATGTGCCCATCAATGAAAATGTTAGCACCAAAAAACACGACTTAGGAAGACCTTCAGGCGTTTTCAAGCGTTTCTGCTTTGTTTTCGAGTTGCACCATTGATACAACAGCTCACTCCTCTCAGTGCTTGCACCTCTTATTCCCAACTCCAGCATCTTGCAGCACTGTTTCAACTTGGATGGTGCACTTGTAAAAGCTGAACCCCAATAATTTACTGAACCCTTATATTTTGATCACCCCAAAATATGTCATTGGCGGTCCAGTTCCTGCACCCTAAAAATCACCACCCTTCTGACATCAGACCCACAAATTAAGTTAGAGTAATAAAATAGTTACTGGGGCCACTCAGTTACTGAGTTCTGGATCAATGATAAATTGAAGGTTTTTTTTAAATAAGAATCTCAAAAGTAAGCATTACAGAGAAATGCAAAATATATGCCATGAAGGCTCAGATACAGAATACATAGAATTATTCCAAGCCTTAATAAGCAACAAAAATCATAAGAGAAATGGATGAAGACCCTAGGGAAACCAAAATAATCTGATTGAATCCTGTGAGGCAAACAATTCTCTAAATTCTGTCAAATTCACATGGAAAACATACCAGCATCTCTTAGGAAAAAGGGAGTCTCCTGGCTCATCCCCAAAACCAAGGGTTTTTATATACATTTTATGAATAGGTAATGAGCGAAACCGAAAAACTCAGCACAGCATGACAAGTGATAACCTAATAATCAAATCAGAACAGAGATTATCACAAAAATAATTGTAACACAAATCGATTTCTAAGGTAGAGGAAATCTTCCATTAGCTTCCACAGCAACAGTGCAGTCTGAAGATATTCAACACAATGTCAAACATTGTCAAAGGCTTATACATCAGTGTGCTAGCAAGCGTTCATCGGAATATCCAGTGGAAGTGTCCTTCAGAATGTTACATTAGGAACATGAGAAGAAGTTTTGTTCACAACACATGCTGTTTAAAGGAAATAACCAACTGAGTCACAGTGTCCTGTGCACCGTGAAAACTGTGAGAAGACATGCAGGGGTATATTGATTGGGAAAAAGCAGGGACAAGATGAGCAGAAAACCAGAACAACATCCATTTTAATAAAAATGTGTCTCTGTAAAAATGTGGCATAACTAACCTACATTGTTAAACACACTTCTGAGCTTCCAAATAAATTTGTTTCCAGTAAAACATTATTTCATTGATTATGACTATATTCACTACAAAAATCATTAGTATTTTAAAATAATTTGTCAACCCAATATTGCACATTAAAAAAAATCTTTAATAACCTTCCCCCCTCTGTTGATTTTTTAATAATCACTTCTAGCCGATTAATAAAATGTATTAATCAGTCATTAAACAGCAGAAGTCGTCATCATCTTTAGATATTTCCTTCCAGTCTTCAACTGATTGTAGTTATGATAATTAAGTCTCTCCAATTCCATGTCTATTGATCTTTTGCTTTTCCTTAATCTCTGTTTGCATCTACCTTTGTTTTTATATTTATTAATCATACAGTCAGAACATTTTAGCAAAAGAAACAGAACAATTGAACAAATCATAATAAATATTACAGAAGTTAATATAGCCTGAAAAGCATTTCGACCTAAATTACCCAGCTACTCCCCGACCTTGCCAAAATTCTTCCTCAATTCACTAAACCATGCACCTACTGCTTCCCATAAGCCAGGTTCTTCAAAAGACATAAGGCTATGCAAGGGGATGCAAAATCTAGAAAGAGATTTACCAAGCCATGCAAGGACACCTTGGTGGCCGTACGTGGCATGGTAAATCTGGAGTAACGTACAGCAGCACAAGGGGCGTTCCATGGGGGAGCATGGGTGTTCCAAGGGAGGCGTAAAAAGACAAAATGTTATTTCTTCTCATTGTTTTCTCTTTCTATCTGTGCTGCATTGTGCAACACACATAGAAAGAGGAAAACACCTCAGAGGATTGTTTTTGTGCAGGAAAGTGTCCCTTCCTGCACAAAACAATTCTGACTGCAGCACAGGCACCTTTGCACTATGGTGCAAGAGGGCCTGCTTTGGTGCTAGTCACTGAATAGTACACCAGCAGGAGAGGACAGAAATGTGAAGTATAATGTTAAATATGGCACATTCCTGCCTCCTCCCTGTCACGCAACTCAGCACAGAAAGGTGTCTGTGTGACATTGCAAAAGATTAGTAACATTTTTAATGAAGAAACACAATCGATAAATCTACTATTGCCTGGTATGAATGTACCACACCTCTTGGCCTTAATCACCTTAAAGACTCCCTCCTCTTTCACTGGGAGAATATCTAACACAAGATAACTTTGCCTCACCATAGCCCTAATAGCTGTCATTTTTACATTTACTAGCTTAAATGACCTCTTGGCCTTAATCACCTTACAAACTCCCTCCTCATTCACCAAGACAATATCTAACACAAGACAATTTTGCATCACCATAGCCCTAATAGTTGCCATTTCTACATTTGCTAGCTTACATGACCCTACTGTATCTACTGCAAGCCTATCTACCACTGCTAAATGTTCACAACATTCATTGTCCACTCCATGGAAGGAATAATAGCACCTAATAAATATCTAAAAAACACTCTTCTAAAGCTGTGCCTCGCTCTTCTCAAGCTATATTTATTATCTAATTTATCAATATGATAGACTCTAGAAAACACTGAAGCTAAATAACATGAACCAATCCAATTTCTTGGCAAATTGAAATAATCGGTTCTCCCACAAGCATGATAAATTCCCCTCAAAATAGGTTCTGAACATGATCTGAAACATTTCCCACAAGAGCCAGCACAACAACAGTCCCACTGAAACCACTAATATTATTAATATCAACCCTACAGTTTTACAGGATCTGCTGTATTCCATCTTCTATTGAGACTTCAGACTTCTCTTCTGATTCACAGTGCTTTCTTTTCTGAGTTCTCTTTCTTGGAATGTCTTCCTCAACTCTTTCTCTCTCAGCAAAAGTCTGAGTTTTGTTACTCTCCAAGGAGCTTTAGCTTGAGCTCGGACTCAAATGTGAACCTTGATCATCTTTGTCTTTGTCTACTTTGTTCGCAGTGAGCTTCAATATATCTAAATATTCTCTAATAACTTGAGTATACACATAATCTTTAAATCCATACCTTTTCAAATGTTTCACCCCCTCTGCATTCAAGCTGCAAACTTGAGATTTACTTTGAGTTTATCTCTTTGTCTGTCTCTGGACCAGCTATTTAATTTACTGCTTCAGTTACTCCTAGTTTCTTT
This sequence comes from Pleurodeles waltl, assembly GCF_031143425.1. NCBI lineage: Eukaryota > Metazoa > Chordata > Amphibia > Caudata > Salamandridae > Pleurodeles > Pleurodeles waltl. The sequence continues at coordinate 422,629,457 of NC_090450.1, read as the reverse complement.
GTGTGAGCAGTGTAGACCCAATGTTACACACTAGTGCATTTCACAGCTGTATTCGTTGTCAGGATTATCTGGTATGGCCATTTCCAATGCTCATCCAAGCATCTCTTCCAGATGTGCTTTTGGATTATGATCCAGTCACCAGTGTTCAATCCATAACATGCAATATCCTTGGATTCTTCTGTTGCTACATTCACCTGATGAGAAACAGATTTCACCATATCAGCCTGACCCTTGCAATAATCTAACACGTTATTGAAACTAGTACAGTTGAAAGTATGTATGCAAGCCTTATTACTCTTCCCATGAAAATCTCATGGAGCGATAAACCAGTCTTTCTGTCACAAGTTCTACTCATGCTCATCAAAACAAGAAGAAGGGTATCAGGCCACTTTCAAACAGTCAAAGCTCAGGAATTTGCCAGTTTGTTCCTGAAAGTGCCATTCACTTGCTCCACAGTACCAGAAGATTGTTGTTGATAGCTACAATGGAATCTCTGTTTGATCTCACATGCTTTGCAGGTTATTCACAAAACCTCATTTTTAAAATGGGCTTCACAATTAGTGTCACAAGAAGATGTAAAACCCATAATCAATATCAACTTCAACTCTAAGTTGGCCACTGTAAGGCTTTCTGCTCTCCTTGTGGGACATGCCTCGACCCATTTACAAAACAAGCAGATAATTACTAAACAATACTTCAAACTATTACAGTTTGGCAGAGTTTTGTAAATGGGCCTTCTGGTTTCTACATTCAACATTTCTATATCCTGTATTTTCCCATTACTTTTGATTATTTGAACCAAGCTGTCTTTCCCTGCATGTGTCCTTTTCTGCAAATACTTGCACATTGGAAGTAACATTAAATTGGGTACGACATATTTATGCTCACCATTCAAATACAAACCCATATAATTCTTTTTGTAGCCTAGTCGCTCCCATTTTCTTTTCCCATTTCCTGATCATCATCCTGTAAATCTCTCAGTTTTCTCAAAGAAGTCCGCATTAAGGCCCATATTTATACTTTTTTAGCGCCGCACTTGCATTGTTTTTTGATGCAAAATTGGTGCAAACTTACAAAATACAATTGTATTTTGTAAATTTGTGCCATTTTTGCATCAAAAAATGACACAAATGCGGCGTAAAAAAGTATAAATATGGGCCTTAATCCATAAAGAAACAATCCACACTTTCTGTATTGTGTACTGAATCAGTTCTCCATTTTCAACTTTTGGTTTAACTGTCTTATTTTGGAATACACAACATTTTGCAACTTGGTCCGCATTTGTGTGCCAAAGCATGACCATATCCTTTCCAGCCTTATGAGCTATACAATTAGCAACAGTAATTTCCTTTTATTTATGTGTGGCTTTCAACAAATCCAATATGTAAACACCATTCTTTACTGGGGCCCCTGAAGATGTCATAAAACACCTTTGTAACCATAGCTGACCAAAGTCATGGACCACTCTAAATAAATATGTGTCTGTCTTTATGGATTGTCCCCTCCAAAATCTCTGGTAAGCAGTGGGCTCTTGTTAATGCAACTTATTCTGAAGTTACATTTGGCAGAAAAGATGCTTCTAAATTGCCTGAAATGGAACATAGTGCAAAGGCAGCTTTCAATGCTCCATATTGGTCTCTCAAGTAAGAACCATTAACAAACAATGTCAGATCAGCCACTTTCAAAGGTGGTTCTTTTATATTTGGTCTTGGATTTGTACACAATTCAGTCACTGCTCTACAGCATTGGTCTGGTAAATCATCAATCTCATCATTTTCCTTGTACTCTCAACTCTTGTCTGAATTAGGAAGCAGTTTTGTTAATCTACTGTTTGTTATTTGTTGGGTCTCACCAAGACGCTTTCAACAGAATCTGGGATATATATAATCAAGGTGTGGCCCATCACAATCCCTTTACTTTGCTCAATCACAGTACAAACAGGTGCAACAAATTTCAAACAATCTGGAAGACTTACAGCTATTGGATCCAACATAGCACTGGGCGCATTAAACCTCAATGTTTTTGTGTACGAATTGAAAGAGAAGATCCATTCCCTTCATGACAGAACAAGAAACATATTAAATTGTAATCAGGCATCCCAAGTGAGGGCACAAGAAGCAAACTCTCTTTCAGTTTCTTAAATGCATCAATGCATTCCTCATCAAATGGTGCCAGATCTTGGCAATCACTTCATGTCAATGTTACTAAAGACTTTACAATTAAGAAAAAATTTTGAATCCACTAACAACAGTACCCAACAATTCTAAAAAAACATCTGAACCTGCCTCTGGGTGGTTGGCTACCTCGATTCCAGAACTGCAAAAACGCATTCTTTTTTTAGTCTTTTCTCACACCCTTTTCAATATGGTGTCCTAGAGAGATGACTTCCTTTTTACAATGCTGCATTTTAGTTGGGGAAACCCTATGTCCACTTTCAGCTAGATGATTCAAAAAGGCAATTGTAGCAAGTTTGCTGTCCTCTATTTTCTGAGATGTGCCCAATAGGTCATCAATATATTCACCCGAGACTGAATTGCATGGCAGCTTTAAACTTTCTAGAACTTTCTTCAAGATTTGGCTACAAATCAAGGAACTTTCTGTATACCCTTGTGGTATTCTGTGACCACACAGGAACTTTATTCAAAAACTGGAATGCAAAAAGTAATTGTAATTATTCTTGCAAAAGGATTGAAAAGAACACCTGGCATAAGTCGATGACTTTACACCATTCTCCCTCTGATGGAATCTGTAATAAAATTACTGCTAGATTCACTACCACTGGACAGCATAAAACAACAGTCTTAATAATTTTGCAGAGATCTTATATGATCTCCACTTGCCATTCAGCTGCTAGTTCCAATCACAGGATAGCTAGAAGGACTACGAAGTACGCCCACGAGGATTCCCTGCTCAATCAGGTTTTCAATCACTGGCTTCATGCCCTTTATCAGACTATCTAGTTTCACTCTAGGAGATACAGCATCAGGTTTGAATTTTATTTTGACTGGTTTTGCTTTTTTAATCAATTAATCTTTTCCAGAAAAAAAAACATACCTCATCTTTGACTGTATGACTTAAATAAAGGGTCAAGTCTTCTTTGGTTAAAACTGGGAATAATTTGGCCCTTGAATCTTGTAAATTTATTTTGCACATACATTCCTCACCTCATGTTTCAATTACAACACCATCTGGTATGCAGTTAATCACGCAATTACTTTTGCAGCACAAATCTCTTTCCATCAAGTTAACAGAAGTTAAATCACACAAAATAAATTGGTGCTTACTCTTGAACTGGCCAATTTTAACTGGAACCTCTGCTGTAACCTGATAAAAAATGTGGTTATTACTGATCCCTACACCTTGGACCAGAGGGGTAGGTTTGGACTTCCACAGAAACTCCCATATCGATCAAAAATACCATTGGATGGCCATTGACTTTTCCATCAACACATTGGCCACTTTGGTCTACATCTAGGACTGCTCCAAGTATGCAATCCTCTTCCACCCTCAGACATCATCATTGTAAACTATTCACTGCTGATTCATCTTTCAGAATCAATGAATTCTGTTGGTACCCTGCAATAGAGGACTTCTTAGTCCTCATTTTTCACTGGGGCTGTAGGCATTGGCATTCTAAATGATTTCTGGCTCTGCACATTCTGCTCAAAATTATACATATTTGGGACCATTACACTATTTCTCTGCATTTGTAAAAGTTGTTCTGCATTCCCCTGAATCCTGTTAGGATTCTGACGTCATTACCTCTTCCAGTTCCCGATTTTCCCAAAGAGGTGACAAGCTATGTACTTTTTCATCATTTCAACACTCAGTCACAGCATTACCACTACCACCACTTTGCATTTGCATCTGATTCCTTCCATTCATACCAGTCTGGACAAAATTCATATTTGAACACACTTGCATCTGAGATCCTTTTTCCAATTGCTTCGTTTGGGCAGTCATCAATGTTTCCTTTTTTTCTTGTTTCCTATCAATATAGTCACTTCCCCAATTTCAAAATCTCATCTGTGCTCTTTGTATGCCAAAATAATTCACTCTGCTAAATGTGCCTACTAATGTCTCATCTCAAACCATTCACAAAAGCAGACATTAATCCACTAGTGCCATCCATTTCTGGGTATTTTACCCCTCTGTGTCTTTTGAAAATCTGCATATGCCTCTCATAACTGGCATGTACTGAATCTTTTAGCTCTTGGGAAGTTCTCAAAATGTTATTCCAATTTATATAATTTTTAGGAATTCTCTTTTACAAATACTCAATCACATTTGTGTGTTTGATAGCTACCTCTTCAGAAGGAGCACCACTAGATGTAATCTTTACCGATTCTTGTGTAGACCATCCAACAACAGCCTTACACTCAGCCCACGAGTTACTAGAAAATACAATCAAACAACATATTCAAATCAGCCCATGATATCTGGGAAATATGTGGAATTTTATGCATCTTTTCTTACCTTTATCATTGATCCGCTCCCAGTTTTGGAAAATTATTAGTAAATGCATGCAAATCAGCTCGAGTCCATGGCACAAGTACAAAATTATTTCCATGAACTTTTTTCAAAGAGAACTCCAGAGCTGCTGCTGTCCCAAGTTGTGTATCACCTGTGACGCCTCTTGACCTACCTTTGGTCCCTTTCATTTGCCTTTCTTCCATCTTTCTAAAAATCTTTTCAAATCACCCTAGTCATACCACTTACATCTCTAATATGGCACTCAATGTAATTAAACCCATCTCTTTAATTTCAATATCTCTTAAATCCATTTTGTAATTTTGTTTCACATTCTTCATCTTGCTGAGATTCTCTAACTCCTAAGCTGATACTACTAACTTATCATGTGCTTCATTTTCTCATTTGGCTACTTCTTTAATCAGATATCTCCATTCATCGGCACTGCGTGTCAATAGACTACGTAGGTCCACATTACCCTGCAGCATTTCACCAAATTCAATTTTCAAAATGCCAATAATATTTTTTTTCTGGAACTGCTTCAACTACAAATGTTCTTACAGGTGTGGTAGCTTGTGTCTGTATTCTAAGCTGTGTATTCCTACTAGTGGTAGGCACAAAAATCACCCCTATCTCTATCAGTGCACTCGGCACCACGTATGTAACAGTACAGCTCTGTGCAACCACACCACTGTCTCCCCTAGTTCCAGTATGAGGTCCTGAACTAGTCTCACATGCCCCTGCTGATATTGTTGTGTATGGAGATCTAGAATTCAAAAGCTCATTTTAAAATGAATCTTCCTCCCCAGAGTCATTAGTCTGCTTCTCTTTCTAATATCATCATTCTCATTAGTTATTGGAAGGAATGATTTTACATGATCGATCATATTCTGTCTCCAACTATTTTCCTGCCGATCCATTTTACTCTCTAGTCAATGTTTAAATAATCTCTTCATCTGTTTAGTTGTTTTCTTTCATTCTTTCTCTGTTGCCATATGATCCCATTCATTGTGATCCTCAAAGTGTGTGGGTCTAGGCATCAGCTTCAAGTCATATCTGGTTTGTCTAAAGAAATCTAGCTTTCTAACATTAAAGGTATCTTCCAAAGGAAATTGTAATACTTCGTTATTCGCTGTATATGTATTTGAATCTGGAGTCCAGGTACATGTATATTCCTCACTCTCTCATCATTTTGCAGGCTGGCATTCCTTCTGCTGGTAATTTCTGACCCTCCTTTGGTACAACAGTAACCTTAGGCTTTACTAACCAACTTTATTTTTCAATTATTTTCACTCCAATAAACTCAAAACTCACTTCAAAATCACAACATATGAACTAGCGAACAACAACCAATCACAGTGTAGCTCTGTCAAAGGTCAAACTATCACAGTGCTGCTTCATCAGCAACTAACCAATCAGAGCATTGCTTTGTAATGAGGTATCCCCAAACCCAGCGAAGCTCCATAGCTGACTAACCCATCACCGCACAACTTATCAGTGAACAGGGAAACAATCACAAAACCTCTCAGAAACCAATAAACCTTTGTTTTTTTTACCCTCGAAAGGAAAGAAGTTAGCAAATCAAACAAACAGTTCAATCCATTTTTTTTTTGTGGCTGAGTCAGAGTCCAAAATCAAGAACATAAAACTTTGTTTAAACCACTATTCACTACAGATAGACTTCTTTGCAGTAGTAATCCACCGTAGTCATATGTCTGCTCCCATGCAGGAATCACCAACTCAAATTAAGCACACAAGCTAGAAAAGAAAACTCTTTAGTTCAGATTCCCTATCAATGCGTAAGCGGCGCCCCGCTCTACACACCACAGTTAAAGACAAGTGAAACCAATATATCTCAAGATCTTGCATTTCACGGAATCTGATAACTAAACCAATCAGTAGAACCAACAGACCTTCAAATGATCTCCAAATGCATTTACAAATATGAATAATACATCAGTACAACAGCAGCCAATCCACCAATTGAACCACAATCAACATTGCATATCCAAACAACGCGCAACAAAAACAAAAATCAATTTCTTGAAAAAATACTCCAACATACTTCACAAACGCATGTCCCACACACAAATTAGTTCACTCTATTCATACTTACACTCCAAAACGTTCAGGAACACTATGCAAATTACTTCTTGAGATTCTCTCACACCAGAAATTTTGACAGAGTGCTAAAAATGTTTTTCCTCCCTCAGACTAGACATTAAAGACTCAGAAATCATGGGAAAATCTTTTGGGGAACCCCTACCAAAAAGGAGGTGCTATTAACCAACTATCCTCTGCTATCATTGTTGTGGTAGCCAGTTCTCAATGATTCACTGAACCTAAGTATTTTGATCACCCCAAAATTTACCTTTGGCATCTCGGCTACTGCATCCATGATTGTGCGATAAGTCACTATCCTTCTTCACATCAGACCACAAATCAACTTAATAAAATAGTGACTGGAGCCACTCAATAACTGAGTTCTAGATCAATGAAAAGTTAAAGGGCTTTATTATAAGAATCTAAAAATTAGACATAACAGAGAAATGCAAAGTATATGCCATGAAAGTTCAGATACTGAATAGATATGCAACAAAAACCAAAAGAGAACCAGACAAAGGGCCTGATTCTAACTTTGGAGGACGGTGTTAAACCGTCCCAAAAGTGGCGGATATACCACCTACCGTATTACGAGTCCATTATATCCTATGGAACTCGTAATACGGTAGGTGGTATATCCGCCACTTTTGGGACGGTTTAACACCGTCCTCCAAAGTTAGAATCAGGCCCAAAGTCTCCAGAGGAACAAAGAAGTCACCAAAGTATTCAGACAGAATCCTGTAAGGCAAAGGAAAAGACAATAAATTCTGTCAGATTCTCAAGGAGCACCAACAGCATCTCTAGAGAAAAGGGAAAGTTTCCTGGCCCTCCCCAAAACCAAGGGCTTTTATACACATTTTAAGAATAGGTAATTAGCAAAACCAACAAATTCAGCATGGCATGACTAGCGATAACACATATTGAGCAAATCAGAAGGCAGACAGTCTAAAAAAAAATATATAAAACCAAACCATTTCTATGGTAGAGAAAATCTTCTAATAGCTTCCACAACAACAGTGCAATTTGGAGATGTGTAACACAACATGAAACATTTTCAAAGACTCATACAACAGAGTGCTAGCAAGCCAGCATCAGAACTTCTAGCACAAGTGTCCTTCAGAATGTTACATTAGGAACATGAAAAAAGTTTCATTCACAATACATGCTGTCTAAGAAAAATAATTAATCACAGTGTCCAGCATGCTGCGAAAACTGTGAGGTGAAAAGACACCATGGGGACATTGATTGGGAGGGGTATTGAGCAGGATCAAGATGTGCAGAACACCAGAACAGCATCCATTTTAATAAAATGGTGTCTCTGTAAAAGAATGTGGCATAACTAAGCTACGTTATTAAACACACTTCTAAGTTTCCAAGTAAAATAGTTTCAAGTGCAACATTATTATGTCATCAGTTACAACTATATTCATTTAAAGTCCACGCATTCATGGATCCCAGAGACCGCACCGGAGCTATAAGCATCCGGACATAAATGAGAGCCAAATAAATCAAACTTTTTTAAGAATCTTCCTTTTCATCACCATAATGGGAGTACATCACTAGTGCTGGCTAGTTGCATTTTCAAGCCCTGAAAAAGCCCCAGGCTTGCGTGCCAAGCAGATGGTGAAACATGTGTTAGCTTTTCTATAATTCATCCATTTGTAGTGATTGTACATGGGAACATTAATCCTTACCACAAAATGTGTTGGGAACTGTTTGGCTGGATCTCTTTATGTAGCACTAATATAAGAATGATGAAAAGTGAAGTACAATTTTATTTTTTCAGCTTCATCTCTCTAGCAAATCATTTATATTATTCAACTCTGTACTACTGTGAACTGATGGTATAATTATTCGGAATAATAGACTGTATAAAACAGGGGAAGTCAAGAAGGTAACTGCACACTTCGCCGACATTGGCTGGAGAACCACCTCCTTCTTGGAATTACAGCAATCAAGGGAGGGGGTCAATACCATGACCAAAATTTGGTGTATGTGCAAACCTATGTGCTTAAGATCAATTTCACGTGGGTAGCGGAAGTTAGGGTTAATCTGCCAAATCAAAAACTATGGGGGTTATTACAACTTTGGAGGAGGTGTTAATCCGTCCCAAGTGTGACGGATATACCACCAGCCCTATTACGAGTTCCATAGGATATAATGGACTCGTAATATGGCTGGTGGTATATCCGTCACTTTACCGTCACTTTTGGGACGGATTAACACCTCCTCCAAAGTTGTAATAACCCCCATGGTGTACCATCGAGGTGCAGATGGCCCTCGAGAAAGGCTACCGCCTCGGTAAAGTATTGGAAAGTTGGCACTTTCCACACACCACAACCCGACTCTTTTCTGAGTACATCAACTTGTTTCTCAGAGACAAACAGGAGGCAACGGGGTATCCTGACTGGTGCGTTGATGAGCCCTCAAAGCAAAAGTACATCGATGATTACCAGGCTCACGAGGGTATTACGATGAGACCTGAGTTCATTAAGGTTAACCCCGCCAGATGCCAGTTAGCTAAGCTCTGTCTCAATTCCTTGTGGGGAAAATTCACACAGTGTACCAATTTGTCAAACACATCCATCATCACAGATTTAGACAATCTTTTAAAGTATCTATTTGCCCCGTCTTATGACATGTCCAGTTGTGAATTTATCAACGATGAGACGGCTGTTCTATGCTGGAAATATGACAAAGAGTACCCCACAATATGTAACAATATAGACATCTTCATAGCGTGCTTCACAACCGCTCACGCTCGTCTAGACCTTTAAAGGTTGTTGGAAAAGCTTCAGGATCATTGTTTGTACCATGACACCGACTCTGTTATTTTAGTGAGTAAAGATGGTGAAGAAGATTCTCCACTAGGTGATTATCTAGGGGATTTGACCAGCGAGCTCAAAAAGGGTGAGTACTTACTTGAATACACCTCCTCCGGACCTATAGTTACAAAACCTCTAATAACAGGGTTTGCATGAAAGTCAAAGGTATCACTTTAAACGTCGGCAATATAGTTAAAAAAAAGTTTGACAGTCAGAAGGGTCTGGTGCACGAGTACTACGCATCGAGCAAACGCAAAAATAACAAAGCAATAGTCGTAAATCACCCTAGCATAGTCAGGTCCAAAAAAAGGTGGGAAATTACAAAACAGCCGTTGTATAAAACCCTGCGAGTGGTGTTTGATAAAAGGGTCCTGACGAAGGACTACAAAACACTGCTGTACGGTATTAAAAGACATTAGAGGGGTGAACCCCAACCACTATGGACACCAGGTTTCAACACCCATTTCCTGCGTTTTAGCAGGTCCCTCAAATAGCAGTAAAAGTTATTTTATAAAGAAACTGTTAGAAAATGCTCCCAGTATTTTATCTCAGACCCCTGACATCGTATTGCTTTATTCCTGCTGGCAAGATCATTACATGGAACTATCCCTAAAGTTCCCACACATCCGATTTATAGAAGGCATCTCTAGTAATCTCAATGACAACGACTTGTTACCTAAACACCTTGTAAACATGGATGTTGTTGACGATCTCATGTGCGAAGGCAGGGACCACCCTGAGGGCTTTTAATCAATATTCACATTGTCATAATCTGAGCATATGCTACATCGTGCAGAACTTGTTTTACAAGGGTAAGAGCAGTTGTTCTATAACTCTCAACGCCTCATACCTGGTCTTATTTAAAAAACGCTGCGACAAGCTTCAGAAATCAATTATAGCTAAACAGATGTACCCCAGAAACATGCAGTTTTTCATGGAAGAGTTTAATGACGCTACCGCAAAACCCCACGGCTACTTACTGGTAGATTTAAAACCCAATACTCTAGAAGACTACAGACTATGCTCCAGTATTTTCCCACCTGACTTCCCCGTCACTTACATGCCTAAAACAATCCCAAAAGCTTATAAAACGCCCATTAAAAGGACTTTTATAACATTTACACTCTAAACCTTGTAATATAAGGTCGCTACCATTTCTGCGCCGCTACGGCGTAAGTTAGACCTCCTAAAAATGCTGGTCACAGCCAGCCCCTGAAAAGAAAGGCTCTCCTGTAAGCTGCTTTGGACAATTTAGTGGCGGCCATTTCAGAAATAGCCCTAAACACCTTAAAAGGTAATGCCCCGATATCAACAAGCCAGTTCTGCATTCTGAAGAAGCAGCGCCACATTATTAAGAAGATCAGCAATAAAAAGGCGTTGCTCCTTTCTAAAAGGAAACTGGTCAACCAGTCTGGAGGATTTATAGGGGCGCTGCTGGGTATAGCTATACCTCTAATTACAGGTCTCCTGTCGAGGACCTGATGGAGCACACCCAAAAAATGTACCTTGTGCCCCGCCAGCAGCTGGAACAGTTGGGCCCTTCTACCACCAACATCTGGGACATACGCAGAAATGAGACGCAGCGTCTCGACACTGAGATCAAAGCCATTTTGAATCAAACAGATTTAAAACCACACGACAAAGCGGGGCTTTACTCAGGAGCCCTTCAAAACTTTTTACAGTATTACAAACAACTAGCCTCTGAAAAAAACAAATTGACTCTGTATACCCCTGACACTGAACAGCTGCCAGCAGCCCCGGTATGCGGCAAGACCAGGCCCCCGGCCTCCACGGACGCCATTGTCAAAGACCTTTAAAAAAATATAAGTCAGAGGTATAGAGGAGTGGCGCAAATGCTGGTTGGTAAAATGACTGCTACTAAAGATCTGGCCTCTTGGAACGACCGGGGTGAATTTGTTCACAAGGGACAACCGGTTGCTGGATCACACATGTACGATATGGTCAGAGGTCTCACGTACAGGAAAACAGTATTGACACAAAACGCTCCTAGAGGATGGGAGCAGTTCCTAAGTGCTGCTGCGGAACTCAACATTCTCTCCATGATCGTCGGTAACACCAACCACCGGCGAACGCTTAAAAGTTTGAAAGATCTGACCCCTGCAGTTTTTACCATGAATCCCACCGTGCCAACGTCGCCTTTCTTTCTGCAGCTAACACTGTCTAGGAGCAGCCACGCTCTACATGTGGAGCCTAAAAAGAGACTGTTCAAAATGAACACTTGGCTATAGCTCTAATGTTATCATAACGTTTGAACCGTTGTACAGTTTTGTTAAAAGGTTTGTGTCTCTAAAGATTTTTGCTTCATTTATTTCTTTACCCGTGTAAATGTTTGTGGTGAAAACTGTTTGTAATAAACATTTTTAACTTTTCAACAGTCATCAGTCATCTTTTTTTTAAATGGTTTGAAAATGTGTGGTGGGTGAATAAAAATGCATAGTCTGAATTTGTGTTTAAAATGTTTTTATTGTGGACAACCATCAGTCCAAATAGAGGCTTTACAAGGCCTTACACTTTTGACAAACACCTTATTGTGTTTTAACAACGCTCAACATAGTCCTTGTATTTTTATTCACATATTTCATAACAATACCATTGTTGTTTACTAGATCGGCGGATTAAAAACAATTCTAAACATCATACCCTCAGCCCATGTCTTCATAGACTGGCGAATTCGATGGTGCTACACCTTCTTCATCTTCAGTGTCAATAAAGTTGATTGCATCACTTAATTTGTCATTTGAGGCTTTGTTGCCGTTGCTGTCAATCTTCATAGGGGATATCAGTTGCAGCAAATCCTTGAGGCGGAGCTTTTCAAGCCGCTGGCAAAGTTCCTCTTGAAAACCGGTAACGTCTGAACCCCCATCTTTAGGGGCAGTCTGCTGTGCATTCTCATCCAACACAAGAGGAGTTAGGATCAGATAATATCTATTGATAGTGTACTGGGCCCCTGAGGGAGGCGGCTTTTCTGGTGAGCGAATTGTATCTCTTCATATTGCCTTGACAACCTATTTCAGCAAAGGTTCACGGTTTGGCATGCTGCTCTAGCTGGCTCCCTATATGTATTCTATGGTTCAAAAAGGACGTACGCCTCCACAACACATAGCGATCACATGCTTTCCTTGATGGCTCTGGTACGTTGATGGCTCTGGTACGTTGATGGGGTGCCGCTAACCGTATGTCACGACCTTTGCAGCATTTGCCCAGCCCCTCTTTTTGGATTAGCCAGCAGTGTGGAGGTTTGGCTTTACAATCCCACTGCTCTGCCCTGTGAGGAGGCCCCCAAGCAGCCACTTGGTTCTGAATGTCTGACATCTGACATGTCCAGAACTGTCCTCTTAGGCTCTGAAACAGGTTGCCCAAAAGCAGGGCCCTCATTTTACACAGCCCATAGTCCTAGACACAGGGGCTAAGACCCTGCCATGTGACTAACACGTGACCCCATGATGTCACAACCCACGTGACACACCTACACCCGTGCCTACGTTAGCATGGGGTGGGGCACCCACGTCATTGCCTACATCACCACGGGGCATGGTACCTGTCAAAAGCTTGATGGAGGTATCCCCTTATACTACTAAGGAGGAACCTGCTGGAGGGAGATACAGGGGAAGGGACTGTCTGTGGTGGTTTAAAGAGGCAAGAGGTGGTTTGAAGACTGTGCAGCCTTGCTATTCAGCTTGCTGATATTTAAAAGCTTTTGATACCGGCGCTCATTCTTTTACAAACAAAGCACTGCACTAGAGAGACTATTTAAGCTTCGGGCGGGCTACATCTAGGCGGCAATATGTATTATTGGAAGGAAGGAATAAGATGCAAATAGTGCTAACTGCGTTTATGTCCTGTGCAGTATCTGATGTATGTGTTCTTTGTATGTCCAGCGCTTTGCCATATTTAAGAATAGGGGGTTAGTCACTGATGATGCAACAGGTGCAGTGGCACAAGGGACCCTAGGGTTTTAGGCAGGTGCAGTGAGTGGGAGGGAAAAGGGGCAGGTGGTGAGTGGCGGGTGTGTGGGGGGACCAAAATAAATGTAATAATTAAAAAAATAAAACTTAGCATTTTGCCCTGCTGCTGCAGCTGCACCGCTCCATTCGCTTCTCCATCGCAGGCTGCAGGAACAGGCTCCCAGCCTGCCCTGCGGCCAATCCTGACATTGCTCAGAGCAGCATTAGGATTGGCTGGGAGCACCCAGCCAGCGTTCTCCCAAGCAGACTGGGAGCCTGTGCATGCTCTCTCCAGCCTGGCAACTGTATTGCTGGGCTAGAGAGAGCCTACTGCGAGCATGTGTATTTGGCCGGCCCGAGACGGCTGGCCAAATGGCCGACCAAACACACATGCGCTCTGAGGGTAAGTGCACAGAACTCCCCCTCTGTCCCTGTCACGCAGGTGTCCCTGCCCCTTTTATAGCAGAAACATAATAAACAGAGTTTATTATGTTTCTACTATAAATGTTTTACAGCTGCTGCTGGTGAAAGGGGGTGCCGCTCCACTGCCATAGCCCCTGGTTTCGGGGTCTAGTGCACCTCAAATTTTACTACTTAATGAGGCTGTATGGTAGTCATTTTCCTTCTTTGCATTATCCCCATGATGCCCTTGTACGCCCCTGCGTAAGATCAGTGTTCCTTGGTCGTTTTATTTCTATCTTGCCTCAAATCCTTATGTTCTTCGATATAAATAATGTATTGACTTCAGATAAAGCCATAGCAAAATACAAGAATGGAAAAACGATCAGTAAATAATAATAACAACCGTTACTACAGGGTTACAGCCACAAAAAGTGCATTAAAATAAATATTAATTAACTTACAAGTCATCACTTTAAAATGAATGTTGCTCAAGTATCTATTGTGGGTCATTATATTGTATAGCCCTAATACATTTAATAACAGATTTTATTTTTAAGTGTGTAAGAATTTTAAATTTTGTACAGATATTTTAGGTGTTGCATGTGTCTTATTCTCTAGAACATTACAGGAAATAAATACTGATAATAACAAGGAAGCAGGCTTCTTCAAATTTGATAGAGACTAAGATTGTCTCTTCATTGAGATTATTTCATGGAAAAAACATCACTGAACTACTTTCACAATGATCTGGCAAGTAATGCAGGCTGTGTCCTGCCTGTCGGTACTTTTGCCAGGATAATACTTAGGGGGCTACTAAATACAATAAGCCCTGGCAAAGCCATGGCTTTACTTCTTCTTGCGCTTGCCCCTTCCCTGGAGCACGGACGCATTACTTGTACCCTTCTACTTCTCACTTTTGAAGCACTATTTTTTCTTTTTGGCTAAGCACTTCATGACAGTACATATGTTTTCCAGCTGTCTCACTCGTGTACTGCTGTTCCCTTCATTGCCGTGCTTCGTGTTGCTTTCTCTCACCCATGTGCTTCTCCCTGCCACCCTCATTGTTGTGCTCGTCCTCAGCAAGCAAATGAGATTAAGAAGAAAACCAACAAATGATATGCAGTGGACTGACCCAAAGCTCACTCACTGTATGTGCTGGTGTTGTCCGCGATAGTTCTTTCGAGGGCAGACTGCTAAAAGTTGTGTACATGCGACATCTGAAAAAGGTGAGACACAAATAGTTATGTGGTCTGATCTAAGATGTGATCAACAATGTGGCAAGTCAATGGCTGGAGGTGCAAAGCAAAATAAGACAATGACTGAAGCAAGCTCACCCAAAGCCCTCAAAATAGGTACAGAATACAAAATGTATGTCGGGAGTGGTGCAAGTGCCATACACATGAAAGCGCTGTGTAAATCCAGTTACAGTTTAAAAATCCAATTGAGGTGGGGTTTTCGGTCTCACTCATAAATGTGATACTATTAATGTATTTTATAGGCTCTTGACTAATTGTATCACTATAAACTCGGATATTTAAGCCTCTGGCGTGTATAACATAGCCAAAGCCCTGCATCTAGTACTCAACCCACAAAGCTAACTTATCGTTTACGCTCTTGTGCTGCTATGTCTCTAAGCCTTAAGGCCTCTTGTGATATGTAGAACCGATCCGAAAAAAATGTAAACTAGACTGGCGCTGGCTGCCCCTGTCGGGGGTGGAGGTTGGGGGGTGCAGTTAGTGACCACCTCGCTGCACCCTCAGCTGTGTGTATTTGCAGAAAGGGGAGGGGGCGCGAGGCAGCGTTGGCCTGACGGAGGAGGATGTGTGACGCGTGTGTGTTTGGTTTTGGGCTCTGCTGTATGCCCAGTGCACAGAGTTCCCTTTGTGCCCGAGAGTCTCCAAAGTCTGCCCCTGGGTGGACACCCACTGGAGTGCCGTCCTGTTTCACCGGCACCCACATCCTCTCACCAACACCGGAGAAGCATGGTCCGCCCCGAGGTGCTCCTGGTCCTCACCCTGACGGGAATCCTAGTGCCTGCGGTGCTGACAGGTAAATGCCATAAGAATGGTTTTCCTCTAGTGCCTCGTGCACAATAGTACGTGCTTCTGCGCTGGCGGGTAATGAATGCCCTTGCCACTGATTCCTAACTCAGGCTTCGACTTCGGGGTGAATCGGTGAGTCGTCCCAGTGGACATTGGAGCCGGGAGCCCGCGGGGTGTCTCAGATCTGGAGAGCGGGTGACAAACCTCACTGAACTCTCGGGTGTCTCAGTGCACACAGTACGCACAGAACTGGAATAAAAGTGCTAACGTTTTCCCAGAGATTAATATTCTGGCCTTCAGGTTGCGCATTGCTGGCGTGGACGTTTTACTTAAAGAGTTTGGTGCTAAGGGAAGCGATCAAGTTTTTAAAGTATTTTAGAAGTGTTGTATCGATCGTACCAGGCCCACTGGGCATCGGAGCCCTTTACAATAAGTCGACAGGTGCAGTTTTAGCATTGTTACAATGGTCAGGTTATTTACATGTAATAGAAAGTCATATTCATAAAACGCATAATATCGCAGTAGGAAGGAAACATCTTCAAATTATGATTCCCGTTCGAACACGTTGTATAATTAATTCCCCGGCAGTCTTACTGTTTTACTGTACTTCAGTTTCCAATGTACTAGTGCGGGCAGCGCCTAGTTGCGAGTCAGTTTACCGGGACCGCTGCAAAAAAATAAAATAATAAAAATAAACAAAAATGTTGGGGGGTACTCTGTACTATGTAGGTTGAAGTCGCAGTTCTTCGTTGGCTCGCTTTGTCGTCGCCGTTTTACATTGTCTGGTGTCATATTTCTGTTATCAATTCAAAAACACGAAGACCGCGAATTGGGGCATACATTTATGATACTGTTCCGAATGTATGGTGTGATGTTATGTTTGCTCCTGACAGAAACGCTGAGATGATTCCCGCACCTCTACCTCTGACACCTCACGAGAAGGAGCCCGACCCCTCGCCACCCCTGAAGGCTTTATTCAGTGCTTCACGCGGCCTCATAACTTGTACTGTCATGTCACCGGGGTGTGGAAGATCGGGGCAGGGAGAAGGCACTGGTCTTGTCTAAATTCCACCCGTGACTGTCCTGGGAGCTGGGCAAAGAGGAAGGCCCTTGTCCACTGGCTATTACGAGCTGGGGTGAGTCTGGCAGCAGACAAAGTAAGATGGCTGTTGGGGTACTCTATTTCAGTTGGAGCCCAGATTCTGCTTCTCGGGATCACCTATTCAGGTCTGGAACAGACAACTTGAGTTCAGATTTTCAAAAAAGAATGTTATTAAAAATACATATGCATACATACCGGGGTTTCATATAGCTCCCCCAGTGACGTAACGAGGGGGCTGAAAAGTACCTGGATTCAGTCAGGGGCATGCGGCCTGCGTACAGTGTACAGTGTACAGTGTACTGTGCTGAGGGGGCGCCCTGGAGCTCGCCCGCATGGGTTGGGCGACCTTTGCTACGCCACTGAGCGCACCCTTACCTATTGGTCTGTTCAAGCGTCATTCACGTTTTGGTTCTCACAGCAAAGAGCATCGGGCAATGGGTCATGTCACTTCAGCCCTTGACTCTCTGGCACTTTGAGTGACAGCTTTTACTTGATCATATGTGCACAGTCACCAATAGAGGAGTGCATTTCAGTGCCACCGTTGGTGTGCCTGGACTGATGGCCTACCTCTTTAATTGTTCATATGATTTCCAATTTTTTATTTGCACAATACATATGTTTTCGAAATCTAAAAAAATGCACAATTGTCAATGCCATACCCATTTGCTTTCTCAATGCTTATTACATTTGTACTCTCAATATAAAACCTCCTTTATACACCACTGTACTCATACTGGGAATAAAGTGCCCCTGACGCTTTAATATCAGAACGTTGAACCAGTCCCCAGTTTAAGCAATTATATGTCTACCTCTGACCCTGCAATGTGTCTTAAGAACTTTGCAGATGGACTGTCCACTGCTGCAGATGTAATTACCATAGTGAAGGCCTGTCTGGATGCAAAATACATGTTTCACTCTGCAAGTTAGGGTGGAAATAAGAACCCACCAAGTGGAGCGATGTTGGCGATCCATCTGCGAATTGACTGTGATGCTGAAGTATTGGGAACCGTTTCAGACATGTCCTCTACTCCACTTTGTAAAACGTATCATTATACAAGAAGTAAACTCCAGATCATGTGCACACACCCACTTTCGGCTCGTTTTGCATCTGCACTTTTCTGCTAAATTGCTTGGAAACGCCTTATATTTCTGCCATAGCCTTCTGCAGAATGATATATCCTGGATCCCTGCTACAACAGCACCTTGCATCTCAGGCCCATGGTTATACTTTTTTAGCACCGCATTTTGAAGCAAAAACGACGCAAACTTAGGTCCTTATTTATACTTTTTTAGCACCGCATTTGCGTCATTTTTTGACCCAAATGCGGTGCAAACTTGCAAAATACAATTGTATATTTTGCAAGTTTGCGCCGCTTTTGCGTCAAAAAATGACGCAAATGCTGAGCAAAAAAAGTGTAAATACGGGCCTAATTTTGCAAGTTTGGCCGTTTTTGCCTCATAAAGCGGCGTAAATGCGGCACTAAAAAAGTATAAATATGGTCCTTAGTATCAAGTGCAGGACTTCTTCACATAACGTATTGACGCTCATCTTGTAGCTTGGGGTCCTAGGCGCTAATCCCGTTGTAGGCGCTTTTCAAGAACTATATGATTTTTTCTTCATCAAATTACCTAATCAACCTTTGTCTCAAATTGTGGACATCTGTTATGTGATGCAAGCAGGCATTGTAAAAACAAATTTGTAACGGAAAATCTCGCTTTTTGTACACAAGCACGAACCTTCTCCTGGCCCACCATTGATTTGTAGTGCTCCATTTCTCCCCCTACAGGTCAGTGCTGGATAGCTATCATCACTTGAGAACATTTTCGATAAGCTAAGATGGAGAGCAGCTTTGTCAAAGTCCTGATTCACTTACATCTGTCTGTAGCTTTGGGCACTCACGTTTATCTATTTCTGAAAGAAAATGTGAGCAATTGCGGTTTCTAAGGTTGACTTTGAGACCTTTCTTATTCACTGAGCTGCCCATTTCAGTGCACTTGGAAGCTTGTATGGTGAAGCCTTGTTGCCGTTTGGATACTTTGGTGTAATAAAGCAAAGAAAGCTGAACATAAATTTGACAGAGGCAAAGTCCGTCTTGATTTTAGGAAGGATCGCCTGTATAATATTCTTTAGCCATTGCGATTAGCTGATAATCACCTGAATGTCAAGCAACATAGTTTAGCTTTCAGGAGTTTTCTGAATCAGGAGGCTGGGTTCTGCCCTCAGCTTAAGGTTCATATCATTCAATAGTCCAAGCCTTATTACCGCAGTGGCAGTCTGACCTCCGCACTGCAGGCAGTCCTACTGCCACATTACGACCCTGGTGGCTGGACCACCAGAGGACCGCCATCCCTGCCAGGAACATGGATCCCAATGGGCTGACAGCAGTCTGACTCGTGCGCAGCCATGGCAGTGCTGGGTTCAGCACTTGCCGTGCCGAGCACAAGTCCCCTTTCCGCCAGCCTTTCCATGGCAGTTCAACTGCCTTGGAAAGGCTGGGATAGGGGCCACAAGGGGGCCCCTGCACTGCCCACGACCATGTCTCTTAAGGGAAGCTGAGACAAATACTGTAGCACTGTTCCCGCTGGTCAGCCCGGTGGGAATGTCGTGATACGACTGGGGGGAGGCAGCCGGTATGACAGTTGCCTCCTCCCCACACCTTTGGCAGTTGCGTAATTCAGACCCCCAAAGTTGTAATGAGGCCCTTTGTTCTCTAAAGGATCAGCCTTCATGTTTTTTCTTTGATGCCTCATGGTTTAATCATGTTTGCAGTGGTTGATTAGAGAGAACTGACCTGGGTATAGTGTGGTAACAAATTCTAGAACTATAACAACTCTTTGCTCAATAGACTCTGTGTATGATACCAAGAAACTAGAATCCATTTCCTAACTCTACCAGAAGCCAACGGCGTGTCTTCAAGGCCAATTTTATTTGTTCTAATGCCCGAATTTTAAAGCAAGGTCAGGTTGCTTTCTTCTGCAATCTTTGCAGTTTGGAAGTCAGCTTCTTGAGAAGAGCAGTTTGGCCCATTTTGCTTCACTTTTATCTTCATCATCTCACAACCTTGCTTCATGCTTTCAATATCTGCTTCTTTATATTTGAAAGTGACACCGAGATCCTTTGTGCACGGCTGCTCCTGGGTCACTCTCTAAGGGTATTGCTTCTTGCATGTCCATTGCTGGAGGCCAGATGTCTGCCAATGTTCTTAAATCAATCTCTTCTTTGGTATACACACATCTGGCCACTGTCAGTAGCATACTGTCACCCTCGCAATGGAAAACATTTACATTGACTCTAAGGTATCACTGGAGACCCCATACGAGATGTTTAAAGGCCACTGTTTCTTGTACATCTGACCAGTTGCAAGTCCTTCTATTTTTTTCTATTTATTTATTATTGAACGCCAAGCATTTGATCCCAATGAGTATGTTGTTACTGAGCAATCTGCAAAAACACTGACACATGGATCACCCTTCTTGTACCAATGTCCAGGTGTGCTCTCCCAAAGGAGAGATGCCTGGACAGTGAAACATCTGCCTCCTATCCTGGGTTCCTTAATTTACAGGTAATCAGTTAACTGTCTCTTCCGGGGAGCATAGTGTCCAAATAGATATTTTTTTTTACCCGTTTTATATTATTAAGGGATCAGTGATTTATTGCACTGACGTTTTGGTTTATAAACATACGTTTTAAACTTTGTCCTGCTAAGTGGTAAGTCACAAACAGGCCTTTGCATTCTGACTCGCTGCAAATGTATTGTTAAATGGGCGGGAAGTCATAGATGGACACTGCTTCCAAAACTCAAACATGAATTTGCATGGAAAGAACAAAAGGTGGAGCAAATGTTTGAGGCAATATAACTGGAAAAATGTTAGGGTTTCAGGATGCGTGTTGGGTCCATGATAATGTTGATGCTTCTCACAATTTCAAGAACAAGTTACTTATCTTTGATATTTGTTTTTCTGAAAGATTACAACAGTTGCCACAGATTACTTGTATGGAAATTTTCCCAGGTGGCAGATTGGATCCAGAAAATAATTTACAAGTGTCTTCACTGGTGCCAGGTGGTGCTTTGCGACATTGTCCATTGACTGGGAAGACTTGAAATAATGTTGGACTATATGTATGTTGCCACTGGAGCTGATGACATTAGTTCCAATTTGTTTTTCTGCACACTACATTGTCTAAGGATGCAATAGACAATAACAATAAAGCCAACACATGGTAATCAAAGGGCAGACTCAAAGTTTACTAAACAAAATCTCTCACAAGCGAGAGACGTAAATAAGGGACACAGAAAGCAAAAATAGAGAAATGGACAGGATGAAAGAAAAGGACAAGCGGATAAACAGTTGTTAACACTTAATAGGAGAGGAGACCCAAGAGAGACTAACCACTCCTCAATAAGATAACTGCCCAGCAGAGATGAAATTTATGTCATAAAATACAAAATTGCTGCGGTAACAGTGGCATGTTAATTGATCTATTTGGGTAATATGAAAACAATAAAAATGCTTTATAAATAAAAATAATTTGGAAATGCTGTGTGTTAAAACCTGCGACTTCTACGTATGACACAACACTGTAGATCCATCCATTGGCATTGTAAATGTTGACCACCGCCTGGCTTTAAAAACATGGCATCAAGAAAAGTAAGCAGAAAACAGAGGCTGTGTTAGAAACGTGAGACTCTCCTCTTATCAAAAATATTTCACAGCCCAACCCAGGATCACAACTGGGCCTCAATTCTTGGAAGCAATGTCACACAATGCTTGAAACTCTAAAGGGATAGAGCAGCTCTTCAACCATCATTATTACTCCAGCTCCTATGTGTGAATGTGAGATTGGAGATCACACTGTTTTCCACGAGTCTCCATTGTGTCACATGGCCTAGTACAGTCAGGAGCTTTTTACATTTATGCAGGGAATAACCCTGAGGGGTCATTTGTTGACAAACTCCAGGTGACTTGGATCTTCACAACCTTCACCTATCCTACCAATTTGGATTTTACCACGGTGGCAGCACCAAAACTGACCAAGGTCAATGACAATCCTCTAAAGATCACTGACTGGCACCTCTTGCCTTCAGTAACCCCTTGTCTGTCTGCAGCTTTTAACACTGTTAGCCACTTGGTGCTACTTTTGGGCGTTCTTTCCCAGATGGATGCCACAGACACTATCCAAAATGGTTCACTTCCCACCTTTCTGGTAAAATAAACAATGTTTTATATCAATCCTTCAAGATGCAACTTTTTTCTGTTGAATTTGACATTCCCACAAGGATAATTACACGCTCCTTGTTATTCAGTGCGTATCATGAGCGCCTACCGATTTATTTTGGCCAAAAGTCAATGCGTTTCATCAATATCCCAACAATACTCTTGTACCAAAGTATCAACATCTACTGTCTTGGTTCTTGTCCGAACATCATTCAAGTCTACTGCGGAAATTAAACCCTTCCTCCTTATAAAATGTTTTAGTCCACAATTCAGGTCCCTCATCCTTTCATACACCTATGAGGGTAGCCTGCCTAATGGCATCCAAAGATATACCCTTAGGCCACTTAACTGTAGTCCTTACTGCTGCCTAATTGTCCACCAGTAAGAGGGAGGTTTAGCACATCTTTCCCACAAGTTTACTTCGAAGCCAGTTTTGTGATTAAATCTCTTCTAAGCAAACTGGCCTACCCTGACACCAAACTTAAATTAACTTGTGGCACCCACCCCACTTCTGTTACTCCTTGGTCAGGCCAGAAATGACATAAGCTCACAGAGAATGCTGGACGAAAAATCCTTCTCACACACTCCATAACTGTGGAATGACCTCTCCTGATATCTTAGACTATCACTGTGGAATGATATCTACTGATATCTTAGACTTGCTCCACCCGTTCTGCCTTTCAGTAAGAGGTTGAAGACGCTCCTCATTACCCTCTGTCTTACATCAAAGAGCTGATCCTTTAAACCAGTGACTGTCACTTACTGTTCCTTCCACTTGGGCCCCACGCTTTGTGAAATGCTTTAATGTTGCCTGAGATTAAGCCGTCCCCACACTCAGCTTTTCGACACTGTAAATGTAACATGTTCTGTGTGTTGCCTGGTAACAGACCTATTTATCTTTGTAACTGCACATGTAGGACATGTCTCCTTGTTCTTATAGTGCTCTGCTACCCTTCAGGTCCACGTCCTCACTTCATAAATACCCGTAATAAAATTAAGATAATAAAGATAACATACATTTATATAAAAAGCTGAAACAAACAATATTTGACAGGGTTACAGTTCTAGCCTCTTATCGCATACCCTAATCCTTACAAGTGGTCTTTACCTTAAGGAAACAAAGTGTGATAAACAGAACCTTCATTATGAGTTTCCTAGAATCTGATGCAAGAACAATGGGGGTCCTGGGATCTCCAATTTAGCGTGTACTCCAGTACTATATTCTGGGGGCCCAGATTTATGAGGGCCTAGTGCCATTCCAACAACACATAAGCATAATTTTTCTGACAATAATGTGGCACTGTAAGGCCAAAAACGCGACACCGCACCATATTTACAAAGTGGCGCAATGCTTGTATTGCACCACTTTGTAACCACTTTGCCCACACTATGCCTGCGCCAGGCATATTGTATGCAAGGGGAGCGTTCTGGCACTAGGGAAGTTGAAACAATGGCGCAAGAAATCCAAGAGATTATTTGCATCATTTTTAATGCAGGCGTTAAAGGGAGGCTCCCATTGTTTTCAATGGGCCTCTGGGTGCTTTGCAGGATTAGTGTCAACATTTTTTATGCTAATCCTGCAAAAGCCGGACTAGCATACACAATTATAAGGCTAGTCCGCCTGACTTTTGCCATGGTGCGCCATATTTTAAATACAGTGCACACATGATGGCGTTAGAGGGGTGCTAAGGGGTGCAAGAAAAGTGGTGCTGCACTAGGTGCAGTGTGCTTTTCGTAAATCTGCCCCTAGATGTTTTGTTTCGAGACTGGGGAATAACTAGTCGACCCAGGAATAACTAGTTCTTTTCTGCTGGGTTTTCCCCAGTTGTGGGTACTAATCAGTTGATTTTTCTTCTGCCTGCTCTGAGCATATTGAAGTTGTCTGCAGGAGGGCTTATGGGGACTCAGGGATCAGGGCATCGTTGGGCTATAGTGAGCGAAGCGTTGTCTGTTCCCCCATGATGTGCTCTGGGAGAGGGGGAGATGGGGTGGGGGCTTCTTCGCAATGGTGAAGGAGCGTCGCCCCCTGGCTAAGCCAGGAGCTGAAAGATAAAATTATATTCAATTGTCGTCGTATCTTTCAGCTGCTGGCTCAGCCAGCAGCATGTTCAGGGAGGGGCGGGCTGGGCCATGGGAGGTGGAAAGAGGAGAAAGAGAGAGTGCACCGTCTCAGGCCAGCCAAACACACATGGACATTTAGGTTTCTCCTGCCTGGCTGTGTTGAACAGCTGGGGGCTGAAGAAACTGCATAGACCCCAGGGTTGTGTCTGAGTGTCAATCCAAGCCACTCAGACCAATCCTGACGCTGCTTTCATGCTAGGTTTAGCATGAAAGCAACACCAGGATTGCTGGGGAGCCTGTGCTGGTGTCCAAGTGAATGTTGGGACGTCAGAAGAAGAGGAGAGACGAGCAAGGCGACAGGAGACATCGGCGACGGGTAGAGGTAAGTTTTTAAAAATGTTATAATTTTTTTAATCCCCCCTGTCACCTCCCCCGCCTGCGCTTTGAGATTTTCGGCGGCAGCTGCTAGGTAGGGCATTACATACAGCCTTGGAGACTGCTACCGTTCAGGTGAGGAATAGTACATGGGCCAAGGCAGGGTAGGGGAGAGCACTCCGTGTGTGGTGGTGATGCTTACAGTCAAGGGTTGCCACCCTTCTTAGAAAAAATACCATATACTTGTTTACAATTTTGCTATTGATGAACAGCCAAGAACGTGCAGGCAAAAAGCATCGATCTAAAATTGTCAGTATTCTTTTGTGACATGGCAAATATCAACCGGTTTGCACTAATTATAATTCTGAAAAAATGTAGACACTCTCAAATACTTTTAAACTGATTTCTTCATGCGTTTACTGTTTTAGGTTTCAGGAGGAAAAATATCAGATGTCATTGTTTTCCCAGTATTTTTACTGGTCTGGACTTAAACATAGAAGCCAGGCTGATAAAATTTCCTACGCCCCGAGATTCTCTTAACCTTGGGGAAGGATTGAAGGTGCATACAGCACTGAGCACTCCTCTCCATCGGTGTGAAATGCAGGAAAGTGGTTGAGATCAAGGCAGGTCTGGTCTGCTTCCCTGTGATGTGTTTTGGGCAGGGGAGGACGATGATGCATTGGGGGCAGTTCGGGGCTATTCCAGTGCCCAGGAGTGTCCTATCTGGGATGGAGGTGCAGGCCTACACAACAAGGGAGCATTGTATGCTCTGCCGTTGTGTGGGAGGTGCTGGGGGCTATGCTCCTGTCCACAGCCCTGGCCCTGCAGCAGTTTCAACATGTGCATCACTTCACCCAATGAAACAGGCCTAGGGCTTCATTTACAATAAAGCGTCACTTTAGAAATGCAAGGATACGCTGTATTAATAAGAATACAGCGCACCCCTTTGTTCCCCCCCTAGTGCCAGCGCTAAATTTGCTTCTGAGTGCCAAACACAGCCACCCTTGCCCCATGATGCAAGGATGGCTGCATTGTCGGGGAAGATTGTTTTTGTGAAGGATAGTACATTTTCCCGCACAAAAACAATCTTCAATGGCAATTTTCTCCTTCTGCGTGTGCCGCAGAATGCAGCACACATAGAAAGAGCAAAAACGAGGAGAAATTAAAGCATTTCTCCTTGTTGAGCCATGCTAATGCCACCCCTGGAGTGTTGTTAGATCTTGGCGCTGCCTCAGGTTTACGAAATCTCGTAAATCTAAGACAGCATCAAAACACAATACAATGTGTGTTTCTGTGGCACGCCCACAGCAACATCCATTGCACCCCCCTTCCACGCAAAGTGCTGCATGTGAAGGGGCCATACCTACAAGGTGGTATTAAGCCACAAAAAGAGGCTTTACGCTGCCTTGTAAATACAGCGCAGTGCACAGAGCCGTCTGGTGTCTCTAAGCCCAGAATTACCAGGTTAGTTGTTTACAGATCTGGTTTACATGGTTTGGAGTTTGCAGACCTGGTAATTCCGGACCTGGAACTACAGGGCCACTCAGAATTGTGGAATTCCCCAGAAATTACCACTCCAGATGGAGTACTGCCTCTCACGAGGAGGATCAGAGATGTTTTAAGGCAGGGTCAAAGTGGGCAACCGCTTGAGGTGCCAATGTTAAAGCCCTCTCTCGCTCTTTTGCACCCCTGCCCTTCTGTTTTAACCTCATTCCCTCGCTCCCTCCCGATGCCTACCTCGGATTGTTGCTTCTATTTTCTGATCCCTACCTCTCCACTCTTTATCTTCCTGCCTACCTGCCACCATGCTTTCTCTTCTCAAAACTTTTCTCTAATATGTCCCTCGCCCTTCAAATTTAATTTCTCTCTACTTTTCTGCTGTCTTCCAAGTTATTCTTCACCTTACGACAGTCTGTCCACCATGCGTCTAGCTCTTCTGCACCCCTCTTTTTCTAATTCACCCTTTTTACTTCATCTCTCTTCCTTGTTTTAGCACATTTCCCTCTATCTCACCAATCACTAAATCCAGCCCTTAATACCTATGGCTGTCCTCGATTACTCCTCTCTACCACCCTCTAACTCTCATTTGCTGCCTCATCTTTCTTAATGTCTCATGTCTCTCACCTTACTTCATCTCACTTCTTCTACTTCACCCCCTCTTCCCCACTCTCCCTTATTACCTATGCTTCTGTATGTGCTTACTCATTATTTAACTCAATCCTGTCTACATTACCTCTCTCTCAACTGCAGTTCTATGTTCCCACATGCCTCTCCACATTTCTCAATACCTCACCTTTGTCTCCACGACTCTCTGTGACTACCTCTGCATCTGTTGCTTTCTCCCCCGACCTAACTTCTCTCTCTACCTCACCCCTCCTCCGTGTCTACTACACTGCTCTTTTTCAAACCAGCCCCTGTCTCTCTCCTCCAACTTATTCACCTCACTCTCACCCAGTGGTGGTGGCCGCAAATCTCAAGGTGAGTGGCGAGGGGAGAGGATGGAGATGGAAGGGGGAAATGACCTTACCGCTGTCTCCTGCTGCCTCGCGCTCCTCTTTCCTTCATGTGGTGTCCCAGCATTCGCACCAGCACAGGCTTCCCAGCAATCTTGGTGCTGCTCTCCTGCTAAACCTAACAGAAAGCAGCATCAGGATTGGTCTACAGCCCTGGGGCCTGTGCAGATTCTCCAGTCCGCTTGTAAAACAAAGCTGGGCTGGAGAAACCTAACTGCGCATGTGTGTGTGGCTGGCCTGAGACAGCCTGCAAAACACACATGTACTTTTAGGTGCACTCTCTCCTTCTCCCTCCCACCTCCCGAGGCCCAGGCCCAGGCCCGCCCTCCCTGTACTGCTGGATGACTCAGCAGATGGAAAATAAAACGATAGTGCAACTTTGGTTTTATTTTTTAGCTCCTGGCTCTTGGTCACGGGGGCGAAGCTCCTTCGCTGTAGAGGAGTCGCCCCTGCTCTCAACATTGTTTCTCTTGTCATCCCCTACGGTTTCTCTATCTGTCTTTCTATACATCACCTATCTCTACCTTTCCCTCATCTGTATCTCTACCTCACCACTATTTTGGTCACCTCTTTGTACCTCACATATCACTACCTCATCTCGCCCTTTCCCAGATCTCTCTCTAGCCACTACTTACCCTCTCCACGCCCCTGTATTTCTACCTCTATCCCCTCTGCCTCACTGGTTCACTCAGTCACTGTCTCTTTCTCTGTATCAGTCTCTGTGCCAGTCTAGCTTTGGCTCAAGTCTCATCTCTGTATGTACCTTCCCTACTTCAACTCACTCTTGGTCTCACCTGTCTCTTCTACATCTCTCTACCTAACCCCTCAGATTCCATCTCACCACTCTTTCTGTTCCTCACACTCTGTCTACTTCTATATCAATCTCATCTCTTTCTATACCTCACCTCTGTCTCTCTACTTCATCTCTTCTCGCTACAACTCATCTCTATATCTACCTTTCACCTCTCTCGCTTCACCTTTCTCTCAGCCTCACTGCTCTTTACCTGACCTGTCTATCCATCCCTAACTTCTCATTTGATTTCTTCACCTCGCCGTTCTGTACCTTGCATCTTGCTATACTCTCACCTCTCCACCTATCTCCCTCTACTTTTCTCTGCCTCTAGCTCTCTCCAACTTACCTCACTTTCGACCTTATCTCTCCCTCTCTCTACCTCACTGGGCCGTGTACAACACCCCTTGCTGTAAATCTCCTACTTCCCATCTACAGCCCACCATACATTGTTATATTTCTACTCTACTCCAAAATCTTACCTAACTCTCTACCTAAACCTTTCTCCTTGTCTGTACCTTTCATTACCTTGCATCTCTCCCGATCTCTGCCTCATTTCTATCTCCCTTCGCCCTCTACTTCACCTCTTTCCCCATGCAGCTCTGTAACTCGTCTTTCTCCTGTCTTTCACCCCTCCTTTTTCTCGTACTCCAGAGTCAGAGGTCACTGCCTAGCCCGAGATTTACACACAGAAAGAGAAGAGGGTGAGCAAGTGAGGGGAACATTAATAAAGAGAAAATGATCAGATCTCTTCTGATGCAATGGGGAAAAATTCCAAGAGAATTGCTTTGATTTTCCATACTGCAGTGTGTGAATGCCAGTTGTGAATGGGTATTTATTTACTATTATGAATATCCCGCATTTAAAGGTAACATTTCAAGCGCCAGGTGTGAATTATGTTCACACTCTTAATTCTACGCAAATATTGCTACACAAAAATGCAAATTCAAGTGCAGTGAAAGGTCTTTCCATCACTGCTTGTTCAAGCTTTTGTTTGGTACTATTTGACTGCCGTATCCAATGAACTTGGCTGTTTGTCATGTTCCAGTTGCTGAAAGGTTAACATATAATTCAGAATTGTCCAGCATCATGAGGGCTGCTTGAATTAGACAAAAATGGGTATTAAATGTAAAGTTCTTCCCGAACGGGGCCCGCAAAATATGTCTTGCCCAGGCTACATGTTTAAGATGGCCCTGATTTATATCATAGTTAGTGATGATGTATGTTCACTATTTTTCCTATGTAAACGCAAGGGAAATGTCTATTTATGTATAGAATGCTTTTATGTATTGTGTTATGTCACGTACTGAAACTTAAAACTATTTGGAACATCTTGATAGTACACATGACCCTTCTATGGATTACTGGGGTTATTTCTTTTCCAGAATTGGATGATTTCTTTCAGTTTTCTTGGGTGCAGGTGTCCCCACTCTCCCCAAAAACCTTCAAACATGCCTTGTACAAGACAGGGTTTGTATACTTACAGAATGGTTTAATCCAGTCGGTTTTCAGAGTGTCCCAAGAATATACAAATAAGCAAAATTGAAAAACACTATGGGGCATATTTTTGAGCCCTTGAGCCGCCGTTGCATCACTTTTTGTGATGTTACAGTGGCGCAAACCTTGAACTCATATCCTTGAGGCCACACAAAGCCACTTTGTGTAGCTCTGAATGGTCTCAGATATGGAGTAAGGCATGGTAGCGCAAATCGCTGTGTTACCATACTCTGTGAATGGAAGATGTTCAATGGGCATTGCGGTAAGTGTTCCCACTCACCACCGTTGGATGGTGACACCTCCCCAGATTTACAAGAGCTTGTACACCTGGGGATGCACCAAAACCTTACGCCTCCCCTGGGGAGGGACAACGAAGAGAAATGTGTTTATTTCTCCTCGTTTTTTCCTCTTTCTATGTGTGCTGCCTCCCAGGATTGTTTTGCACAGGAAGGTGCCCTTTCCTGCACAAACAAAATCTTACCCACAACGTAGACACCAATGCACCATGCTACAAGGGTGTCTGCTTTGATGCTAGGCTGCAAATACAGCGACAGAGCAATGGGAAGCACAGAAATGCTCCATATTGCTTGAATATGGTGCATTCCTTCCCTTTCCCTTTGTGGCCGGGCAGAGCAACAAGGTCACTTGCTGCATTGCACTGTGCCAAAAGCCCATAAATATGGGCTTATATGTACATTTGTCTAGTGCATAGTCATTGGAGATATCCACACACCCTCCATGGCCACACCGGTTTCCAAAATTAGCCCTGGCAAAAATGTTCACAATAGCCCCAAATTTCTGGCTGCTGCATCTAGAATGGGGTGATCATAGCATGGCAGGCCACTGCGAAAGTGCCAGTGTAGCTGAAAAGGCCAGTACAGTCCTGCTGCCCCTGCCCTATTCTGTTGGCCAATTAACCCATTCCTAGTCAAGTATGCATTGTGGATTTATAATGTAGTCCTAAACTGGCACACATCCTCAAAACTCCTGCATTGTAGTTTTGACATACTCGTAGGTGTTCTATCGCATTGAACACGTTCTCTTTTTCTCTCTATCCTTCTTGCGTTCAGATGCTGATGGGAAGGTTCTTGCATTTTATAAAAAAGTAATTAAATCAGGATCTTTTCTGTAGGCATTTGGTTGTGACATGTCTTTAGTGATTGTCAACTCCTATACCCCGTGTTTCCTTTTGCCTTGCAAGATCCTAATAGCCTTAAAAAACTTTAAACCATGGCCATCCATGTATGAAACAGGGGTAGCTGGGCCTTTAAGAAGGATGAAAAGGGGGCATGGGCTATGTAATTAAGGCATGGCTTAAAGAAGTAAACTAACTTTTTGTGGTTCCCATTGTGTGCCACCGAACCATTAATTTGGTTCTTCGCTGTGTGTTTTATGTTAATGCACCAAGAAATTTAACACAACATGTGACATACACTTAAAACCAACCAGGACTACTGGCTTTGTCAATGACTGCTAGCTGTTTAAGGTAAATGATTTAAAAAAATAATACTGAAATTCTTTCAATTCTGAAATTGTGAGTCTGTGAATTAAATATTACTCAGACCTGTGGAAGGGGTACTGGTCTACATAGGCCCTGATTTATACTTTTTGATGCAAACCTGCGTTAGCGCAGGTTTGCGTCAAAAAGTATATCACCGGCTAGCGCCATTCCTGGATGCCGGACGGGCGACATATTTAAGCTGTGATGCTAGCCGGCGGTAAGGCCCAGTCAGCGTCAAAATTAATGATGCTAATTGGGTGGGGGAGGCGTAGGGGAAACAGGAAGTTGTGCGTGAAAGAACGGTGCTAGTCAGGTTAGAGTAAACCTGTTTAGCGTCATTATTTCCACGCACAACCCCCATGGACATGACTCCTGTCTAAGTAAAGACAGAAGTCATGCCCCCAGCCCAATGGCCATGTCCAGGGGACTTAAGTCTGGGACTTACCCGGGATGGGTCCCCCCCATCCTTAGGTGTCCTCCAGTTGTGGGTGCGGGAGGGTGGGGGTGCCCCAGGGGGCAGGGAAGGGCACCTGAGGGCTGTTTCCATGGTCTCTGACCATGGAAAAAGGCCCACAGGTCCCCTAATGCCTGTCCTGACCCAGACATTAAATAATGGTGCTAAGCAGGCTTAGCGCCATTATTTAAGACCCTCCTCCATCCTCCGCTGTCCCTCTGGTGTGGGTGGGAGTGTCCCTGGGGCCTGGGGAGGGCACCTGTGGGCTTATTCCATTGTGTTCCACCATGGAAATAGGCCCACAGGTACCCTAATGCCTGTCCTGACCAGGCATTAAATAATGGTGCAAAGCAAGCTTTGCACCATTATTTGACCTCTCCTGTGCGTGATTTTAGCAGGGGGGGATAAATATGGCACTAAGGCCATAGAGTCATTTTTTGCATGGGAACACCTACTTTGCATCTTGTTGACGTAAAGTAGGTTTCCACGTCCCAAAAATGACTTTAACTCCATAAACATGGCGCTAGACAGGCCTAGCGCCAAAGTATAAATATGGAGTTAGTTTTGCACCTAATTTGCGTAAAAAAAATATGCAAACTTAGCACAAAACAAGTATAATTATACCCCATGGTGTCTCAGTCACTCCTGTTATGTTAACTCTTTGTTAAACGTATATGCCCTTTTTCTCTCCACATCTCCTACAAATCACACACCTCATCTTTCTTCTTCAACACCCTCTTTTCAGAGTCTCCTTAATGCACGTCCTCACATCTCCTACACTTCGCCACCCACCCAAACACACAACACAACCACTCAACTGTAAGTTCTGCATTTTTTTTTTAGCCTCATCAATATTTTGACCAGCGGTGCCTCCCCCGCCATGGCGGAGGAGTGTCACCCCCCCCGCAAGCAGTACCAGCTGCAAAACGTTAACAACAAAAGGATATAAACTTTATTCATTTTCCTCTCATTGTTAAAGGGGCAGGGCCAATGGGGATGACAGGGATGAGGGGAGTGCACTGTGCACTCCCCTCAGTCTGCATGTGTGTTTGGCCAGCCGTCTCGGGCCGGCCAAACACACATGCGCACTGTGCTCTCTCCAGCCCAGTACTGTGTTGCAGGGCTGAAGAGAGCAGCCACAGGCTCCCAGTTTGCCTAGGAGCACTCTAGCTGGGTTCTCCAGCCAATCATAATGCTGCTCTGAGCAGCATCAGCTTTGGCCACAGGGCAGGCTGGAAGCCTGTGCCTGCCTGCAGTGACCAGAAAAGAGGACCGGCGCGGCAGAGCAGGTAGGTTTTTATTTTTTTATTTTATTTCAGGTTTTTGTTAACCCTCACTCCCCCTCCCCCGTGAGTGCCTCTCCTTTTACGCACAGTGAGCCACGATTGATTTTGACGACTGTGTACCTCCTTCACACACATCTGCACAGAATCACTATTGCATCTGAAAGAGTTACGATTTGCAGAGACCAAGGATCTCATGAACATCTATTCTGAACACCTTTCAGAGCCACTGCGAGAAAGTCGCTGTGCATTCACCCTCAGCTCCAGAGCAGAGTCGTGGCCCATTATGGATGCAGGGCAGCAACTCAGTACAAAGTATGTACTATACAGGAGTAATATGCTGCACGACAAAAGTACAGAAACACAACTTCCCAGAAACAACTAACTTTCGTAGGGAATTCCCTATTAAGTAAAGAATGCGAAAAATAAACCGACTCCAAATCGCTGACCTGGATCACCTGAAACGTTTTTCACATTCATTGTTCAAAACTAGATGAGTGTTTTTTACCATTGCAGTTAAGAACATGAATACAGAGTCCCATTTCAATGGCCATTTGTATTTACAACTGGGTATGCGACCGGGAGAGACCATGTCCACTTAAAAGCCTGGGAGTAGCCATGGCCCACAAATATAGTAAGGAAACCCCATACCTTACATTGTGCCTCACGTATCCCATGACATCCATCCATCGCCTCCTTAACCATGCAATTAACGGTTCCCTCTGGAAAATAATGCCCAAGCTGCCCTCAGACTACACACCCTCCACACCCTTTGATAGCTCGTCTCACCTACTCAATATACTCAACCTCTTCTACCGAGTATGTTGTGTTGTTTCATAACCTTTAACTTGCTGGTGAGGGCTATACTGGGTGTTAAATACCCAGGAGCCATGTTATAGGCGAGGGCCTATAATCAGGGCAGGGCCTATAATCAGGGCAGGGCCTTTAACACCCGGTATAGCCTCAGGCCAAAGAGACATAAAGCTACTGGGACTTTCAATCCAGGGGTGGGGGACAGAATGTTCTGAATTCGAATGGGGGAAACAGAAAGCCAAACATTTGGAATGTTGGAGCGGAAAGTCTATGCCCGTTGTTATTGGTTTTGAGCAACTTCACTGTCCTTATTTGAGCTTCAAAATTACAGTGCTCTAATTTACAGTATGCATATTCTGCTCTCCTGCTATCAGCCACCGACACATTTTCCTGTCAATTGTTTCCTTTGCAAAATGCAGACTTTTGTTCTTTTTTTACTATAACTTTAATTTATTTTTATATAAAGTACACAGTAACCCTTTTCGGTTTAGAAGAACTGTACAAAGAACCCTAAATAACTAATGCATCTGAATGTGCGCAGGTCAAGAATGAAGAACTAACAGTAGAGAAGCATCTCTCACAATGAATAGCCCAAATTTCAGCGGATCTGAGTCTGACTTCACCCATGTGTATTGAATTCAGTGTGCTCTCATATGCCAGCCTCATAAGCCTGATGAAGTGCCAAAGCGTGTTAATGGGTGAGCAGCATGCTACATCATGGGGGAGTGCTTGGATTAACTCAGTGATTTTTTTTTCCAATAAAAAATGTTTTCATGATGCTGATCGTGGAAAAAAAAATTAAAAAATTATGGTGTGACTACGTATACCTGGTCAAAGACCATGCACAGTGAGCATTGTTGCTACATAGTGGTGTAAAGCCTGCCATCAGGCCGAGGCCCTATGTCTAGAGCACGCTACACATGGCCAATGGCAACACGCTTTTGGTACGCTGGGGCTGGGCTTGGCTGCACCTGCAGTCAGAACCTCTATGCACACCCATTGTCAATATGAATCTGTTTTGGTAACACAGGAGCATGGTCGAAGAAGAGATGCAGGGGTCTAATGGAAGGAGGGCCAGTGCAAGGTCCAGTTGCTGGACAGGCCCTGCGCTCAGAGCCCAGTGCACACAGCCGACATCTGTGCCCAAGTTTGGAAAGAAAGGTTTCCTAAGAGATAAATTAATCCACATGGTGCTCATCTATCACAATTATGCCTATGCCATTATTGGCAAATGCATCCTAGTTATGTGCAAACCATTTTTTTTTTAAATAAACAAAGGTATTCTTGGTAAATGGAATCAATATAAAGTCTGTATCTTATCTAATAAAGCCAGAATATAATATATATTGAAAATGGCATATTCCACGTGTGCATCATCGTCGATTTAGTTGATACATATATGCAATCAACAAAGATAAGCGTAAGTGCATGGTGACACACAATCCTTGTAAATATATTTAAAGCCTCCATTATTACACCCGAAGGTAATTCATGAGTGAAAAACACAGGCCACCAGTTCCTTTTAACGACCACTGTATTTTGTGATGAGAAATTTATTTTGACGTTATTTCCACTAAGAACTTCTCAGAAGGAAAAACGTCGAGGAATTTTGGCCTATTGAGTAATGGCTCCCCCGAGAAAAATTACAAGGACTCGTGTATATATACCTAGGAAAATGACATACAAAATATATTTGTATTTATATATTTATTTAGCAACCGAGTTCTTTGCAATCTGGCTGTAAACAAAAGTAGAGAGAGTGCCATTTATGTGCATAAACTGATAATGTCACATTGGAACACACATAGTGCAGCACAAGGAAATATAGTATGTTCACAGTACGCTCGAAGCATTTAGGGTAATATAGTCTGTGTATCCCAGAGTGTGGCGCTTCTGGTCAAAGGCTGTATCCAGTGGGCTTCGTGGCACAAGCACTGGTGCAGAGCTTGACTATGGCCAGGCCCTGCCCAAGCTATGCTCCATGTCTTTATCCGATGCCTTACTCCCAGTTTACTAAATCATTTACATTCATTCCTCATCATTCAAATGATGCGCCCTCATTAAAGAACACACCGTTGTCTTTTAACAGCAAGGCAACATAAACATTCACTACTTGTGGAAAGTCCAAATCCAGAGACTGATTGCTTGCCTATTTCCTTACATAGTAACTATACTGAATCTGATGACCTAATACATCTAGCAGGAACACACTTGGTCCTCTCACACAGCCTTTATGCTGTATGATGAAAAGAAGTCTGTAAAAAGTGCTCCCTTCACCTGCAATACTAAAAAAAAAGAGTCTTTAACAGACTCACCTAGAACCTTACCACTAATTAGCTCTGCAACCCTTCAGAATGCAATCCGTTAAAACCTCCTACCTCACTGAATGACCCTATTCTATATCGTGGTGCTCCTCCAGGTCCTCAGCAATAGCACTCCTAGTGGGCATTACCCAAGGCTCTGACATTTGCGGTCAGTCATTATTTCAATCTGTAACAGAGCAGATGTGGAACATTCACAGTGTGACAACGCACAGTCGAAGACTGTACGCAGTTAGTTTGGCGCGTGGGCTGGTGAAGGGCCTTGCCTTAGGCCAAAGGCTGTAAGCATATGACCAAAGATCGTGCGCAGCTGCCTACTGCACAGACATTGCCCTGAACCAATGGCATAATAGCAAATGCCACGCACAGCTCTGGAAACTGGTTTGATAGCACAAAAGCTTACACACGATGGGCCAAACTCACAAAGGTTTAGTGTCGGGTTAGTGCTACTTTTTAAACGCTAAACTGATGTTAAACCTTTTTTGGGGTATTTGCGTTGGTTTGTACGGAAAAGTAATGCAAAGCAGTGTGAAACGCTGCTTTGCATTACTTTGCATCAATCGGCTGTTACTTGAGTGGTACATGGGCCTACCTGTTCTACCACCCATGGTTTTTGATGCTAAACCCTATTCACTAACATTAGAAGACAGGGTTTAGCGCCAAAAATGAGCGCCCTTTGAAAGCAGCCGCTAAACAGAGAAATGTTTTAATTTCTCCCTGCTTTTCCAACTTTGCATCTTTGGTTCACTGTGGTGCACCCTTACAGAGAATGAAGAGCTGTTAAATTTGTCTAGGCATAATATTGTGTACAGGAAGAGTATGCTGGACTCACGCACACACCCTAGCACTATGGTGCCAAGGTTTGTGCGTGGCGCTCGGCAGCTAAAATCAGGGCCGGCGCTAGGGAGAGGGGAGGAGAGAGCCGTATCTTTGTGAATATGGCGCTCTCCTGCTCTCTCCCTGTCCCGCAACGCAGCATCTTTGGGTGCTGCGCTGCATTGCCTGAAAGCTTTGAGAATCCCGCCCCACGTGGCCACTTGCAGTGGCACTGCTGGAAGGTGAATACCAAGCCCAGCAGTATTGGAAACACTTGGGATGGTGAATGCCCTGCACTCTGAAACCTCTGTGGATTGCATATGTCCAAGCAGTACATTTTAGCAACATGGAATTTTGAGGTTATATATTATTATATAAGAAAATTAAAACCTTTATTAAAGGTAGATAATAATTAATTTTGCTCATAGGACGTTAACGTTTGAAAAACTTCACAAATTTGCTGAAAAAATCCTTGGTTAAAGTGACGTTCTGGTTGAGATTTTGAGTTGAAACCCCATAACTCAATGGCAGGGGAAGTCTCAGAAGTACAGGAGCACATCAGCGAAGGTATTTTTTTTAAACCCTAATAAATGAAATTGAAATGATACCGCTATAATAATGGATTGCTTGGTGTACTGGTTTGGTGATTATTAAAATGAGTTAAGTCTGTATTTTTTACCAATTTGTGCCTATCAAAGAAACCATATCTGATTAATTATTGAAGTTTTGATACTTTTCCTGAAATTGATGTAGTCAGCACCTAATGCAAACTTAACACTAATGAACACTTGGGTTTTGAATTAACAGCCTTCTTTTTGAATCCTTAAGCCATGCAGAAGGTGTCCTTTACCAAGAGTGCACATTTTGGTTCTTCCACAGAGCTCTGATGAAATCAGATGGAATAAGTTATTGAAAGGTACGCTGTGCGATCCATCCTCAGAAACTCAAAAATTTGAAAGGCAGGCTTGTTACTATATGCTTTAGTAAAGATTTAGCAAAGGACTTAGAAATAGCTTTAGGTGTTAAGATGTCAGAAACTCGCTAAAAACACTAGACATATTTGTCTTAATTTCACCACCCATCGCAACTAACTACTTTTATTTTTGCATTCTGAGTAGATGCTATTCATATTTCTTTGCACTGGATTGAGAATTAAAAAAAACACTACAAGCCCCCATTCATAAGTGAAAGATTGTTTGGGTTGCACTGTGTCTACGACTCATCTAGAATTACTGATAGTAACCTGAAAACACTGCCTGCACAAAAATGCACAGTGGGCTTGTGTTAGGTTCAGTTGGCTTTTTAATTCATTGTTGGTGCATTAAACTAAGTCCTTGCATCAGACTGTTAGAAATCCGACCCCGGTAGCTCTGGGAACCCCCTTTATTTTGTATCACTACATTATCAGTAACAGAAAGCTGTTGGATCTGACATCCTTGCCATGGTTTTCCCAAGTTTTTGCCTGTAATCCCACTGTTAGTGCTAACTTCGTTTTTGTTGGCCTTAGGACTCGGTGCACTTAACCAGTGCCAACCAGTCTTTGTGATTGTACTCTTTCCCCAAAACATGGTTACATTGGCTTACACCCAATCAGCACATTTAGGCCATATTTATGCTTTTTTAGCGCGCATTTGTGTCGTGTTTTGACGCAAAATCGGTGCAAACGTACAAAATACAATTGTATTTTGTAAGTTAGCGCCGATTTTGTGTAAAAAA
The DNA here is from genome assembly GCF_031143425.1 of Pleurodeles waltl. NCBI lineage: Eukaryota > Metazoa > Chordata > Amphibia > Caudata > Salamandridae > Pleurodeles > Pleurodeles waltl. Next base: position 422,591,191 of record NC_090450.1, on the reverse strand, counting down.
AACGACGCAAATGTGGCGCTAAAAAAGTATAAATATGGGCCTTAGTTTATTTGTAAGTCCCTCGCAAAATGGTACTATAGGTACCTAGGGCCTGTAAATTAAATGCTACTAGTGCGCCACTGGATTCAAGCTAGTCTAGCTGATGAAGGGTGATACCCTGAAACCGGTCTTAGGATGCTTGTTTCCAGTCCAGGGAGGACCTGGCTTGGCAGTTCGGGCTGGACTGTTCCCATGACGAACAGGGTTAAGACTGATTTGCATATGGATGGGTCCAAACTCGGGGTGGCGTGGGGAGCAAAAAAACAATGGATTAAACCCAGATCTTTGTGACTGGGGGTGAATGTTTGCATTGTTCAGCATTCCGTCCATCATCTGTTCTTTTTGCATTTGTCGCCCAAATTGGGAAGTGTATGCCCAGAGTTGGGTCCTGTGCTCACTGAGCCACTGGATTCAAGCTAGCCTAGCTGATGAAGGGTAATATCCTGAAACCGGTCCTAGGATGCTTGTTTCCGGTCCAAGGAGGATCTGGCTTGGTAGTTCAGGCTGGACTATTCCCGTGAGGAACAAGGTCCAGACTGATTTGCATATGGCTGGGTCCAAACTGGGGTGCCGTGATGAGCAAAAAACAATGGATTAAACCAAAATCTTTGTGACTGGGGGTGAATGTTTGCATTATTTAACATTCTGTCCATCATCTGTTCTTTTTGCACTAGTGGGCCTGCAGTACTGATTGTGCCATTGTAGGAAAGTACCCTCTTTTTTGGCAATGTTACCCCCATTTTCTGCCTGTTGTCAATGTGTTTGACTGTCTTCACTGGGATCCTGCTAACCAGGACCCCAGTGATTATGCTCTCTCCCTTCAAAACTTGGTTACTTGAACAATTTACACCCCACGTTTGGCATACTGGTGCAACCATGTAAGTCTCTGTCAATATTTATTTATCATGATATGGTAATCCACTGGAGGTCCACATAAAACACACATAAAGTTAAAACTGAGCATTCATATACAGTAAATAAGTTAATACAAGGATAAGAAACACTTAAAATAGTAAAAAAATTCTAATACAAAACATTTCATTTGGCGGAACGGGGAAGGCCTGCAATAACTTCAAAGAAGTGCATGAGGGGAGAGTGAGACTGATGGGGCGCAGCCATCTACGACGATATTGCGACAAGGCAGGACAAATAAATACGATTTGATTCAAATCTTGGGCACCATCTTGGCAAAAGTTACAAATAGCTGAGAAGCCGTACCATCTAGCCTGCAATATATTAAGAGGAAGCAACCCCTGTCGCAGCAGAAACCAGAATCTTCTCACCCCATGAGGCAGGTTCCAATGAGATAGGGCTGCAGTACCCTCAATCGTATGGTGTCGGATATAGATTGAAAACTCTGCCTGTGTACACAAGCCTGTTTGTCCAATCAGAAACTCACGGCCCAAGTTGCTTGCCTAATTGTAGATTTAAGCAGCATGGGAGAGAGCGTAAAAACATGTTGTGGGATCTGATTGTAAAAGATCTAAAGCATATATGAAATTCCTGCTAATAGTATATTTCGTTCTGCAGGCGGCCAAGATTTCTTTTTTTAACAATGACCGCAAAGAGTCATCATCACAAGTCATCAAGCTAACCATCCAGCAAATAACTGCAGCCAGTCCTTGAACAAAACCACTGTGCAAGTCCAACTCAAGCCTTAATAAAGCTGCTGAAAAGGCAGAATTTACGGATGTGAGAATCCTCAACACACGTCCCTTGAGTTTATCAAGAAAGTCCCATTTGGAAACATCAATATGTCCTATGCCATAGACCAAAGACGGGGTATCTTTGCCCGATAAACCTCTAGGAGGTATTTGAAATATCTCCTACCCATAGCCCTAATCAGGGTTTTCAAAACATTAGCCTGTGATAGAGCCTTGAGCTGATTATGTTCAAATGCTCCCTGTCGTTAAGGTTCCCACATACGATTTTGCCCAAGAAGGTGTATGAGTTTACTCTTTCAATTTGTTGAGCTCCCAAGGACCAAAGGAAACTGCTATATTCAAAAAAAAAATTCCCATGAAAACACAAGATTATACTTTTAGAGCAGTTTACTTTTAAAAAATGGGCTTCAGTGAATTGCCCTAGGGCTTGAAGACGGTTATTAAGCCCTTTCGGGGTACGGTGCAATATAATTATGTCTTCTGCATACAGCAGACAACATAACGATCTATCTCCCAATTTAGGGGCAAAACCCTCACACCGGGTTAAATAGGTTGGTAAATCAGAGATGTACAAAGAGAATAACAACAGGGCCAACATACAACCTTGTTTTAGGCCATTCTTGGTTGCAATTACATGTGACAGGCCTCTTTGTCCCCCAGCAATACCCTACACCAGGTGGAGGAGTGAAGGGCAACCACCAGGTCAAGAAGAATGCCAGGCATGCCTACTCTTAAAAGCTCTTTCCACAACATGACACAATCTACTTTATCAAATGCTATGGAAAAGTCAATAAAGGCAGCATAGATCACCTCCCTTCTCAGGGAGACATACTTCTCATTAATTACTTGCAGGACTGAGATGTTATTAATTGTACCATGTTTTTTCCTAAAGCCTGATTGCTCCAGGGGGATAATTGTATTCCTTTCCACCCAATCATTAAACTGGGAAAGCAGAAATTTTGCAAAAATGTTCCTGACCGTATCCTAAAGAGCGATCTGGCGGGGGATGTTTGACATATGTTTTTAGTTTAGGTGCTTTGCAAAGAGATTCCTGTGTAATGTATATTTGGCTATGTTACGCTTTGTTGAAACTCAAATAAAAACAAATTATATTAAAAAAAAAAAAAAAGAGCGATTTGGCAATAATTTCCGGGGCAGTTTTGTCCCCTTTCTTGTATATGGGAACAATAATACTACCCTCCCACGACAAGGGGATATTCCTGGTTTGGTAGCAGTATTGAAAAACCAGGAACAAAATCTTGCACCAGGAGGGTATATCATGTCTTATTACGAGTATAGGGATTTCATCAGGGCCCATTGCAGCAGATCTTCGCATTATTCTAATTACACCCTCAATTTCTTTTAAAGTGGGTTATGTATATAAGGGATGTACCCCAGCTTGGGGGAGTTCCACGGTATTCCTATTAGAAGCATAAAGGCCAGATATACAGGCCAACCAGCTGGATTCGTTAATGGTCATTGGGAGAGATCTGGTTCTCGTACCACACCCGACTGCAACCAATTACCAGAAACGCCTGGTATGGCCGCTGGAGGCTGCTTTCCTTACCGCAAACCAGAATCTATTCCTAGCGTCCTTTCTTAGACGAGCTCTTAAACGCCTCCTTCTCCTTTTTAATAAGTCTAACCGATATTGCCTTTCTAATGTGCAATCCCTATGTTGCTTATGAATGAGAGTGTTACTTTATCTGTTTAATAAAAGTAGAGGGCAAGATTTTACCATATGCTTGCTCTGAGCCTTCTGGCGGGTGGTCAAAGTTAGCTGCTGCATAAACACAGTGAATATCTCCAAAACCTTTCCTACCCAATTACTAAGGTCTTTCAAGATGGTCTCTACGATATCTTTAAGTCCCTGAAGCCTGCCGGGAGACCAATGCATTCTGCCTGTTTTGACATTAAACTGAGAATTCTGCCCTTCCAAACTCCAGGGATCGACAGAGAGCACCTTCAAGTTAAGAGAAATAACCAAAATGTTATGATCGCTAAAAGCGGTCTCTAACACTTTTATGTCCTGTACCAAGGAAAATGCCTGATAGCTTGTTACCACGTAATCCAAAATAGCAGCACCCCCACGAGATTTATGCATAAAGCGGGCTGGAGAATCAGATGGAAGTCTACCATTTGCTACAACGCAATCATTTACCTTCAGGTGCTCAAGGAAAAACTTCCCACACTTATCAGACCTTATTTTATGGGAGAAAATACAGGTTGGTATCCCAAATGCATCCTCTTTTTCCTCGTCCCAGAAAGATGAGGACCAAATTAGAAATTTTGCAATTTAGGTCACCAACCACAATAATTTGCATTGCTGGCTCCCTAACACAAAGCCCCTTAATAAAATGAAATACCTTGGCTAAGAGGCTATTGAAAGGGACACCATGGGAGACATAAGTGTTTATCAACGCGAGTGAGATTACCTCAGCTCGTTCACCGGTGCTGTGTAGAATTATAGCTAAAAACAGATTGCTGGGGTCTCTATAGCATTCATACTGCCAGTGAAACCTATTGGACAGCAAACATGCTACCCCACCCTTGGAGTGACCTCTCTTTGAGGGTGTAGCATTACAACAGAGTGAGTAATATTTATCATAGAGTAACTCCCCAGTGGACCAAGTTTCTTGGAGGCAAATTATGTCAGCATTTAAAGAGTTCAATAAATTAATTTTTTTCCCCTTACTGTTTATACCTGCTGCATTCCAAGATACGATGGTAAGCTCATTGCTACTGTGATGATGCTGTTAGATGAGGAGTTGTGGCGGAGCTACTTAGCGCAGCTGGTAGCAAGTTCCAAGAATAGGAATTGATACTTAGATCATTGAGCGAACGTGTTGGAGGATCCCTAAATGACACTTCCCGGTCATATTCCCCCAGGAAGATTTTTAAACCCTTATGATCATAGGGATAGTTGTCAAAATTATCTAGGAGAATAGATATAGAGCTATATTTCCTTACACCATCGTATAGATGCTGTGAGGCCCTATCAGCTAACATGCTTCCCACATTGCTCAAGACAAGTACCACATCAATACCTTTACATTGCAAATGTTCAGAATTAATTAAGATTTTGTTAACAATCAGTTTTGAATGAAAGGGCACTCTGGACTTGGGACCAAAATTCAAATCCTCCAGAGTAACCAAATGTAGGTCACTACTTTCAGTTAATCTGAGCGGTTCTATCTCTGAAAAACACTTTAACAACAGAGATCTATTTAAAAAAAGATCTATATCAAATAAGAGCATAAAATCTAGGATCAAAGTATCCCCATAATTTTGTCTCTTTTCCCTTTTTGAGGGTTGCGACCAAACCGGCTTAAGCTTCAGCCCAGGAGGAACTCCAAAAGGTTGTGTCAGGGGTTTTAAATTTAGCCTATTTGATTGAGATATAGGCAACTCTTGGATCAAAATTGAGTCGTCCTGATCTGGCATGCCGGTTGAACGTAGAGGCACAGCCATTACTCAAGAGTCAGTAATTGTGGTGTGATGTTGTAGAACTGGGGCCTCTGGCATGAGAGGTTCTTGTGGCACAGAGTAAACCTCAGAGAATCACACGTTTCTCCGACCTTTTTTGGAGAACCTTCACATTGATTTTTTAGCCCTCTTAGGTTTTTTCCTTTTGCATGTTAGCATTTGCTCTGAAGGACAAGAAACCCTAATCATAGAGTTTGCCTTTGGTCGGGGTTTGAAGATGGGAAAAATATCCTGCCCTGAGTTTTGAAGATCCAGATCCAGGCTTTTCCCTGATGAGAAATTGCTCAAGACAAATCTAATGGAGTCTAATGGGCTCTCGGTGAGAACTAAATTCTTAGACGGTATCTTATTCTGGGGCGCGCCAACCTGGGAACAAAAATCAGTACCGAGAAATATATCCGTGTTCACAGAAGCACATGGCCGTGCTAAAGGGTCTTCTTGTTGTGGTGTAGATAATTCAGAATTAACTCCTTTGCCGGCGATTAGTTCTTTTAATATGGCTGTTACGGAGTCGAAGATACAGTCAGATCCCCCACCCATTTTTTCTCAGAGATTTAAAATGGAGGATAAAGGTCGCTCTAAGCTTAAAAGGGGTGAAGAGACCAATACGTTTTGGTCAGGAGAATTACTTAGGGGTTTAACATTTAATCTTAAATCAGGGAGTCACTGAGAGATGTGAGCATAATGAAGTGTGGTTGGAGGGAGTGCTACTAAAGAGCTGCAAACCCGTGGATGGAAGCGAGGAAGGGGCGGGGGAGATTTTCCTCCCTGACAGGGCCCATATCTTTTAAACAGCTCCAAGTCTAAATCGGGAGAGTAAAGTCAACCAGAGGGTTTTCCAGGCCAATACATTGGAGAGGGGGATTACTAACAGTTCCTAGAGGCAAGACCTCCCTTGCAGAGGCCAAACTGGTGGAGTAATAGATTGAAGGAAGGATTGCACTAAGGTATGACAAGGCAGCTTTGCAGTAAGCGGGAGCCTCGATACTAGAGGGAAATGTTAGGGGTGCGGAAAAGCCTCAGATTGATTCTTTCAAAACATTAAAATGTGCTGACTCCTTAGGACAAGGACTAAGATGGAGAGGTTCTCCTGATGGTAAAATGTCTCTGTGGCCAAGAGATCCGGGCTCGGAGAGGTTAGGGGGAGCCTTCTCTTTGTCCCATAGAGAGAAACTTTGGAGAGTTAGATTTGGTTTTAGAACAAGATCTCCCCAGGGGTAGATGGCCAGATCTTAATTTTTTAGCAGTCATTATGCCTTACGAAGTTTTGATAGATGTATTCCTTGGGCCACAACAAAAAAATAATCTAATAAGTGAGAAACTTCACTGGGAGGGCTTGGGGCACAAATATCAGTTAAGTGGAAGAAGCACAACAAAGTTGTTGTTAAAGATGAACAGAGGCAATATAAACTGGTGAGACAACAGTACCTGTAAAGAAATGGCTCCCTGTTGCAGTTACCCCCCACTTTTTGCCTGATACTGATGCTGACTTGACTGAGAAGTGTGCTGGGCCCCATCTAACCAGGCCCCAGCACCAGTGTTCTTTCACCTAAAATGTACCATTGTTTCCACAATTGGCACAACCCTGGCACCTAGGTAAGTCCCTTGTAACTGGTACCCCTGGTACCAAGGGCCCTGATGCCAGGGAAGGTCTCTAAGGGCTGCAGCATGTCTTATGCCACCCTATGGACCCCTCACTCAGCACAGACACACTGCTTGCCAGCTTGTGTGTGCTGGTGGGGAGAAAATGACTAAGTCGACATGGCACTCCCCTCAGGGTGCCATGCCAACCTCCCACTGCCTGTGGCATAGGTAAGTCACCCCTCTAGTAGGCCTTACAGCCCTAAGGCAGGGTGCACTATACCACAGGTGAGGGCATATGTGCATGAGCACTATGCCCCTACAGTGTCTAAGCAAAACCTTAGACATTGTAAGTGCAGGGTAGCCATAAGAGTATATGGGCTGGGAGTCTGTCAAAAACGAACTCCACTGCTCCATAATGGCTACACTGAATACTGGGAAGTTTAGTATCAAACTTCTCACAATAATAAACCCACACTGATGCCAGTGTTGGATTTATTAAAAAATGCACACACAGAGCATCTTAGAGATGCCCCCTGTATTTTACCCAATTGTTCAGTGTAGGCTGACTGGTTCCAGCAGCCTGCCACAACCGAGACATGTTGCTGGCCCCATGGGGAGAGTGCCTTTGTCACTCTGAGGCCAGTAACAAAGCCTGCACTGGGTGGAGATGCTAACACCTCCCCCAGGCAGGAGCTGTAACACCTGGCAGTGAGCCTCAAAGGCTCACCCCTTTGTTCCAGCACCGCAGGACACTCCAGCTAGTGGAGTTGCCCGCCCCCTCCGGCCACGGCCCCCACTTTTGGCGGCAAGGCCGGAGAAAATAATGAGAAAAACAAGGAGGAGTCACTGGCCAGTCAGGACAGCCCCTAAGGTGTCCTGAGCTGAGGTGACTCTGGCTTTTAGAAATCCTCCATCTTGTAGAAGGAGGATTCCCCCAATAGGGATAGGAATGTGACCCCCTCCCCTTGGGAGGAGGCACAAAGAGGGTGTACCCTCCCTCAGGGCTAGTAGCCATTGGCTACTAACCCCCCAGACCTAAACACGCCCTTAAATTTAGTATTTAAGGGCTTCCCTGAACCTAAGAATTTAGATTCCTGCAACTTGCCTGAAGAAGAAGACTGCTGAGCTGAAAAACCCCTGCAGAGGAAGAACAGAAGACACCAACTGCTTTGGCCCCAGTCCTACCGGCCTGTCTCCTGCCTTCCAAAAGAAACCTGCTCCAGCGACGCTTTCCAAGGGACCAGCGACCTCTGAATCCTCTGAGGACTGCCCTGCTTCAGGAAAGACAAGAAACTCCTGAGGACAGCGGCACTGCTCCACAAGAACTGCAACTTTGTTTCAAGGAGCAGATTTAAAGACCCCTGCAACTCCCCGCAAGAAGCGTGAGACTTGCAACACTGCACCCCGCGACCCCGACTCGACTGGTGGAGAAACAACGCTTCAGGGAGGACCCTCCGGCGACTCTACGACTGTGAGTAACCAAAGTTGTCCCCCCTGAGCCCCCACAGCGACGCCTGCAGAGGGAATCCCGAGGCTCTCCCTGACCGCGACTGCCTGAACTCCATTTCCCGACGGCTGGAGGAACGGAACTCCTGGGCAGGAGTGACCCCCAGGAGGCCCTCTCCCTTGCCCAGGTGGTGGCTACCCCGAGGAGCCCCCCCCTTGCCTGCCTGCGATGCTGAAGAGATCCCTTGATCTCTCATTGAAAACCATTGAAAACTCGACGCTTGTTTCTACACTGCACCCGGCCGCCCCAGTGCCGCTGAGGGTGTACTTTTTGTGTGAACTTGTGTCCCCCCCGGTGCCCTACAAAACCCCCCTGGTCTGCCCTCCGAAGACGCGGGTACTTACCTGCTGGCACACCGGAACCGGGGCACCCCCTTCTCTCCATTGAAGCCTATGCGTTTTGGGCACCTCTTTGACCTCTGCACCTGACCGGCCCTGAGCTGCTGGTGTGGTAACTCTGGGGTTGCTCTGAACCCCCAACGGTGGGCTACCTTGGACCCAAACCTGAGACTTGTAAGTGATTTACTTACCTGACAAAACTAACAAAAACTTACCTCCCCCAGGAACTGTGAGAATTGCACTTGTCCACTTTTAAAACAGCTTATTGTGTTTTATGTAAAAAGTATACATGCTAATGTAATGATTCAAAGTTCCTAAAGTACTTACCTGCAATACCTTTCAAATGAGATATTACATGTAGAATTTGAACCTGTGGTTCTTAAAATAAACTAAGAAAATATATTTTTCTATAACAAAACCTATTGGCTGGATTTGTCTCTGAGTGTGTGTTCCTCATTTATTGCCTGTGTGTATGTACAACAAATGCTTAACACTACTCCTTTGATAAGCCTACTGCTCGACCACACTACCACAAAATAGAGCATTAGTATTATCTCTTTTTGCCACTATCTTACCTCTAAGGGGAACCCTTGGACTCTGTGCATGCTATTCCTTACTTTGAAATAGCACATACAGAGCCAACTTCCTACAGTACCTTATAGCATGGGCAAACAGGAAGTGCCAGAAAAAGCAGGAACAGGAGCTGAAACAGGTGCAGTAAAATAGACAGGCAGGAGAATTTCCACCGCTAGCTCCAGTTGCTCCCTCCACTGCAGTGGCCAACAACCTCATCCCAGCTCCTGACGCCGGGCCAGGCCGGTGCCCAACTAGCAAAGCGGAGCAGGAGAAGGCAACTTTGCCATGGGGTCCACCCGCGAACAGCTAGAGGAAAGTGCAGGCAGGTGGCAGCAAAGACAGGGGGCCTTGGAGTCACCCTTCAGCCGGTTACCGATATCAGGTGCATCACGCTGCGGGGCGCTGTTATGGGTGTTGTAAGTGTTATGGGTGTAGAAACTGTGGCTGCTCCTAGATCCACACTTCTGTGCACTCCTATGTTTCCTCACGCCTCCTCACAGCTCCTACGTCTCCTCATGACTCCTCACGGCTCCTTGGGGCTCCTCCCCGCTGACCGGGCTCTGAGCTTTCCGTCTGGCGTCTCCTGACAAACAATGCCCCCAAGTGGCTAGAGGAACAATTGTTCTCCGTAGCGAGTGCAGGCTTGGATTCGAGTGAATGTAGATACTTAGAGGACAGTGTTGTGAACTGCTGTCCGACTCATCGCTTGGCCCACCTCACAGCCTCCCCTTGGCCTAGCTTCCGGCACCCTGCTTCCGAACCTTCTGGGGAAGACAATGCTGCCGGGCCACCACCTCCTGCCGGAGTCGACAGCCCCCACACCTCACCTCACAGAGCTAAGACTGCTAAGATTGCAGCGGTGGTCTGATGCATGATTACTGCCCAGAGACTTCTCCCAACTTTGCCGGCAGTGTTTAGATCTTCTACAGCGCCTCCAGCAGTGCCTCCTGGCTCACGGGCAGTGAGCCACGAGAGGCGGGGAGTAGCGGGACGTGTCTCTGAAGCAAGCATGTCTACACTTCTGCGCGTTCTTCACTCAAGGAGAGTCTGCGTCCATTAGAACAGACAATCAGTACTGTAAGTCCCTAGTATATGATACCCAGGGCACTGGGGTATCAGGGGATCCCCATGGGCTGCAGCATGTATTATGCCACCCATGAGGAGCGCATGCAAAGTGTATCTGCCAGCCTGCCATTGCAGCCTGGGTGAAAGGGTACATGTACCCTTTTCACTATAGGTCACTGCACAGGCTCTCCTAGCCCAGAGGGCAGGGTGTGAGTACCTGTGTGTGAGGGCACCCCCTGCACTAGCAGAGGTGCACTCACGAACTCCAGTTCTATTTTTCTGGACTTCGTGAGTGCAGAGACGCCATTTTATGCATGTACTGGACATAGGTGTGCAGCTACATAATGGTAACTCCAAACCTAGGCATGTTTGGTATCAAACATATCGGAATTATACCCCAATACTGTTGCCAGTATTGGAAGTATGATTCCATGCACTCCGGGGGCTCCTTAGCGGGCCCCCAGCATTGCTCATACCAGCCTTCTGGGGTTTTCCGGGCAGCCTAGGTTGCTGCCACCCTTCAGACAGGTTCCTGCCCTCCTGCTGGTTGAACAGTTTATGCCCAGGAAGGCAGAACAAAGGATTTCCTTTGGGAGAGGGGGTAAAACCCTCTCCCTTTGGAAATAGGTTTCACATGGCTTGGGAGGGGTAGCCTCTCCAATCCACTGGTATGTTTTGAAGGGCATATCTGGTACCCTCCATGCATAAACTAATTTACACCGGTTCAGGGACCCCCAGTCCCTGCTCTGGCGCGAAACTGGACAATAGAAAGTGGAGTGACCACACCCCTGTCCTCCAGAAGGTCCCTGGGTTCTGCCATCTTGAATCCATGTTTGGCAGGGACCTCTGGGAGCATCTGAGTGGCCAGGGCTGGTGACGTCAGAGCTAGGTGACCAACCCCCCTTTCTGGGCTCTTTAGGGTGTCTCTCTTGAGTGGGTCCTCAGATTCCACTTGTAAGATTCCAGCAGGACTCCTCTGCAACCTCTACTTCGACATCTAGCCAGGAGAACCATGACTGGACCCTCCAGGCACCGACAATTTGCTTCCACGATGAAGACTCTGCTTGCAACATTGTTTCCACTGCTCCTTCCTGCTTCTGCAACATTTCCCCGGCTGTGCATCCTCTGAGGGCGGCAAGTCTTCAGTCTGCACAAGAAGGAATCTCCTTTGGAATGAAGGAGTCACTCCCCTGCAACTGCAGGCACCAACTGCAAGGACGACTAGCTGCGTTGATCTCCTCTCACCCTGACCTGCCTGGATCCTGCATCATGGGTGGTGGTCCGGTGTAGTTTGCTTGGTCCTCTCTGCCTGCGGTCCACTTTGGTGTAAGTAAGCCCTTGCCTTCCTGTGCAGGAGATTACCCCGTGCACAGCATCTCTTGCAGCTAACAAGGTTTGTTGGCGTCTCCTCCAAGGGATCTTCAGGTCCGTGTAGCCCCAGCACTCCTTCCTGTGATGCACAGCCATCTGCGTGCTTCTTCTGCGGCGTGAGAACCTGCTCCAGTTATGCTGCGTGGGCTCATCTGCGACTCCTGGGTCCTCTTCCAGTGGGTCTCCTGTGGGAGCTGCCACTTCCTCCTTGCTGAGGGTCCCCCTGGGACTCCCCCTTTGGGTTGGGTCCTCCTGGACCTAACTGGCCCCCGGCAGCTCCACTTTTGAAACTTCTGCCTTTGCCAGGGCTTGTTGGTGGTTTTTCCATACCACTGACCGACTGCAATCATCCATACGGCATGGGGCGTCAACTGCATTCTTCAGGATTTCTTCACCTACTCCAGTTCTGCATTCCTGACCATCTACGTCCTACCGTCGACCAACTCCTGCAACCGCAGTTGGGTGGGTATTGGCTCCTGCCTTCACTGGACTCTTCTGTGACCTCTGGCCTTGGTCCCCTTCTTCCACAGGTCTTCCTTTTCAGGAATCCACTGCTGGTTTCTTGCAGTCTTGCCTGGGTGTTGCATTTTCTTCTTTTCCTGCCTTTTGGGTGTTTTGGTGAAAATCCAGGAACTAACTCCTTTCTTCCTGGTCGCTGGGGGGGCACTGTGGTACTTACCTTTGGGGTTTCCTAGTACCCCCAGCTCCCATCTACACATTTCACTTATATGGGGGTCCTGCATTCCCATTCCATTTTTTTAGTGTATGGTTTGGGCTCTCCCTAGGGTCACTATTGCCTATTTGCTATTGAACTGTTTTCTATTGCTTTTTATGCCTATTTCTGATTACTAGTGCAAATATGTAGCGGGTTACTTAACTACCATTGGAGAGTTGCCTCTCTAGTACTTTTTGGTAATTGTGTCACTAAAATAAAGTACCTTTATTCTTGTAACACTGTGTGACTATAGTGGTATTGCCTGAGCTTTGCATGACTTCTAGATAAGCCTTGGCTGCTCATCCACAGCTACCTATAGAGAGCCTGGCATCTGGACACTAGGCATCTGCACTGGGTGCAGCACCACTTTCCTTAACTCAGGCCCTAAATCATTTGCCAGGCCTAAACCTACCTTTTTAATAAATATAAATCACCCCTAGGGTAGGCCCTAAACAGCCCGTAGGGCATGGTGCAGTGTATTTAAAAAAAATGTAATTTACTTTGAGTGTTACATGTCCTGGAAGTGAAAAACTCTTAAATTCATTTTTCACTACTGTAAGGCCTGAAGGTCCTACAGGATAACATTGGGTGACCTAATTACATTTAATAAATGATTACTATCAATTCAGAGTTGGTAGGAGTTTCAAGCTTGGTATCTCATGAACTGTAATTCAAAACATCTTAAATGGTTAAGTCGGATTTTACCTCACAATTCTGATACTGTCATATTTAGAAAGTTATCATTTTATTGTCCTACCCTGGGTCACATGACTAGGTGTAGCTGGCAGTTGGTCTTTGTGTATTGTTCCCAGACAGTCAGACAAAGGGGGAATAAGTGTTGGCAGGATGGGTCATCTCTGACTTGATAGAGGGGGGGAGCTGTCACTTACCACACTTTCACATCACAATGGCTTTGCCTCAGCAAACTCACAAAGGGTTTCAAAGTAGTCTTTTGTGCCCCCAGAAAATCTGTGAGTCTGACCCGTCAGGTTGTGACACCTCAGTCCTGGACCCTTGAAAGTGGGCCTAAAGGTTCTCTGCCCACACAGCTGTTACCTTTTGGGCACAACTGATACAGCGCAACACATCCCCAATGCAGGGCTTAGCATCGCAAGCATCCGTCGACTACATTCACGACGACAACTCAAGACCTTGCATTGCAAGCCTTGTCAACAGCTTCCTCGAAACCGCCACGGTTCATCGGAACTGACACTGTGCGTCGCACCCTCGAGGGCAACCTGGATTTAAGGTACTTTGTTCAACCGGTCAACTTGTTCCCTAAATCCGTCGCATGCTCCATCACGATCAGCCTGAACTTGTGACTTTGTCCCGGTCTGGCGTGACCAGATAACCACAGTTGATGCTTTGTGCTTTTATGCACTATTTTCACTCAAAACTTTACATTTGACTATCTCTAGTTCTACTGACTGAATTTTTATTGTTTTGGTCTCATATAATTCATTAACGTTTACTCTGTTTTTCTAAATTGGTGTGCGATTTCTCTTGTTTTGTGATTTCAGTGTATTATTGTTGGAATTGCATAAATACTTTTCACATTGCCTCTAAATTAGGCCTGACTGCTTTTGTGCCAAGATGCCAAAGGGTTTCATCTTGACGAGAATTGAGGTTGCTGCTTGAGTAAAGTAACACATCCTTCAACCAGTAACCCATTTGCTGCAGGCGCATTGTTCCTGTTTGCACACAGCACACCAATTTGAAGGGTGATGGGGTCATGCACCTCTCATGGTGCGCCCATAGCCCTGGATGTCTTTCCACAGTGCAAAACTCACAAATGTTTAGAAATCATGCCTTTTAAGATGAATGAAACAAATATTTTGACCAGCCAATCACATTTATTAAATGTGTTGACAGGAGTTGCGACTTGTGACTTATGACTCACAACAACATATATGTACAAAAGTGTTACAGTTATTTTTTAAATGCTTATGTCTCAAAAACAACCAAACAAACAGTATACACACTAAAGCAAGGAAAGAACACTCTATGAGTAAAGTTTTACTTTTATGCTAAGTTTGATGTAAAGTCACTCAGTGGTTTGGGCAATAGGCATTATCAAAATATCCTGTGGGAGCTAAAATGGGAAATCACTACTTTTTACAACTCCCCTTTAACTTTTTTCACACTGCACAGGTCTACACAAAAAACTTGACATGCTGAAGAAACCTAGCTCAATAAACTCATTGTTTGCCAAATTCCCTGCAAGTCTGTCCACAGGATCAGAAGTTATAGGAAAATCCAAAAATGCATTTTCAATGGAAAGTGCAACTCAATTATAACTATACAGTAAGAATAGCCAAATAAATTAAATGTTATATATATATTTTGCCTAGTGGTGGTCACCATATGTAGTTATAATTAGGTCAGTGTTCCATAGGACAAATCGCCACAAAACTGTGTAAAAAGGTGCTACTTTTTTACTAGTTTGTGTATGGAAAGTTTTGGGGTGATCCATCAAGAAGGGGCCAAGAACAAAGGGGGGGGGTCCCAAAACGCAAAATCCCCATACATTTTCCATAGACTTCTTTAGGCAGAGCTCAGGCAAAAACTGCTGAAGGGGATTACATAAAAATTGGTAGGAAACTAAATCTTGGTAAACAGATTGTGCCTTTTGTGATTTGGTGAATATCCATTCAGTAGTTTTTGAGAAAATAAGGTACAAAAATAATTGTATATCTGAATGGTTGAGTCCACAAGAGTCTGGGGAGGGTGGATGTGTGCCCCTCCTTCCCGAACCATCAGAGGTCCCAGGGAGCCCACTCCAGTGGCAAAAACATAGTGTATGGGGAGGGGGGAGGTGCAGGGTCTCTCCCTGTGCCATCAGAGGCCCTGTGTAGCCCATCATTCAATAAAGGGGGACACACTGCCCCCTCCCTGAGCCATTAAAGATGCCAGATAGATCATCTCTGCAGCTAGTTACTTTAAGGGAGGGGGTGTGTGGCCCTCCTCCCAGAGCCTTTAATAGACTCAGGGACCCTATCCCCTGGGGCTGGCTCCCATGGTATGTCCCGGGGAGCCCAACCCCGGGACATAGAGGTTTCCGTGCTCACTGTGGCACAGGTAGAGAAACCTGTGTTTGCTCTCGCTTGGTGGGAGCATTTTTTAATTTTCCACCAAGCGGAAGCAGAACCCAAGTCTGCTCCCAGCGAGCACTAGCTTTAAAAATGTGGACAGGGAAACAGATCAAAAAATTGCTCCCCCACAGGGGATATTAGTAGCGGCTCCCTGCAGGCCAGAGCAAATCTGGCTTCCTCAGCATATGGGGATCTGGCTGGAGCCGCAGAGGCCTTTGGGCTTCCTCTACAACCCCCAACAGGGCTATGGTGGATGCCCTGGGTGGGCTTTAGCAACACAAAAGGATAATGGATGGAGTGGTGAAACTTTTCAAAAACAGTCACAGATCTGGGTTTAATTCATCATTCTTTTGCTCTTCACGCCACCCTAGTTTGGACCCAGCCCTGTGCAAATCAGTCTTGACCCTGTTCCCCATAGGAACAGTCCAGCCCGAACTACCAGGCCAGGTCCTCCCTGGACCAGAAACAGGTAACATGGGACCAGATTCAGGGTATCACCCTTCATTATCCAGCTAACTTAAATCCAGTGGCACAGTGAGCACGGGTCCCAAGTCTGGGCATACTCTTCCCACTTAGGGCGACTTTAGCAACACAAAAGGATGATGGACAGAGTGCTGAAACTTTTCAAACACTCACCCCCAGTCAGAGAACTGGGTTTAATTCCTCATCTTCTGCTCACCATTCAACCCCAGTTTGGACCCAGCCATATGCAAATGAGTCTTGACCCTGTTCCCCATGGGAACAGTCCAGCCAGAACTGCCAGGCCAGGTCCTCCCTGGACCGGAAACAAGCATCCTGGGACTGGTTTCAGGGTATCACCCTTCATCTGCCAGGCTAGCTTGAACCCAGTGGCACAGTGTTCAAGGGACCTACATTTGGGCGTACCCTTTCCCAGGGCACTCACCTCTTAGAAATGTGCACTGTGGGGGATGGGGTCCCTGAGGTTGATAACTTGGCGAGGGGGGCTGCACAGCCCCCGTCCCCTTTTAACATAGGCTCTGGGGATAAGGTCACCAGGCTCTGTGGCCAACATCCCACTACGCATGACCGAAGACCGTGTTCAGCGTGAGGTTGGCTGCATGTGGGGTGTTGGCTGCAGGGCCTGTGGCCAACTCCCTGTAGTGCACAATAAAGGCCCTACACAGTTTGGGGTTGACTGCCTTTTACGGGGTTGGCCTTTCTCCTTCTGCACATGGCCAAAGGCCACTTGCGGCATGGGGTTGGCTGCATGCAGGAATTTGATTTACGTATGGTAATTAAATATTACTTTATGTTATAAAAAATCCTACTAATTCACTGAAAAAACCCAAAGGTTAACATAACTTTGTAGTTAGGTGAAATTGTCAGTGGCAACATTAACATTTCGAAGTAAAAAAACACAGAAATTTACCAGTTATAGTTAGCTTGGCTAACTATAACTTGCGTTCTCGCCATGCACAGCTTACAACCTCACATATTACATCCATCATGGCAGGTTCTCTGACATCATTTATGACATCACTGAGGACATTTCAAATGACATAATTGATAACATCACTGATTACATCATCCAAGCCTTATTTTACACATTGCTCTATAAATGCCTATAGCATCAGAGCTTTGAAAGTAAGTACAAATAGCTCAGAAGAATGACGTATAATTAACGCCATCACAGAAACAGCTCCCTTAGGTGTAGAAACCACGGGTTATGTGCTGCACTGACCCTAAATCATACACTTCACGGATAGCGTAGTTCACATTAACAATCAACCACAGATATATGGGAATCCCTCATTGCATCCGGTGTTCGATGTTTACAACTGTTCAGAGAAAGCCAACTTCTTAAAAATACTGAACGTCTGTTTGAAAACAAATGCCCTACTACAGACAGCTTGTATCTATATCAAACCCCGGACAGTCACCAAACCTACATTGAGAAACGAAGTTGAGTAGAGAAGTGGATACTGTAAACTGTATTGACTTTGTGGAGAGATTTAATCCTATACCACAATGTTTGCAGACAGTGGCACCCTCATGAGAAATACACTACATAGTATTTAAAAAGTATCTAATAAGAACAGTGTATACTCTATGCAACACTTGGCAAAAAAGAGACTATTTGCTTAAAATAAACAGTGTCTGAAGGTGCTACAGATTATACTGCCCAAAGCCGTCCTACTGTGTTGAAAACCTTACAGATAGCTCACCTTCTGAAGCAAAAGAAACACATGTACATTGCTTAATAGTTGGTGTACATATTTTTAAATGTTATGTAGAAATGACCATGCTGAGAAAATTCTGTCTAATAACTCAAGGCTGCTTACAATATGTAGTATGTTGTATGTAGAATCTTTGCCAAGTAAAATACTTCTCCTACAGAGCCTACAAATTTATGTGGAATATAATAGCCACAAGTTGTCAACTGTCATCTGCACACAGGGTTACTCTTCCATGCAAACATTTATAATGTTGTCAAGACCTCTACACTGCTATGGTGTATTAGGAGCACATGTGTTTTGTAAGCACTTACACCCATTAGCTGGACACAGGCTGTACAAAATTAGGTAGAGTAGTACTATGGTAGTTACCCGCCACTATATGAACTATAAAACATACTAAGACGTTCATTGGATGATGTAATCAGTGAGGTAATCGCTGATGCAATTTGAGATGTCATCAGTGATAAAATAGGTCATAGAACATGTCATGATTGATTTAATATGTGAGGTAACAAGCAGAGCATGGGGGCCACAAGTTATAGTTGGCTCTGCTAGGAGAGTGGCATGGAGTGGAGTGTACTGCTGTAGCATAATTCGTAAACTGTTATAAATTGAAGTGGGTTCTCGTACAGTAGAGAGCAGTGGTGTATCGTACAGTGTTGGAAATGTTTGGGTAGTGTAGTAAAGTCTTGTACAATAAAGTGTACAGGCATAGAGTGGAGTGCAAATTAGGACAGTGTAGTGTATGGTGACAGTGGAGTAGAGTCAAGTAGAGTGGCACAGAGTGCAGTAGAGTTTAGTAGAGTGGAGTTATATAGAGGGAAGAAGAGTACAATGGAGTTGGGTAGAATGGAGTAGCGTACAGTGAAGTGGCATGAAGTGATATAGCATAGAGTGGAGTACAATGGAGTGACATAGAGTGTAATAGCGTATAGTGTAGTAGCATTTAGTGGAGTGGCATAAAGTGTAATAGTGTATAGTGTAGTAGCGTACAGTGGAGTGACATACAGTGAAGTGGTTTAGACTGGAGTGTTGTATTGTTGGGTGGGGTAGAGTGTAATAGCATACAGTGCAGTAGGGTACAGTGGAGTGGGGTAGAGAGGAATACCATACACCAGAGGACAAAGATTAAAGTTGTGTACAGTGTAATTGCATAGAATGGAGCGATGTACAGTGGAATGGCGTAAAGTACAGAGGAGTGGCATAGAGTAGGATAGTGTAGAATGGAATAGCATACAATAGAATAGTGTAGAGTGGATTGGAGTACAGTGGAGTGGTGTAGACTGGAGTAGTGTACAGTGGAATGGGTTACAGTGAAGTAGCATATAACGGAGTGGTGTAGAGTGGAGTGGCGTCCATAGATCTAGCATAGAATGGAGTGGTGTACATTGGAGGGGCACACAGTGGAGTAGTGTATAGTGGAGTGGCATACAGTGAAATAGCATAGTGTAGAGTAGTGTACAGTAGAGTGGCGTAAACTGGAATAGTTTACAGTAGAGTAGCGTACAGTGAAGTGGTGCATACTGTAATCAGTAGAGTGTAATAGCATACAGTGGAGTGGCGTCCAACAGAATAGTATAGAGGGGAGTGGAGTGGCATATACTGGAGTAGCGTAGAGTGGAGTGGCATGCAGTGGAAAGCATACAGTGGAGTGACATACAGATGGCGGACGAGGCACGGCCGTAAAGAGACCCGGGCTGATACATAGCCTTCTGTTTGAAAGACCAGTACACCGGTCTCCAGAGAGACCTGACCCACTATTGCTGCTCCATCCATGGCAACCAGCAGAGAACAGCACCTGTCACCGTAGGGCTATGCCGATCCTGCCTCGCCTCACAGGCTGACAGCTACCCACCTTCTCTTGCCCAGAAAGGAGTTGACCAACTCTGACAGGCCTGGCCACATCCGTGGGGCCGACCACAGCGAGTGGAGGTAGGACACAACAGTGACACCCACCCTCACACTTGACCCCTAGCATCTCCACCAGCAGGCGTTACTTACCAGTACCAAGGCCTCAGGGTGGGACATAGGCCCGGCAACCAGTGCCCCCTGACTCCAAGCCGGACACCTCAAGGGGGAGAGTTTTAACTCCAGGCTATCCTAAAGGCACAGATGCTGGTTCTACCCGATGGCTGTGGCCCGCAGGTAGAGCACCAAAATTAACAGTTGGGCCTGCTGGCCACCTCTAAGCAGGCTGTGACAGACAACAGCAGTATCATGCTCGGGCACCCCAGAGGCCATGCTGCACCTCTCTTGGAAAATCATAGCAGCCTCCCACCATCCACAGTTACCTGCAGTCTGTGTTGCGGTTTGGCGCTTTGCCCCCCCACCCGGGCTGTTCGACAGGGTCAGCGGCTTGGCCGCACTGCGCAGTCCATACAAAGGGCCACATGGAATATGCCATCAACATAAGACTGAGGTACCCAGGGACAGTGGTGGGGATTTGTTGAGTGTAATAGCATACAGTGGAGTGGCGTCCAACGGAATAGTATAGAGGGGAGTGGAGTGGCATACACTGGAGTAGCGCAGAGTGGAGTGGCATGCAGTGGAGTGGCATACAGTGGAGTGACATACAGATGGCGGACGAGGCACGGCCATAAAGAGACCCGGGCTGAGACATAGCCTTCTGTTTGGAAGACCAGAACACCGGTCTCCAGAGAGACCTGACCCGCTATTGCTGCTCCATCCATGGCAACCAGCAGAGAACAGCACCTGTCACCGCAGGGCTATGCCGATCCTGCCTCGCCTCACAGGCTGACAGCTACCCACCTTCTCTTGCCCAGAACGGAGTTGACCAACTCTGACAGTCCTGGCCACCTCCGTGGGGCCGACCACAGCGAGTGGAGGTAGGACACAACAGTGACACCCACCCTCACACTTGACCCCTAGCATCTCCACCAGCAGGCGTTACTTACCAGTACCAAGGCCTCAGGGTGGGACATAGGCCTGACAACCAGTGGCCCCTGTCTCCAAGCCGGACACCTCAAGGGGGAGAGTTTTAACTCCAGGCTATCCTAAAGGCACAGATGCTGGTTCTACCCGATGGCTGTGGCCCGCAGATAGAGCACCAAAATTAACAGTTGGGCCTGCTGGCCACCTCTAAGCAGGCTGTGACAGACAACAGCAGTATCATGCTCGGGGCACCCCAAAGGCCATGCAGCACCTCTCTTGGAAAATCATAGCATCCTCCCACGGACACAAGTACTCCCATCCCCAGTTACCTGCAGTCTGTGTTGCGGCTTGGCGCTTTGCCCCCCCACCCGGGCCTGTTCGACGGGGCCGGCGGCTTGGCCGCAATGCGCAGTCCATACAAAGGGCCACATGGAATATGCCATCAACATAAGACTGAGGTACCCAGGGACAGTGGTGGGGATTTGTTGAGGGCTGGGGGCCAGGGCTCAGTGGACTGGAAGAGGAGCTCGGCCCATCACACTGAAGCGGTAAGGGATACAGAGCAACTAAATGATGACAGTGAGCTGGGGACCGCAATGCTGAAGCAGATGGCCACCCAGAGCAGCGGTTGAGGGGGCACGGTGGACTGGACAGCAGCACCGCGCAGGGCCCGGGTTGAGAAGCAACACAGGATACATCTGATGGCCAGACATGGACAAAATGAAACGACCTGTTGTGACACAGTGATTACCATTGGGTATTCTTCCAACCAACGGGCCACGATACCCTCAGGGGCCCAGCTCTACTCTCGAAAGGCACTCACTTCAGCTGCAGCGACCCGCCCTACCATCCCTGACCATGGCAACAGCATGGACCAAAAAAGACTGCACCCTTAAAGAGATGCTCTCCAAATCAACAGGGGACTCGGCTGTGACAGACCCTGTCCCTCCAGTCAAGACATGCAGTCAGAAGGTGAAAAGACTGAGGGCCCTGTGACTCGCTCATTCCTGAAGACCTTCTATGTATCCCACAAAGATGATCTCCAGACAGTCAAGAAGGATCTTTCCCAAGACCTAAAGATGGTACATAGAGACCTGGCTGAGATCGGAGACAGAGTTTCCACCTTGGAAGATCATGAGACCAGTTGAGATGAGGAAATCAAGCAACTCCAACAAGAGGTAATCCATCTCAGAGATCAACAGATTGATCTATAAGCACATGCGGAAGATCTGGAAAACACGTTGAGATGCAATAATATATGTACTGGTGGGCTCCAACAGCTGCAGAGGGAAATGACATAGGATCTTATGTGAAGGCCCTTTTCACCGAAAATCTGGAATCCCCCTCTTAAACGGACATACAGCTAGACCAGATGCACAGAGTGGGTCTCCCTCACTCAGAGTACTCTTGCCTGGCGGACATTCTAGTCTGCGTCCATGATTTCACATTAAAGGAGTGGATCTTACGTAAAGCGAGAGTGCAACATCCCTTGCAATTCAAAGGACATACATTGATGCTCTACCAGGACCTCTCAGCAATAAGACTTCAAAAGCAATGAGACTTTTGCCCGGTGACCACACAAGTGAAGAGTCCCCTACGTATGTGGACATCGTTCCGCATTGTCTTCCGCTGGGATGGAAAACTACACCAGATCCGCTCCTTGAGTGCAGCCTGTGATATGCTGAGGATTGAAAGGGACAATGACACTAATGCTCCTACTAGCCCCATGAACCGGAACGACAAGACTTTCCAGGTGACAGAAGAGCCAATCCACACCCTCCTCCTGTAACCATAGCACCGGAATGGTGGGTGGTTCTAGAGTCACTGTCTTGTGACCCCCTTCAATTAAGAGATGACCTGAAGTGGTGGTGTACCCTACAACTGCATTCATACACTTTTGCAGGGTCTGCTTGAGGGGGGGCTAAACCAACCTGGATAAGAGAATTAGGCCCATATTTATACTTTTTTAGCGCCACATTTGCGTGCCTTTTTGATGCAAAAAATGGGGCAAAATTACAAAATACAATTGTATTTTGCAAGTTTCCGCCGCTTTTGAGTATAAAAATTACGCAAATATGGTGCTAAAAAAGTATAAATATGGGCCTTAATCTGACCATGGACCCCTACACTCAAGCTACCACTGGCATACTGGTGACTCAGCATGGAGCTGCTCACCAACCAAGGACCTTTTGTTTGTTGTTGTTATTATTGTTAATTTTACAGTAGAGCAACAAAGGAGGGGTAAACCATGAGAACAGCCACAACCCGCTCATACACCACGTGATAAACTATAGCAGATGTTTGCCTCCTCCAGGAGACACGTCTAGTATCAAGTGACTAGCATCATCTTAACTCCCGGGCGTTTTCCCAGCAATTCCATTTGTCGGCTGCAACCAAGATGGTAGGGTTAGCCATCATGATCTCTCACTCTTTTCGAGGGAAAGTGGGCATTGAACATATCAAAATTAGGAGCTGGCTGTTAATTTACCACATACAGGTAGGGGAATATGCTCCTTTTCTTGGCTCCATGTACACCCCGAACGAGAGCCAGGAGTGCTTCCTCCACAGATCTGTGACCGAGGTCATGCCTGAGGTTATGGCTTCTGGCAATAGGCTGGTGCTGCTGGGAGGAGACCGCAATGATCTAGACCACTCTGCAGGCTGCAAGAGATGGGGTTAAGGGACTTATGAAGAACCCTCAGTCCTGAGAGTATATCTTTTACTCCCATACTCACTAGACATACGCATGTTTGGACCAATCCCTGGGGATTAAAGAATTACAAGGATTGGTCACATCGATTAACAAAGAACCACAATTGTGTTCTGACCATGCCACAGTGACTATAGACCTCGCGCCCCCCCCGACGAGATGAACACACCAGCCCTGGCACCTATGTGAAACTCTCCTTCACAGACTAGAAGTGGTCAAGCAGATCATGTTGGCAATTACCAACTTTTTCTCAATCAGTTATACACCGGATACCTCCATCTCGCTTTTGTGGGAAACTCTGAAAGTAGTGGTAAGAGGGATAACTTATGATTTCAGTGGCAGATAACAAACTACGCCAGGACAAATGGCAATACCTACAGCAGCAGGTCAGGGAATTGGTTTGTATACATTACCGCACTGGTGCCCCTAGGGTTTGGCGTCAGCTGGATTCAGCCAGGAATTAACTTGCAGGTATAGAGCTCGACACAGCTGAATATTCCCTTCTTCATCTTAAACATTCCGTTTACATTGGGGGTATAGATGTGGGTGGCTCCTAAACAATAGGTTCAGAGCTCAGTGAGAGGCCACAAAGGTGTAATCCTTAGAACGGGGGGAAGGTACAGAGATCTAGGGAGACACCCTTATAGTCTCCCAGTTCTAGGGCTACTATAAAGACCTATTTTTGGCTCAAACACTGCTCCCCAACAACCCAGACTCATAGCTACAGGGCTTGTGCATACCATTACTCACAGACGACTAGGTGAACGGGCTGGACCACCCAATCCACATAGAGGAGGTCATATCGGCTATAGCCCAACAGAAGCTCCTCAAGTCGCCAGAACCAGATGGGTTTCTGGCGCTGTTCTAAAACACCTTTGCACAATGCTAGTCCCAATCTTGACACAGCTCTACAATTCGATTACTGGCCCATCCATGGTGCTGCCCTTGATGATGGATGCCTCTATAACTGTCATCCTCAACCTGGGAATGACAAAAACCAGTGCAGGTCCTACCAGCCCATCTCCCTTCTTAACGTCGATTCTAATCTCTTTACGGGCATCTTGGCGGCCCTCCTGAACCCTCTCATACCAGGCCTGATAGCCCTGGAGCAAGCAGGATTTGTCACACACTGGCAGTGTAGCCATAACTCCAATAGGATTCTCCATCTCATTGGCAAGGTGAAATGGGGCATAATGCTCCCTGCTATAAATGACGAGAAGGCGTTTGACAGCGTCCATTGGCAATATCTAGTGGCAACATTAGTTTGCTTCGGTTTTGAGAAGTGGTTTTGTACCTGGATCCTGAGTAACTACGGCCACCTGAGGGCGATGGTCAGGGTCAATAGCCAGATGTCGGCTCCCTTTCCCATCTGTTGGGGGATGTGGCAAGGCTGCCCCTCGTTGCCGTTATTATTTGCACTATACATAGTGTCATTTACTGAAAGAGTCCGGGACAATCAGATTATCACAGGGGTTCAGCTTGGCGGGAATTACCACACCATCACCCTATATGCAAATGATGTTATAGTGGCTCTAGGTAACCCCGTTAGTACCCTCCCAGCATTTCTGGAGGAGCTAGAGGTGTTTGGGGCCTTGGCCGGCATTCGCATCAACATCCATAAATCTGAGGCCCTTAACCTCACGGTACGAGATAGAAGAGCAGCTGCCACGTCGATTCCCAATACAGTGGTCATCGACCTCCATTCCATAACTCAGCATACAATTAGACACAACAGTGGTGGACACTGCAACCCTCAACTGCTGGACACTTCTTTAGCAGGCCACCAAGGATCTGGCTCAGTGGTGCTTGTATCGCCTTTCATGACTTAGCACGGTGTTGATGGTAAAGATGACTGCCCTTCCAAATATTGTTTTTCTTTTTCAGATTCTCCCAATCAAACTTACCGCTGGGATGCTCCGCTCTATGCGAAGGGCACTGTACTGCTTCGTTTGAGCAGATGGACACCCTCGGATTACCAGAGCTACCAACCCCCAGCTGAAGGAGGGCTGAGGATCTGAACAATTCATACTTTTCCTACACCATCACCTAAAACAGGACTATACACTCCCAGAGATAGAACAACTTCACTACTTGCAGGTCAGGCACTGGCTCTCGCACCCTTCGATGTGAGAAGGGGCACAACGACCCCTGACAGCATTAGAGAAATGGCTGATAACAAAAACAGCAGACAAATGCATGGCCACGGAATTATATAGTATTCTTCTACACACCTCCCCATCACCCAAAGCCCCAGGACACAAATGTTGGGAACTTGAACTAGGCAGGCAACTATCCCTCAAGGAGTGGGTACAAAGGGCCTGACACAGCCCGCAACACTTCTAGTATTGAGACTTCTACCAAACTCATCACTTACTAGTATCTCACTCCCACCCGTCTACATAAAGGGAATTCAACACGCAGTGCGGACTGCTAGCGGAACTTTCGGTCACCTGGGACTCTACTCCACATATTCTGGGATTGCCCCAAGGTAGCACGATTTTGGGAATAGGTTCCTACTGACATCCATGTACATCTAAACAGGCAACTTCCTCGATTTCTAGCCTACATGATCGTTGGTCTGTCCAACACACTTTCTCGCTCAAGTCCTGCGGAGGCTACCACATTAGCTTGGCTTTAGGCACAGCTAATCAGGCAGTTTTGCACACTGGGGTTCCGCCACACTCTAACACTCATGGGCTGGCTCCACCATCTATGGCACACCCTAGGGATGGAAAAGCTCGCTTTAGTTCCAACATCCTTCGGGGACTCATTCAGAGATCATTGGCAAACTTATATTTCTCTTTTCTCCCAAGAATTTAGGGAATTTACGTGTCCCAAATATTTGTGTTTGCTCTGCTTAACTAATATGACCCCTCCTACTTTGACAGATAAAGCCGACAAGACACCCACTACATCTACTGGCTAAGCACCCTCATATAAACTGGAGGATAGTGATTAACCCAGGGGGAGGGCGGAGGGGATGGATGGAGGTAGGGTAATGTTGAAATTTACTAAAGACAGTAAAGATGGGTTTGCTCCAAAATGGTTCACGTACCCAAGAGAGATGTAGCGAGGAGAAATATCTTTATTTCCCATCATTACTTCCTCTTACCATGTGTGATGTACATCCCCAGGTTTTTTCAGAGAGGAGTTTGTGAACACTGATAAACATGTTTGCGAGTTTTAAAAACTCATATGGCATTTGCATCAACAATGCTCATTCACCACTCCTAGTTCAGTGGCAGACGGTAATTTTAGGAGGGGGGCGGCACGCACATACACACTCACACTCGTTTATTTACTCATACGCACACACGCACATCCATTCACAACACTCATTATCAAACATTCAAACATACTACATGCACGCACCATTCATTTAAAAACACACACACTTACCTTCAGCTCAGCCTCTAAGGTCCCAGGAGGGTTGGACTGCTGCCTTCTTTCATTGGCTGACCTTAGGTCAGCCAATGAGGGAAGGCAGCAGTCCCAACTTCGTCATAGAGCGGGATGGGGTCAATGAGACTGCTGATCCCACCCCACTCTGTGACAAGGTGTCACTGATTGACACTCGCGCTGGGCGCTTCAGGACTTAAACCTGAAGGGCTTAGGTCAGAGTCAATAGGTGAAGCTTCCCTCATCACAGAGGGGGAGGGCCTCGAGGCACCTTTGCTGAGCTGAGGCAGTCACGCCCATAAGAGTTGTGACCTCTTCAGCCCAGCAAAGTTCAGCTCAGGCAACCAGGAGCCTGTGCAAATCTTGCATGTCTAGCTCTTGGCTGCCTGATCTGAAAATGAAGAGTGTCTGTCAGGCTGACCTTTGCTCAGCCTAACAGGCACTCTTCATGAGGGGCAAAAGGTGAGGGCGCGTGGCCCCTCAGCCCCAAGGGACGGGCCAGGCTGTCCTAGTTATAGACTTACTGACACAAAACTCTTTGCATGAATAAAACCATTTAACATT
Organism: Pleurodeles waltl; assembly: GCF_031143425.1. Classification (NCBI taxonomy): domain Eukaryota; kingdom Metazoa; phylum Chordata; class Amphibia; order Caudata; family Salamandridae; genus Pleurodeles; species Pleurodeles waltl. The sequence goes on along the minus strand of NC_090450.1, from coordinate 422,563,991 downwards.
TGCAAAACCAGCTCCTCTCATTTATTTCAAAAAAATTGATCCACACTCATAAATAGGGGAATTGGAGTATGTAAGCCTAACTTCTGGGCACAAATAACACTGACGGTAAAGTCCATTCTGTTTTTTTTTTTGTGTGAATTCAACAGGGCCACAGGCACATAATCCAATCTTTTGGGCGATCTCATTGGGACTGGAGAGTATAACCTGCAGGTGACCAAGATCTCCATTCACACCTGGGTGGAGGTACCACTTCCGCCCTGCTTCAAAGCCATTAGTCATCTCCCATTCCCCTGTCACAGATATCAGATGTTGCCTCTATTACACAGGCGAGTAGGCTATGGTGGGAGTACAGCAGGTTGTGGTGGACACCAGCATGTCAGTATAGGTTGTTTTTCTGCCTAGTGTCCTACTTTGAGACTTGGTGGAAACAGTGCCTGTGTGGATCTCCAGGCACTTTTTACCCTGGAAAATCTCCAGGATATCTCCATGGATTGATTGCAATGAATCTTAGGGTTGCACTCCTCGGGGCACGAAAGTGCATCCTTTCATGCTCAATAAAATGACAGTCCAGGGATTGCTTTTCTGGTACCATAAAGGTACCATAAATGTGAACTGCATTGGTAAGAAAATCCTCAGTATTGCTTTGTTCTAAGTAAGTTCACCTGTACCCCTGAGAAATTAATTGTGGTATTGTGTTTATGGCTTTGTGCATTTGTGAAGAATGCTTTGACACATATGCCGCACGTGTGAGTGTTGATGGAATTCTATGGTGGAATGTAGAGGGTGGGAAAGTGTGACAGTTGGGAGTTGGTGGAGATCCATCAGCTGGTACCACTCGCTGCTGTTGCCTGCATCTTCAATCAACTTAGTCATCTATATGCCTGCCCCTGTCATCTTGTAAGAGGATCCTCAGGATTTCTAATGGTGCTTTGGGCTGCTGGGGTGACAGGCCTTCTCCCCCTCTCCAGGGCAAAGCGGATACACCCAGGCTTATCATCGTCCTAGAATGGCATGTAAAGATTGTGCTGCAAATACTGCCATCGGGACCTTACTTGGTGTGGATTTTGTGGGAAGATGGCGGAGACAGGGATGCCTCCATCTGATTGGTGGTATCCTCACCTCTGCTGTTCAATTTCTGATGAGTAGGCAGGTTTTTGTACAACTTTAAGATACCTCAATGCTCGGATAGATTTCAAAGGCTTCAAGAGTGCTGTTTAATTTTGAAAATATCATTTATCCTCCACTAACACTCCCCAACCCTCCCAACTCATTATGCCCTTATCGCCTGTTCACTGCATCTTCTCATGTGGGCTGAGATATACAAAACTTCGTGCAGTGCAACAATGAGGCGACATCTGCAATGCTACGTAAATAGGGAAACAAATCCCAGTGCCACATTTACATAGGATGAACTGTGCTAAATGCAATAGTAAGCATTGATGCAAATTTAGTCCATATTTATACTTTTTGACGCAAACCAGCGCCAGCGTGGTGCAAACTATAAAATACAATTGTATTCTGTAAGTTAGCACCGCTTGAGAGGAGCCAAAATGGCGTCCGGGATGGTCGTTTGATCTGAGCGCTCCGTCCCGGGCTCCAACAAACCATCCTGAAGGACGCCCCTCGGGACCCCGAGGCCGCGCTCGGGGCGGGGGTCTGCCCGGGGCAGTCCGGTGCACTCGTTGGGGGCCGGACTCGAAGCGCACCGTGGGAGCGGAGCCAGGAACCGGCCACGAGGGACTCGCCACGACCAAGGCGATCGGCGCATGGAGCTGCTACGGCAGTTCCACCCGCGCCTTCATTCGGCGCGGCCGGCGCCAGCTTGCCCCTGGTGCGATCGTGGGTGCTGGAGCACCACGGGCGTGCCTATTGACTCCGGACCACCGACTGGGTCCGGGTCACTGCTGGCGGGGACCCGGGAGCGGCGCCCTCGCGGCACGGCAGGCGGCAGGCACGGGGTCGGCGCAGGGACCCGGGACTGGTCCAGGGCATCAGGACATCGAGGCGCCATCTTGAAGATTGCCGAGGCGGCCCAGGAAAGGCTCATCCTGCTGGGCAGTAAGGGCACTCCTGCCCAGGATTAAAAAACATCGCGGCTGGAGGACTGCAGGGAAGCTAAGGAGCACGTCTACAGGCCAGCACACTGTGGTAAGGGGGGTGATCCGGAGGGGGTAGCTTCATATACGTGGCCGGGACATTACTGGACCTCTGGGCTCCCCCACACCCCCTTCCCCCCTCTCCCCACTGCCTCATCATTCCCACAACAGTCCTGTGCCCCTCAAAGTGGAGGCAACCAGCGTTGGAGGGCTCATGCCCAGTGTGTGCCGCAGACCCCTGCAGACTTCGCCTAAGTAGCACGCACGGCGCTGTTAGCTGGCGCGCGCCGTGGGGGCTCGGACCGCGCCTTGTCCCCACGGACTGTATATGAACAGCAAGCATCTAACTTTCCGGCGCCAGCGCAGTGACTGCCCGTGACCCCGGGCATCGGCTCCCCTCCTCAAACTCTCCGGGCTGCGCTGCCCGCCCCGGTCGTCGACTGCGCCCCCCCTCTTCATTGGGGACGCCCCTGATACCGGGCCCCCTGCCACCCCTGGGGGTGAGAGCACTTTATTCCTGCGGACACGCTACATTTCCCCCTCCAGGGACACCATGTATAGTTACATGGGGTCTCAACGTTGGATTGACGCGGGGCTTGGCGGCCGTAGCATCTATGACTGACCACGCCACCACAGACACCTGTCACGCAACGACAAGAAAAACTTTTCCTCGATCCTGTCGGACAATCTCACACTCCCAGTACCAACGCGCACACCATATTGGGGACACAAAGCAAAAGGGTAAGTTGCTGAATCGAAAGCGCCAAACAGTGTGAAACAACTGCACCAAGGTAACCCCGGGTCAGCCAAAATGGCCGGCAGAGCCAAGTCAGCCAAGAATCAGGACCGTAGCACCCATGGATCAACACCCATAGACCAGCAGCCCAGCCCGTCCCTACAGTCACTGGAAAACACTCTCATGTCGCACTCTGCTCAGTTCGAGAAACTATTACAGGCGATTATGGACACTAAATCATCTCTAGAAAACAGAATCAACGCAGTTGCACAAGACTTAAATCTCCTGCACTTAGACCATCGGAATCTAGCCGAGCGAGTAAAAACGAATGAGGACGAAATATCCGAATTAACCCCAATGGCCCAAGGTAACCAAAAACAGATTCAGCGCATGGACGCGGAGCTGAAAGTGCTCAGGAGGAGATCGGAAGAAATGGAGAGCATGGTGCACCGCAATAACGTACAATTCCTGGGTTTCCCAGAAAGCATGAGGCAAACAGAATCGGAAATCCCCCTGGAGCAGTGGCTAATCAAGAATGTGTTAAATGGGGCTCCATCCAAGTTTTTCTCCGTGGAAAGGGCATATAGAATTCCGGGCAGACCCCCGGCTCCTGGTCAGCCACCCAGACCGCTGATCGCCAGATTCCTGAATCATAGAGACCGGGATGCAATACTACAACAATTTCGCAACAAAGGCCCATTCAAGTACGAAGACTCGACTATTAACGCATACCCAGACTATACACAGGAGGTGCAGAACCAACGCAACTCCTACATTAAAATTAAACAACGCTTGCGAGAACACAACATAAAATATGCCTTGCTCTTCCAGGCGAAACTAAGGGTAGTAGCGGAGGACCGCACCCACATATTTACCAATCCTGAAGATGCTTGGACATGGCTGCATGCCAGGGGCCTAGCTCGCCCGCGGGAAGAGGCGGAAGGGGATGAGGAATGGCAAACTTCTGCTTCAAGGAAGCGATGCAAGAGACGCGCTAGGGGCCAGCCCAATGACTTGCAGGCGGCAGAAGAAAGAGCAAGAGTGCTGAAAGAGACGCCTCTGCACATGCAAAGCAACTTTGCAACTGTTAGGACACCCCCAGAGCAGGGCTCGGAATCCGACACGGCCAGTTCCACATCTACAATAACTGGAGACCTGGATGGGCCAAAGGTCACCCCCAGGTCCGCAGATGAACTCTAAGTCGCATATACCTACTCCGCTGGCCCGCCGGCTCCAAAGATGCTCGAAGTCCAAAGGCCTCCAGGGACTTGGTGGCGCTGTTGTGGACCGGAGTGAATGCTCCCCCGGCATTGTGTATCTTTGATATAATAGCAAAGCTAAGTTACAGGGGCTGCGCGGGGATAGACTGCGGGCGGCGGGCGGTGCTGGAGGGAGTGGTCTCGCATCCCGAGGGGCGCCCAATGGTATTAGCAGACTAAGGCCCTCATTCTGACCTTGGCGGTCTTTTCGCAAGACCGCCGAGTTACCGCCGCGGTGAAGACCGCCGACCGCGGCGGTATGCCGCTGTGTGCATTCTGACCGCTGGGAGCGTTCCGCCGGAAAACCGCCAGCAGCCACACTGGCGGTCGGCGGGAAAGTGGAGACTGGTCAACCTCCACCGCCACGCCAGCAGAACACCGCCCACAGAATTACGACCCACATTTCTGTGTGGCGGTCTTCTGTTGGCGGTCTTCTGTTGGCGGTCACCTCCCCATGGCTCCTGTCACCTCCCGGAGGACCAACGCACAGGGTAAGTTGATCGTCCGTGAGGGGAGGGGGTGGGGGGGTGTTGTGTGATGTGTGCGTGCATGGGGGTGTGCGTGTGAGTGTGTAGAGGGGGTGTGTGAGTGCGTGCATGCGGGCGGGGAGTGCTGCTGTGCCTATGGGCAATGTGTGTAGTTCGGCGGGTGCGCATGTCGGCATGTATGTGTGCGGGTATGTGTCCCCGTTGTGTATGTGTGTGTGTAGGGGGTGTGTATATGTGCATGTTGGGGGTGTGTGCATGTCGGGGTGCGTGTATGTGCATGTCGGGGTGGGGGTGGGGAGGGGGTTCGTACCACCTCTGGGGGGCGGCAGGGGGGTGGAGGGTGTGGGGGAAGGACTCGGAGGGGCAGTGGGGGGTGGGGGAGACCCCTATCAGTGCCAGGGAAGGAATTCCCTGGCCCCGATAGTGCCTACCGCCATGGTTCGCATGGCGGTTCCCGAACGCCAGAAACCGCGGCGGTAAGCAGGGTCATGATACCGTTGGCGGTCTTGGGTCGACCGCCGGACCGGAGTGCGCAGACTCCAGCCCGTCGGTCATGACCGCCGTGGCTGTCGGAGTGGGGAAGTGGCGGTCGGTCGCGGCGGTGACCGCCGCGGTCAGAATGCCATTTTTAATACCGCCGGTCTGTTCGCGGTCCGACCGCCGCCTCTCCGCCGACCGCCAAGGTCAGAATGAGGGCCTAAGTCTGCGGAAAGATGTGAGCCCCTTGTAAGAGCCACATCTGGAAGATATGAGAACCCCAATATGCAAATCCAACTGGATACAGGTTAGTTCATGTGTGTTTAGGTTTAGTAGTTTTATGCTAGTTGTAGGTAGTAACGGGGATCCATCGAGGGGAGTTGGGGTTTGTAGTTTAGCAGTAATGCATGTATCGGAATCACTCAAAACACAAAATAAACAGCTGCACTTGCTATATCTAACAAATAGCAGCTGCAGTAGGGTAGTGACCAGGTGGGCCAATACCAAAGCTCAGATCTTAAGCACAGAGACTTATCCCCAAAACTACGTATGATGCCTCCCGGTATAAACAACAAAAACCAGTATATTATAGTGACATGGAAAGTTAGGGGCCTGGGGGCACTGAGCAAGTGGACCAGAGTACATGCACGGCTAAAGCGACTAGGAGTGCACATTGCCATACAACAAGAGACACATATGCTAGAAGGGGACTTATGCGACCTGCGCACGAAATGGGGAGGCCTACTGATAGGCACAACGTACTCAGCCTACGCGAGAGGGGTGCTGGTCTGGACACGGCGGGAGTCCCATTCCTATTAATGGCACATAAAATAGACCAAGGAGGAAGGTACATAGTAGTGGCGGGCAGACTAGATGGCAGGCAAACAGCAGTGGTTGGCATATACGCTCCAAACAGTGGTACTACGGGATTTCTCAGCACCCTCACTCCAACATTATTGTCTCACCCCATGGCCCTGGCCCTCTGGGGCGGTGACTTCAACAGCACACCATCTGCAACATTGGATAGATCCCGTACCCAAGCAAGCTCACTAGCAAACAGGAAACCCACAGGCCCCCTACAGGACCGGGCAAGCGTAATGAGTCTACACGACATATGGCGACTAGGTCACCCAAAGCAAAGGGAATACTCATTCTACTCAGCACCACACAACACCCACACCAGAATAGATATAATATGGGGCACCCGAGATATAGGGGCACTGGTTAGCGAGTCGGAATATTTAGCAAAAACTCTATCGGATCACGCACCACTGAGAGTAACACTGAACTGGGGTAGATCACGCCAGGCGATTCCCACCTGGCAGTTCCAGGCGGAAGCACTTCAGGACCAGGCATTCGCCGAAACATTGAAAGAAACTATAAGCCAATACTGGGATATAAATGCCATATCTGCAACAACGCGCGCAACAGAGTGGGACGCCCATAAAGTAGCAGTACGCGGAGTATGCATATCCTCCACGTGGGGAGTGAGACGCTCTTTGCAGGCGGAGATCGGCAAACTAGAGAAGGAACTCAGAGCAGCAGAAATAGCGGTAGCACTAAGGGAAGTCCCTCAAACTGTCCTAAAAGAAAGGCGCTCAAAATATAATGACGCTGACAGCAAACTCCGTTGTCATGACTACAACTACCACCTAATAAGGCTGCAAACAGAAGAGGACAGATCAAGTAGAATGTTAGCTTGGCTGCTCCGCGAGGACAGACAGCAATCTCCAATAGGGGCCATACGCGTGGGTGCACACACTATGGCCACCACGCAGACAGAGATAAACGAGGCGTTTAGGAAATATTACTCAAACTTATACACCAAACGCACCTCATGCTCTGCTCCACAACTTGAGGCTTTTCTTGCTGACTCCCTACTGCCACAATTATCACAAATAGATAGAGAAAAAATAGAAGCTCCCATGACAATGGATGAAATAGAATTAGCCCTTGCACAGCTGCCTAGAAATAAAGCGCCTGGCGCAGATGGCCTCCCGTCGGAATACTACAAAGGCCACTTATCTTGCCTGAAACCTCATCTTTTAAGGGTGTTTGTAGAGGCGTGGACTAATGAATGCCTGCCCACATCCCAAAGAGAAGCTATGATAGTGGTACTCCCTAAACAAGGTCGTGATCCCACAGATGTCAAATCCTATAGAACACTACACTTCTAAACGTAGACTGTAAAATACTAGGCAAAATACTAGCTAACAGATTAGCCCCCCTCATGCACTCATTGATACACACAGACCAAAATGGCTTCATTCCAAGACGCAACACCTTCCTAAATATTCGCAGACTACTGAGCATAATGGGGGATACTCCCCGTGACACACAAGAGGAAATAGTGCTTTCATTAGATATCGAAAAAGCCTTTGATACGCTCGAGTGGGATTACTTTTTGGCTACAATGGCCGGCATGGGATTAGGACCCAACTATATCCGCTGGGTCCGGACACTGTATTCCAGCCCAAGTGCAAGGGTGAAGACGGGTGGGGTTATTTCCGACAGCTTTCTGATTTTCCGGGGCACAAGGCAGGGCTGCCCCTTATCCCCGTTACTGTTTGCTATAGCAATTGAACCTCTAGCTGCAAGAGTACGCCTCATGGAACACGAATGGGGAATAACCAGGAACGGGCTCTATCACACGATCTCGCTATACGCAGACGATGCCTTAATATATATCCGAAATGGCCGTGCACTCGTTCCCTTAGTGATATCCTTATTGGCTGAGTTTGGGGACCTGTCAGGCCTAGTGGTAAATTGGGAAAAGTTGTGCGCGTTTCCTCTGGCAAAGCGGTCACCCGTGAATCAGGATGCTCCTCAGATAGGGCGTCTAAAATGGTGTCCGGAAACGTTCAAATACCTCGGGATAAACATATACCACAACATAGAAAACCTGAGAGATGGAAACTTGCGGAGGGCGCTGACCTCCATAAAAGGCTCATTGCAGTTCTGGAACAAGCTCCTGCTCTCGCCGCCTGGCAAGGTGGCGATCGCAAACATGTTGATCCTACCTAGACTGCTATACTACTTCGCGGCCCTACCGATAACCATTCCCAAAAGCTTTTTCCAAAACTTGAACACAGCACTGCTGCAGCTCATTTGGGGAGGAGGCAGAGCGCGTGTGGCCCTAGCCACGCTACAGCGGCCGGTAGATGTGGGCGGGCTGGGAGCCCCCAACTTCGAACGCTATTATGCAGCTGCACAGCTGCAGTGGGTTCAAAATTGGATCCACAGTCCAGCGCAGGCAGAATCCACGTGCTTGGAGTCCTGGTTGAAGGGGACCCCCCTGATAGGGTGGCTGACATCTAAACACCCTAAGTCGGAACACGTTAGCCCACTGCTTGCAGTGGCGCACACGTGCTGGGCTAAATTTGTGCAAAGTGGAGCGGACAAGCTCCCCTATTCCCCACATATACCATTGGACTACCTAATGGGGGGGATTACAGCTGGAATGCGGGCGTCGGGGGCATGCATGGAGGCAGGAATACAGACAGTGGGCAACTGCTTCGAAGATGGCAAGCTTATGTAATTTGAGGCTCTTCAGGCCCTCACTGAGATAAGCCCCGGCCAGTTCCTGACATACCACGCCGTATGCCACGCAATAAAAAAGACGTGGGGGGCAGGCACCTCAGAACCAGTGGTCTCCCCTGTGATACATCATCTCTTACAATACAATTACCAAATAAAAATAGTATCCAATTTGTACAAAATCCTAAACAAATCTCCCGAGCCACAAGCGGAGAAAGCCCGGGAGAGATGGAACGCTGTACTTCCCGCCCCAATCCTACAGGCGGACTGGCCAAAAGCCTTGTATCACACCTGTGGCGTCTCAAGAAATCCATGATTCAGGTACACTCAATTTAACTACACGCACCAAACATACTTATCCCCTGCCAGGATAAAGCGAATGTTCCCTGGCTCTGAGCCAGTATGCCCCAGATGCAAAGCACCGTCAGCATCCTTTTACCACATGGTATGGGACTGCCCCAACGTACAAACAGCCTGGTTGGAGGTGGTACGGGAGATTTCCGAGTTAACGGGGCTTGAGCTGATAGCAGTCCCTGGGTCTTGTTTATTGGGATTAAGGGAGAGACCTAAAAAACAAAAACACCTGCACAAATTCATAGATCTTGCCTGTTTAATGTATAAAAGATTGATAGCGATGCATTGGAAAGCCTCCAGTGCCCTGATCGTAAATCTTGGTACACTCTAATACTGCGGTGGGCCCGCACTGAACACCAGGTACTAAAGAAACTGACGTGTGGGGGCGGCACCATACAGGGTGTACCACCTGGGACACGCTGGTAACTAAACTTGAGGCCAAAAACGATGATATGCCCCCATGAATCAGTGAATACATACCTGTAACAAGCGCGATATAAATCTCCCCACATCTCCCACAATAGAGGCACAGCCCGCAGGGTGGCCAGCCACAACAGCACCAATATCTCCCTCCCCCCACCCTTCCTCCTGTATTCATGCCCAACCAGCTCTCTACCGCAGGATCACCAACAATGCACAGGGCGTGGTACCACCTCGGGAGCCTCCCGCGTCCACCAGCCTAAACGGGGCCCTTGGCAGAAGGCTAAGCACACAGGCCCGGTAGCATATGGTCCACGCTGGCCACGCGCGAACACCCCCAAAGATAGTCAACACACGTTAAGCTTTAGGCAATTGCAGCAAGAAATGATACTGTAGGATTGGTAGTGTTCCGAGATGTGTTCAAAGGGGGGAGGGTTTGTGGTTGTTAAATGGTTTAAATATTGGATAATGCTTTAAGTGATCCTGCTGCTGATAATTGAACAGTTTGTATCGCATATTTGAAACATAAAACCAATAAAAATAAAAAATACATTTTAAAGTTAGCACCGCTTTTGCGGCACAAAATGATGCAAATGCGGCACAAAAAAAGTATAAATACGGGCCTTGGCGCGGTAACTTTGGCTTCGTTGGGTCACATGAGCATTAAAAAATGACGCTGCTAGGTACTGTTAAATATGCCCCTTGGTCCTAGGGCACAGTGAACAGAGACCCACGTCAGGGCTGCTTGGATAATTAACTGAGGTTAATTAAAGCATTTCATCTGTCCTCTGCTACACTTCCCAACACAACCCAAATGTATCTGATTGACTGACTGTAAAGGATTCCTCGACTGTGGAGAGCACCTCACAAGTAGTACCAGCGAAGATGAGCGAAGTGACACAAAAAACACAAAGACCCATGACTTGAGCGGAGAAAGGGAAATACACTAGCATCTAGGAATTGATGACAATAAAGAGGCGAGAATACTTTTCAAGATATATTATATATTAGCACGCACATGTAACAATGAAAGAAGCCACTAGAGGCCCTCCTACCCCAGAACAAGAGCCAGGACACCCGAAAAGCACAGCAAAAAGAGGGAAACCGAATCTAGAAAGCAGTGGCATAGTGAACCCCTCACTTGATCAGTGGCTGTCACTGGGACTTATGTGGTTTGTGAACTGCGTCCCACTAAAACGTTTATTTGTTGCTTATGGGTCTGTTCTACCTGCAGGTCCTGCAGCCAAAATGCTCGGAAATAAAAATGTTAGGGAATAACATTACTGAAGGTTGTGTGGCGAGTAACATGCACAGCAAAGGACATGGAGACAGAAAAATTATACAAACTAGTGAAAATACAGAGAGTGGGGCAAAAAGTGAGCATAGGTAGAAAACAGCAAGAAAGAACATGTAATTAAGAGAGACAAAAGATGGGTAGATACATAAAGCAAAGAAGGCGAGGAGAAACAAAGTGTAAGGGGAAGGAAACATGGAAGGAAATTAGAAATAAAAAGTAAATGGATATATAGAAGTGTAAAAGAATGAATGGAGGTGTGAAAGAGTGGCTAGATGGAAGGATGACGGAGTTAAAACAAGGGGATATGATGAATGGCTGAAAGGATTAAGAATGAACAGCTGGAGATGGGTGACAAAAATGGATATATTGATAGATGTGGATGTATGCGTGGATCTGTGGCTGGAAAGGAGAAGGGATGGGCTAGTGAAAGGATGACTAGAGGGGGAGGATAGACGGATACATGGACGGAAGGAAGATGAAAGGTGAAGGCAACTCGCCTAAAGAGGGTTGAGTTTGCTCGCTTTGCATGCTCAGTGCGGGTGGAGGTATGGTTCAAGTGGGCGGTGATGTCATTTTCTAGCTACTCTCTTGCTAGAAAGGGTGCCGCCTACAACAGTTGGTAATCATGTTTTTTCTTCAGTTTGTTACTGTGTATGGCAACTACTTTTACGAACCAGGCTTCATCATACATTTGCAAATGCTTTCTCGGATGTCCACAATTTTGCGATTGCATTTTGTATCACACGTAGTATAAGCCGTCCCTATTATTGATGGGACCACATTTTTCCTGCACGTTTTTTTCAAGTGAGTGTTTTTGTCTGCTTCGTTTTACCTAGCAGTTATCAAATTGAGGAAGATGGAAAGCACATACTCCTCGTGTAACAGTACGGACTGTAGAACCAGGAGCCCTGCATTAATATTCCTAGCTTCGCCAACTGATCAGCTTGCCTGCTCCTGGGCAAACAGCTTTTATCTCCATGGTCCTCGGCGTCATTCTCTGCAGATTGGGGGCGGTTTTTTTTTTTTACACAGTAGTGAGCGCATCATGAAAGCTGAGCATTGTATCACGAAGCTGCAAGATAAATCCACGTTATCTTAACGGGTGGCATGGGTCGAGGTAGTGATCTGCGTGAAATTGATTCTTGGCCGACCAAAGTTACTAATCGCACGGAGAGAGAATAGCGGTGCAGGGAGCACTGTCGATGCTGTAGAAAAATATATTTTATGCTGTGGGAGCGAGGCCGAGAGATGCTGGCTGCTCTTGGATGGGCAGTGTTAGGCGTCTGGACCCAAGTAGCCATAGTAGGCAGTGAGCCAGTGGAAGGATGAAAGCATCCTTGTTACCTGGGCACAAAGGGCGACTTGTGTTGCCCGGAGCTCCACTAGCTGGAGGGTAGAGGGACACAGAGTTCTGTGGTCACTACTAAATGTTAAACTAACTTGTTTACAGAAAACCAGGCTATGTATGTGTGTCAGTGTCTGTGCTGGGTGGGGTGAAGGAGCAGCATGGTTGATTCAGGGGGTGGGATTCGGGTGTATAATTAAGGGGTGGCCTGTATAACCATGTCAGCATTCCAGGATCTCATGAGAGAGTCACTTACTGCTCGTTATAAGATGAATAACACTGGGCTAATTTCTCCTGTTGCAACGAGCCACCAAACTCTCAATAAGTCTTATGAGATGTGACAATAACTTATGTTTTCATACAGCGCTTGTTACCAAAGGATTGGGATTTATCATTTCCTGGCAATTGTGTGACAGTTTGTCATGATCAACAATATCGACCTACAAAAATATTGCATCCCCTATATCGCCTCCCACACCATCAAATATATATATATTTACAGTTCCTAACTCTATATGAACTTACTAGTGGTCTAAAGATATAATAATATTGCCAAGCAATATGTCACATGATATACTGAAAGCAATGTGGTAAGAGTATTCCTTTCATAACGGACATCATTACTAATACATTCAATAGAACTCAACTAGTCGATGTCAAAAGCATCAAAGCCAGGCTCAGCCCTGCAAGTTTTCAAATCTGTTACTTGCAGGATACAAACATTTCAAAACCCAAAAGTTACAAGGGCGCTATAGTTAGGCTTGCATTTTAAATGTACAAAACCAGGGACGCTATAGTTGGCTTACATTTTAAATGTACAAAACCTTGCGGCCAACCCACTATAACCACCCAGCCCCACACAATGCACAGCCTTTGGCCGTGCGTGGCAGGGGTTGGCCCAGCAGGTTTGCCTGCATAAGTAATTTGCAGTGCCCCAGGGAGGTGGCGGTCCCCGGGGATTGCTGTGAGGGTACCCCCTGCAGAGATAATACACAGTGCTCCACAGTGGTGGCAGTCCCCAGGGCATTGATAAGTCCTAGAAGTGGTCCCGTAAGCTCCCCTCCTAGTTTTCCACATTGCCCCTGGGACCTCACCCACCCAGGGGCAACATTAAAAACAAGCTTGGGAGACCGCATTTGCTTTTTTGTTTAAAAAAACAAAAAACACTCACAGTGAAATTTGCTGCGATTTTCACAGTGATTTTAAAAAATAATACTTTTCAGCCGGTGGGGTCCCAAGGCTTGAGGGGTAGGGTAACAGCACCCTGCTCCCTTTACTTTTTTCGGTTTCTTTTTGAGAGTCAGCTGAATCAGATCTTTGCACAAGATCAGGAGTATTCACGAATCCTTCATGCTTCCAGATATTCAAGTTTGTTTTTCTTTTAATATTAAAAAAACATACTGAATGGATTTACACCAAATAACAAAAAACACTCTTCATGGAGCAAGAGCTACCTTTCTGCCAAATTTGGGGGCATATTTATACTCCGTTTGCGCCGGAATTGCGTCGTTTTTTTTGACGCAATTTCGACGCAAAACGAACTCCATATTTATACTTTGGCGTTAGACGCGTCTAGCGCCAAAGTCCATGGAGTTAGCGTCATTTTTTAGCGTTGACAAGGTAGGCGTTCCCGTCTAAAAAATCGACTCCGAGACATGTGCGTCGGATTTATACTCCCGGGCAAAAATCACGCCCGGGAGTGGGCGGATCAAAAAAAAATGGCGCAAATCGGGTTGAGGCGAAAAAATTGCCTCAACCTGACTTGCCCCATTTCTTGACGCCCAAGCCCCATATCCCCCTACGCCGGCGCTGCCTGGTGTACGTCGTTTTTTTTAACGCACACCAGACGGCGCCGGCGGCTAACGCCGGCTAACGTCATTCAATAAATACGGCGCCCGCATGGCGCTTCAGAATGGCGTTAGCCTGCGCTAATTTTTTTTACGCAAAACTGCGTTGCCGCAGTTTTGCGTCAAAAAGTATAAATATGGGCCTTGGTGCCATTTCCTCCAGCAGTTCAGGCTGTAGATGTGTCTAAAGTCCCTATAGGAATTAAAATGGGAAATGCAATTTTTTTACTCCCCCCCTCATTTTCTCAGCCCCCGCTTGACAGATCACTCCGAAACTCTTCACATGCACAACAAGATTCTCTGGCACACTTTTTTTGGAAAATTTCTTGAGGATTCATCAAACGGTAGCAAAGATACAGGCAAGCCCAAAAACTTTTTTTCAATGGAATCTAGGCCCTAACTATAAAATAAATAAATATATATATATATATATATATATATATATATATATACATATATATATATATATATATATATATATATATTCCTTTGCTTGGTAGCCCGTGTAGCATATATGGTGCCCTCTACTTTCCTTGTGGTGGTGCGCATCTCCTCGGCTGAGCTGATGCCATGAAATGTCAAACAATCTTATTTACCCAAAGAAGAATCAAAAACGCACTCTCAATAGCTTAACGGAGCAATTTTATTCATCTGAGACTGCTCAGACTCAGAGAAATAAAATTGCACTGTTAAGCCACTGGAAGTGCATTCCTGATTCTTCCTTGGGTAAATAAGATTGTTTTCAACACACACACATATACGGGTAGTTATAGTTAAGTCATCGTTTCAATAGGAAATGCCTTTTTTTATTTGCTAATAACACTTGGCACAATTTGACGAGTCTTCATATCTTCATAGACCTTTACAAAAAAGTGTTTTTTTTGTTTAGTTTGTGCATGCAAAGATTTGGGGGTAATCCATCAAGCGGGGGCCGAGAAAAAAGGGGCAGGTACCAAAATGCAAAATCCCCATCCATTTTCCATAGTTTTTTTTACACCATGCCACCTCCAAAACTGCTGAACGAAATTACACAAAATTTGACAAGAAGCTAGATCTTGGTCCTGAAAGTGTGCTTTTTTTGTGATGTGGTGTAAATCCATTCACTAGTTTTTGAGGTATTAAGTTTCACAAATATTTGTATATCTGGACCATTGGTCCCCCATCCCAATTAAAAAAAATAAAGCATTCTGATTGACCCAGAGAGCTTTTTTCCCCCTTGGGGCATTTTGCTCCCAGGGCTCTGAGTGGCTGCCAGTAACATAAGAAAAATATTGCTGGAGCCATTACAGGATTTGGTGAATAAGTCCCCTGTCCCAAAGGTAACAATAAAATATATATCTATAAGGGGACAGAGTAGGGGTACCCTCCCCCCGTGGACCTCTGGTGGGGAGGATTCAGAGGGACCTTCGTTAGGGGCCACAAAAAAAAAAAAAAAAAAAAACATCTGTTTTTGCCATGATCTCTTGGGATCCCAGCCAAAAGAAAAATGGTGGCCACCATTTAATTTTTTTCAATATATGAGTGAAGTGTGAGTTGAGCCCCACTCACCAAGCCCTTTTTGAGCCCCGGGGACCCCATCCCAGGTGTCCAAGTATATTCCAAGGGGAATAAGGTGAGAGCGCAGCCCCAGTCCCCGAGCCATCCCCCGGGGCTAATTTCCTTTTTTTTTTTAAAAAGGGAGGGTGGCTGTGCGCCACACACAGAAAAAGGAAAATGGCTCTCAGGATTGTTTTTGTGCAGGAACGGGATACTTCCAGCACTAGAACAATCCTGTCTACAACGCAGGCACCCTTGTAAAATGACACAAGATTGTTTGTGTTGGCATTCCTGCCCTTTCCCTTTCACACAGAGCAGTGAGGTGGATTGTGCTGCTTGAATGATTGGTAAATATATGCCTAAGTCTGCTCCCAGCTGGTGGGAGCTTGAAAAATGCTCCTGCTGGCTGGGAGAAGATGTGTGTTATTACACACATATTGCTCCCACCCAGAGGGAGCAAGCATAGATAGCTGCTCCTGCTGGATGGGAGCAACGCTGGCTCCCATACCATGCAGGAAGCCGACTGAGGCTGTAGGCGCCCTGGGTCTCCTTAGTGGCACCTCTCCATTTTTTTATTTAAGTTAGCCCTGGAAATGGGATCCACAGGGCCTAATGAGAGTTTGGTGGCGGGGGGCTGTGCACTCTCCTCACATTTTTTACTACTTTTGGCCCTGGCAGATGGGGTCCCGGGGGCCTATTAAGGCACAGGGAGGGGGGGCACCACAGCCTCCTCCCCTTTTTTATTGCATTTGGCCTAAGGGATGGGGTTTCTGGGGCCTATTAAGGTTCAGAGGGGGACTGCACGCCCCGCCCCTTAATATATATGTTTTGGATCCAGGGAATGGGGTCCCTGGGGCTCGAATACCAACTCTATGCTGCATCACCAATAGTTGTGCGTGGCGTGGGGTTGTCAGCCTACATGGGGTTAGATGTCTTCATGTAGGTTTGCAAAAAGGGCCTGGCCGCAGTCCAGACCCTGTGGCCAACACTCCACTGAGCTCTACCAAAGCCTAGAGCAGCATCTGGTTGCCTGCTGCGAGGGTGTTGACCACAGGGGCTTGCCACAGGCCAGGACCTGTGGCCAATCTCATTGCTGCGCATGGCCAAGGCTGTGCACAGCATGGGGTTAGCTGCCTCATAGCGTCTGGTGGCTTCCTGCAGGGGGTTGGAAGCAGGCCTGGCCATATAGGGAGTGCAGAATTATTAGGCAAATGAGTATTTTGACCACATCATCCTCTTTATGCATGTTGTCTTACTCCAAGCTGTATAGGCTCGAAAGCCTACTACCAATTAAGCATATTAGGTGATGTGCATCTCTGTAATGAGAAGGGGTGTGGTCTAATGACATCAACACCCTATATCAGGTGTGCATAATTATTAGGCAACTTCCTTTCCTTTGGCAAAATGGGTCAAAAGAAGGACTTGACAGGCTCAGAAAAGTCAAAAATAGTGAGATATCTTGCAGAGGGATGCAGCACTCTTAAAATTGCAAAGCTTCTGAAGCGTGATCATCGAACAATCAAGCGTTTCATTCAAAATAGTCAACAGGGTCGCAAGAAGCGTGTGGAAAAACCAAGGCGCAAAATAACTGCCCATGAACTGAGAAAAGTCAAGCGTGCAGCTGCCACGATGCCACTTGCCACTAGTTTGGCCATATTTCAGAGCTGCAACATCACTAGAGTGCCCAAAAGCACAAGGTGTGCAATACTCAGAGACATGGCCAAGGTAAGAAAGGCTGAAAGACGACCACCACTGAACAAGACACACAAGCTGAAACGTCAAGACTGGGCCAATAAATATCTCAAGACTGATTTTTCTAAGGTTTTATGGACTGATGAAATGAGAGTGAGTCTTGATGGGCCAGTTGGATGGGCCCGTGGCTGGATTGGTAATGGGCAGAGAGCTCCAGTCCGACTCAGACGCCAGCAAGGTGGAGGTGGAGTACTGGTTTGGGCTGGTATCATCAAAGATGAGCTTGTGGGGCCTTTTCGGGTTGAGGATGGAGTCAAGCTCAACTCCCAGTCCTACTGCCAGTTCCTGGAAGACACCTTCTTCAAGCAGTGGTACAGGAAGAAGTCTGCATCCTTCAAGAAAAACATGATTTTCATGCAGGACAATGCTCCATCACACGCATCCAAGTACTCCACAGCGTGGCTGGCAAGAAAGGGTATAAAAGAAGGAAATCTAATGACATGGCCTCCTTGTTCACCTGATCTGAACCCCATTGAGAACCTGTGGTCCATCATCAAATGTGAGATTTACAAGGAGGGAAAACAGTACACCTCTCTGAACAGTGTCTGGGAGGCTGTGGTTGCTGCTGCACGCAATGTTGATGGTGAACAGATCAAAACACTGACAGAATCCATGGATGGCAGGCTTTCGAGTGTCCTTGCAAAGAAAGGTGGCTATATTGGTCACTGATTTGTTTTTGTTTTGTTTTTGAATGTCAGAAATGTATATTTGTGAATGTTGAGATGTTATATTGGTTTCACTGGTAATAATAAATAATTGAAATGGGTATATATTTTTTTTTTGTTAAGTTGCCTAATAATTATGCACAGTAATAGTCACCTGCACACACAGATATCCCCCTAACATAGCTAAAACTAAAAACAAACTAAAAACTACTTCCAAAAATATTCAGCTTTGATATTAATGAGTTTTTTGGGTTCATTGAGAACATGGTTGTTGTTCAATAATAAAATGAATCCTCAAAAATACAACTTGCCTAATAATTCTGCACTCCGTGTAGTCCAGTGCATGTTGTGGGTTGGTTTTAAGTTTGGTAACAAAATATTACTGTATGATAAAAAAAAAAACTAGAAATTCACTGAGAACAAAGGTTAAGGTAATGTTACAGTTAGGTGTGAGATTTAAAAAAAAAAAGATAACCTAGAAATTCACTCCCTGAAAAAGCCAAAGGTTATAGTTAGGTGAATGTGTTTTGAGCTAAAAAAAAGAAAACAACAGAAATTCACCAGTCATAGTTAGCAGAACTAACTATAACGTGTGCCCCCACAATGCACTGCTTATGATCTCACATATTACATCACCCATGACATGTTCTTTGACATCAATTATAACATCGCTGATGACAGTTCAAATGACATAATTGATGACCTCACATATGAACTCCCTCAGGACATCATTCTATTAGTGTGTAAGTTTGTTTTATACTTTACATAGTGGCAGGTAACTACCCTTTTATTTTTTTCCATAATTTTGTACAGCCTGTGTCCACCTAATGAGTTTAAATGTTTAAAAAAGACATGTGCACCCGGTCAGACAAAGGAGACACCAGTTCTCATGCAGGTCCCCTAAGAAACCTTAAATGAAACGCAGACATGATTCCAGTTGGTGCTGGCAGGATCTGGGGAGACACTGCAAACTGCTATAGAGACTGCCAAAATGGGATACTACTGCACACTGTCTGGGTCATTCTTCTTCAATGCACCAGTCCATGTTACAGACCTGTGGCCAATCTCATTGCTGCGCTATGGTGCTAAGGTGTGTGCATGGGGCATGGCAGCTGAAATCAGACCCGGCGCTAGGGAGAAGGGCGGAGAGTGCCATTTCTATGTGAATATGGCAATATCTCTTTGTCACGCAGCACAGCATTTTTGGCTGCTGCACTGCGTTGGGTCACAGCTTTCAGAATCTGGGCCGGCAGGTCTGAGAGTGCTCTGGACTTCGGATCACTATGGGGCCCACTAGTGAAATATTTGATGGAGGGAATTTTCTTAGTGTAATACCCAGAAAAGTTGGGGGCTTTGTAATTGTTCTCACTCTGTGGGGAGTGCATCTATACGAAGACTCCTGAGAATCAGCCAAGATGATGTAAAAAGTAGAAACTCTATGATGCAAGAGAGATGATTAGGTTAAAGATAAGCCCGCGAAGGGAGGGAGAGTTTAGGGCAGTTTTTTAATATATCAGAAACTCTTCTTTTTTTGATAGAACTATAGAGACGATTGATGGTATTCAAATGTATGATTCGTACTGAAATGCAATTAAGTATTATGGTTAAAAGAAAAAAAACACCACTGAAAGGCTGACTGGTAAATTAGTATGCATTAGTACTGTTGGTTGGTGAAAGTGATGTGCTGTGATTTGAACAGTGCATCAGGCACAATAAAGGCAAAAGCAATCTCCATTGCTGTTTAAGGCAGAAAAGGGACAAAAGAAGAAGAAGAAAGAAAAGAAAACAATGAGAAAAGGGAAAAAGCTTAGATAAAACATAACCTGTAATGGTGGCAGAGAGCAACAGGAAGAGTAGTGCGGTCAACAAAGAGAAATAAAGTTGAAATAAGACTAGGCAGCATTGTTATTTGTCAGCCCTTGCTTTCGGCACTGCCATTATTGGGCAACTAAGAAGAACTTTGGGGTGTATTTATAGGCCCCTAGAACCACCTTGTGTTACATTAACCTAATTTATTTTGACGTTAATGTGGCCCAACGAGGCCAAAATCCCTGTACCATATTTACAGAGTGGCGCAATGCATGCATTGCACCACTCTGTAACCCTTTGCCATATATTATGCCAGCGCCAGGCATAATGTATGCAAAGGGGGCGTTCCCCGTTAGTAAAGCCGTTAAAATGGTGCAAGGAAATCTATGGGATTTCCTTGTGCCATTTATATCGGCACTTTTAACACCTGCTCAAAAGCAGGCATTAAATGAGGGCTTCCATTCTTTAGAATGGGCCCCTATGTACTCTGCAGGAGTAGTGTTAGCACGTCTGACCTTAATAAGTAAACTTACAAGGGGATGCGACTAGGTCGATGAACCTTTTGACTCGCAACTAAGATGTTCTTACCATAGCTCCAGTACATAATCAATAACCAATATACAATAGTCAATAATCAAAATCAGTAATCAATGGAGTCTGTAATTGTCACACACCATGACCTTTCAGTCATGAATAACCACACCTTTTAGTAAAAGTTAGAATATTTATTTTCCTAGATTAACAATGCTAAGGTAATGTAGATTAATCTCACTATTAAATGAAACACATACAGAAACAATACTGGCTGTCCAAAGCGGTGGAAGAAACGTAATCTAATCAAAGCTTGAACTACAACACATTCTAAAGTTATGGTGCAAATCAGTAACAAAGTCAACTGCGTCAATGAAATTACATACATTAAGTTTAGCAGAGAAATTCATCAAGTATTAGTCCCTATTAACCTGAACTCATTAGTGAGGATCTTTAACTACTGTTGCAGGTGGCTGAATTGGTGGCTGTGTGATGACTGCTGCAGCTGACATGGAGGGCCTTGGTCCAACTGTGCCCCCCTGCACCCCTGATGACTTTCCTCCAGTGTCCTTGTGTGGCTGCAGTGGAGGTCCACCATGGTCAAACGCACACCATTCCCCTGAAGCTTTCTCACTTCTGAACCTCCTGCCCATTCAGCGGTATCCGGTCACAATCTCCATTATGTGGCAGTAGCGTTTGGCCCTCTTGAGGAATGCTCGACTCTGTTCTTGTGTCATGTTGGCAGCTAAAATATGAGAAGAAGCAAGCATAAGTATCAGCATTGGGTGGAGGTTGTACAGACATATAATGTACACTGCAACTGCAGAAAACACATACAGTCCAACACACATTCCTCAATAATTTCCTCCTAGCCATCAACAGTATCATGTACATGTCACTGGGATGATGGCAATCCCTTGTTAACCAACAGGACCCAGAGCTGATTGGTCAAAATTGTCCGTGATCAACATTTGTGTCTTCTAATGTGTGAGGATCACGTGTCCCAACAAGTCTGGATTTCCTGTGTCCCTGTGCATAAAGGGGGATGTGCATGCAATCCTTCACCTTGATACCCCTGCTGAACATCATGGCTTGCCCAGTCATCATGGAGGTAAGGTGTGGGCCATATGATAGGGGGTCTGGTAACTTCCCACCTGCTATTCTAAGATTTGGTAAATCAACATTAATGTGTCCTAGTGTAAGACCTAGCCTGAGCAAACGTTACAAGTTGGCACGCCATTGCCCATGATGTGCCCACATGTACTACTGATGCAATCTTCCTAGAAAGTTTTGCCAAAGCCTGAGCTGCACATCAAAGTTGTCAACACATTACTGAACTGAAGTCCCCTACCCTGTGCTATGTAGTGCTACATGTGTTTAACGGCACACACATGGTGGCTACATGGGTGCCCTTAGGCCCACGGTGAGTTTGGCCCTGCACTGGGTGCTTCAACAGTATCCAGAAACATTGTACATCATTGTATATGCATGTCAGACATCATCAAAGTACCAGGTGCGCTCACAGCATTGACATCATATGCATATGTGATGTGACCTACATCACTCACAAATATCATGGTGGCAGGACCATGTTGTGAAAACTGCTGAGATCTGACGTGGGAAGAATCATAGACTTTTCACACAACCATCTGGAGCTTAGCTGTCTACTAATTGTGTACAGTACTGACTGTTAGGCAGCACAATATGGCTCCTTGCAGTACTACAGACTCATTATATCTGAAGGATACTGAGGTACCTGTGGTGTACATATCTCCTACAGAAGCCCCTAGAGACCTCTGCAGATATAACCCACATCTGTACCGTCTATGGTGCTGTGACAAAGTGGTTGTCAACAGGCATGCTATGTACATAAACAGCTGCCCTGAGACCTATCATGGTAGACATCAATGAATAAGTGGCAGGCCATTACAATTTCTATTTCACACAATTCCATGTCAGCACACGTTGCCCCTTGAACAACAAGCAAGCCATTCTCATTGCACAACATTCCAACATACATGATGTCACCATCCATTCTCAAATGATATAATATCTTTGGTCAGGCAAAACCATCTTTCATAGCATTCCACACTTCAGACTGACTCACACCAAACCCTGAATTAGCACACATGACGCACAAGATGACACTTACTGGATGCATTGTGGTCTTCAAATCGGGCAACCTCTCCTATGCTGTAGGGCGCAGGTCTACCTGCAAGACATGAATGAAAAACATTGCTTAGTATAACTTGTATGTATCATTTAATGGGCAGCATTGTTCACTGTTAACTTGTTAGGCTGAGTGAGCAAGTCATCCTAGTGGTACATCTGGGCAACTGATCAGTCAATCACATAGTCTCAGATAATGTAACCCATCCACCTACAAACCATCACTGTCCCCGACACTCCTGTGGTGCTTCCCACTGCACCATTTATACACGGCATTGTCATGTAGTTGTCAGCTCTAAATCTCCATGACCACATGGGACTGCTTGACACTATAAATTGCACCTGAGGGGCATGCAATGGTGACACCTTAGCATTTGAGCCTGCCTCAGATGTTGTAGGCATCTACCTCATTGTCACAGCAAACTGACAAACTACTGCCCATGGGTTGTGTGGGTATTCCAAGGTGTTGAGGAATTACATCATACGTCCTTCAGTAAAGTAAGAAATATGTGTGTGCCATCACAAGGCACACACATGAGCCATGATGCTATGGGAGTATACTCATGTGAAGATAGTTGTACCTACCTGCATATTGACTGATTGACATCATGGATGTAGTGCCAGTAGTGTGTGGCCAGCCATTGTTACCATGGTATACCATTATTTGTCCAGGGAGAGAAGAGAACATGGGCATAGAAATATGCCTCAATACAGAAACACTTGCTCTGTGGTCCAAGAATGCATTTGTTGGTGCAGGTTACTGAGTGATGTGCAGGTAATGGAGCAGATGCAGGGCAGCCCCATATTATCAGTGAGAAGCGGCAGGCCTGTGGAACTGTCTCTGCATATGTGCGTGATAATACACATATTATGGGATACACAATGAACTGGAACAGGGACGTGCTAGTAGTCTGGACCCTGTGCATGGTCAAGCTCCCTTACATGGCCTTGACCAATGACACAAAGGTACTGACAGAAGAACAGGGGGGGCAGCACCACTTGCATCTATACAGTCCTTGTGGCCCTCAGTGCACCCCTTGCCCCCACTATGTGCGTGCCTAATGAGAATTAAGGCACAGAATGATGCAGGTAGTGTCCAACTGCATCTATTTATGTGTAGGTAAATGATGTACTCAGCAGGAGTCGCAACAGATCATCACGACTTCTGCTAAGTACATGGGGCCCATCTCATACATTTTCATGCCACCATATCACACCTGCTCTCAGCAGCCATTCAGAGTGCATGAAAAATTGAAATAAGGGATTTCTCATTTTACTCAGTGGCTTATACATTTGCCTCCCAAACAGGTTTTGGGACCCCCTTCTATACATGATGCATGGTGCAGAGCTCATTTGGTGCTGCTTATTACCAAGTTGCCCTATTCATGCATCACAACACTTTGTAATGGTTGTCCAGGCAAACTTGTACATATGCCCAGCATCAGCTTCATTATTGTACACTTGAATTGCAGGCCTAAGGTGGTGCTGGGACTCTTCATACAGGTAGCATACGACATGTCCAGATCCACAACCATTCCATGCAGCACTCAACTCTATCTACAACTGTCATGCACATGCAAATGAAAGGACTTTGTATGGAAATGGGAGACTTACAAACTGCTCCAACGGTATGCCCAGATGATCCAGCAGATCTTGCTCCCTTGTAACGAGATCTGCCAAGGAATGCTTGAGTTAGTGGTCTTTCCTTCCTGTCCCAAAGATCCGTGTGAGGTGGTGGAGCACCTTGCCCCACTGCAGGTGTCTTGCCTCTGTTGGGTAGCCAAGAATGACACAGCCACCCAGTTGTAGCATCATGAGGAGGTAGTTCTGAACAAGCCAGATGAACCCTCCCCCCCAGCCCATCGGCCGACATCTGTGCAATCCTCCCTTTCTCAGACATACTGGACTGCAAATGAGGTTCACCCAAAACAAAACAAAAATATATCTAACACCTAATCCAACTACCCCAACAACTATAACACCCCATACAAACACTCCAGAATACAGAGGCAAAAACAGTACAGTTACAATACAAAAGACAAGTTAAAAGACAGATTAAACACAACACCTACAGGACACAGCACAATAAACACTCCAAATCTACTACAGCACCAGCTCCATACACCCTCACACAGTCATAGACAAAAAGACTGTGAAGTGAAAGTGAACTCATTGTACCATGTTTGCATGCAGGATGTCCTGTTTCATCACTCCCTGGGCGTGTGTGTCAAGTTTCTAGTCATGCGTCAGTTTTTTTAATGCATGACGGTCATGTGTCATTTTTCTCACCTTTAGCGTGAACTTGCCAGTGGACGTGCGATAGATGTTCCGGGGTTAGGCGTCTTTTAGCTTAGGGGAATTGTATGGTATATGCGTATGCATGAAACATTTTGACGCATGATGGTCATGCGTTGATTTTTCACCATGGTGAGTTAAGTAATGTGTAATTAACACACCAAGTCATGTGTAATTGCCGCTCAGGGTCCAGGCATCATTTTACTTACGTTGCAGTGTGGAGTTGATGTGTTTGCGTCATTCTTTGTGACACATGATGGAATTGCGTGGATTTTTACATTATAGGCCTTGAGTGCACCCTGATTCACTTAACATGTCACCTGGGCTGTGCTACAATGTTGTATATGTGGTATGGCTGCATGTACGTGCCTGTCCAGTATTGTCCTTACGGTGACATTGGCATGTGGAACATATGGGTTTGTCAATGAGTCTCCTGCATGGGATTACTTATTCCTTGTGCATATGTGCATGTATAGCTACACTGTGTTCACATACATGTTGGCACATGTGTGCTATGTGTATACATATGTGTATGTATACTATTTTGTTGGTGGACTACATTGTTATGTCTGAGATACAAATGAACACATACCTACAACATTTTCCTCTGTGGTACTTGTTGTCAGCTTTCCCCTCTCATGTACAGAGCTAGAGTGCTTTCACATGTAGGACATGTCTCATTATTTGATGTCCTTAGTTGTTTCCATGGGCAGCTTGTTTAGGACTTGTATATCTGTTGTAACTTCAATATTGGAAACTTGCCAGGGTACAGATGACGTTGTCTGTCATAGCCTCCTGTCATGGTGGTATGCGATGGGCAAATACCATGGTATGCTAGTGGCCAACATGACTGGGTTATGTATGGACCTGGCCACGCTCCCTGTACATGTGTTAAATGTTGACATGTAGACATTGATGTGTTGTACAGTCAGGATTAGTCTATGTGTGTCCCTTCTCCATATATTCTTGCATTACTGGTAAGGTATGTATTGTCACCTACATTGCTCCTATTCTTTAGACTGCTTGCACTTTGTACCCATCTTCTACAGCAACACTGTCTGGTCATACATTGATACGATGCAACATGTGACTTGTGTAATTGGAAGATGTACACATCTCCTACCACTGGCTACTTGATAGTTACAGTTCAATTGACAGTATTTGTGAGATCTAATGAGTTCCACACACACAACATTACTCCTGCCACAGCACTTGTGTTGCCTCCATTTGAGCTTCTGTGTTGTATTTGCTAGTATCTGTGGGTGACTCGAAGCTGTCCATCCACAACCTCCATTGAACATGGGTATTAATGTCTTTCAGCATGCCACATCCTAAGTAACTCTTACCATGACTGAATGATGTTGAGGTGTGAAATCATCTCAGTGCTGTATTGTTCATTAGACAATAGCAAAATATACGGCTAGGTCTACTCCCACTCAGTTTGATGTTGTGTCTCAGACAATTTTCAACAATGCTGGACATGGTACATCCCACACCTGATTGCGATGTTGGAGCAACATGTATGGGATAAATTGTTGCTGTTGCTATCATGCACTTGTTCTGTCATGTGAGTGACAATGAGTTGTGTGTATTGCTATGTGCTGTGTGATGTTGTTATACAGAGCATACTAGATAAACTTGCTGACAAATGTCAAGCATTGTTGATACTGGCAAACCTGTTGCTACCTAGGACATACACCCGTACATACGTCTTCACATGTTTATCTGGATTTGCTCTAGGCATGAGTTAAGACAGCAGATTTGTGTGACAAGTGTGCACCTCATGTACACAGTGAGTGTAAGACACTCTGCATACATTCGACCCAGATAAAAATTTGGTGGTGCATTGTCCCAATAAATCCTTGGAGCATGATAATGGGTCTTGTGTTTGGATAGTTATTCTGCACCAATCACACTCCACAGTCAAGGTGTGTGTGCCATACGTGAGGTAAAGTCCACCATGTGTCAGGGTTGTGCCCAATGGCAGTGCCAGGACATTATCCCATGGATACACTGTACAGGCTCAGCATCAGACATTGGCTGCAATCCCTGGACAATTACTGAAGGTCCATAGTTACCAATAATGTCCCACACTTGTACCATGCAGGCAAAGCTGCAGTCACCATGAGTTGTGACAGTGTTCTGTTCCTATATTACTTGATATCCATTTGCTGACAGCCCCTACCCCATGTGTGCCCCACGTGCATACATCCCATTAGGCATGGTGTTGTTGTGGTAAATCGGCTAGGTATTCGCACCTTGCCCACTTGACGGCACAATATATTTAGTGGTGCATGGATCTAGACCTTCAGGAGTCACATGCCCGTGAATTGCGTGTCACTGATATGTGAGATGGAGGCAGTAGACCGTCTTACGTCACAAACCATGTTGCTACCACACTTGTCACCTTTGTGTTACTTACCTGCTCACTGACGTTTGAGTCACATTCCAAAGGTGTATGTAGTGGAGAATGAGTAGACCAAGGAGTATCAGGTGCAAAGTATTTTATTTGTGCTATTTACAATGTGGTGTTTTTTGTATAGTGACTATGTGTAGAAGTTCTCAACAATGTGGAGTCTCCTACGAACTCCTGCAGCAGTGTTCTGTTGGTCCCCCTCCCCATTATCTGCTCCATCATCCTCCTCCTCGTTGGGGACATCAGACTGGTCATCCCAGGGGATATTTGTTCTGACACAGATGTTGTGGAGGATTGCACATGCCATAATTATTTTGCAAACAAGTGATGGAGCATACAAGAGGCTTCCTGCTGTCGGAGCCAGGCACCTGAACCTGGATTACAGAAGCTAAAATGTCCTCTTCACCACATTGCGTGTTTTCCTGTGCCCCTTGTTGTAGGCGCGCTCTTTCACTGTTGTGGGATTGGCAAATGGGGTCATCACCCACACCTTTATGCCGTATCTTGATCAGCTGCAAAGGATAGTGAAAAGATGTGTTGGTAAGTCTTGATAGTGGTTTGGAACATACCATGGCAGTTGTTAGTTTTATTTGGAGTGGTGACACATACTTTCTTGTGGTATATTGTATGTTCCTGTTCTTGTGAAAAGTGAAATGGTTTAATTGGACTGTGTTGATGGACATGACAATCTTAGTTAGTGGCTCAAAGGCCTTGGAATTTTTATGTTGATCCCAAAGTGATGGTTAGAATTTAGGTAAATGTGTTGTGTAGTCCATATTTGAAGCAGTGTTATATTGTTAGATGGAACCTACCACCTCCTTGCACCACAATGGTGTCACATGCTGAGACACCATCGTTGCCCTACAAAGCCAGACTGTGCCGTCCATGTTACCCACGCATGCAGTGTGACACTTTGTGATCCTTTGTGGCAGATGATGCTTGTGGCATCCATCAAGTGTACACACATTAGTAGGATGATGTAATTTGGTGCAATAGTATATCCTAGCTTTCTATACATGATTTTTCACAGACACTTTATACACATGCACAATGTAGGCTTTTTGAGGGGGCACAGTTAAATTTCACATGGGTCCCTTAGTACAGTGCATGTAAGGTCAGGTATGTCCTCCATACACCTACCGAGGCCTAGTATGGCACCCATGATTGTTACAGTTTTTTCACAGACTCAGCACCATGGTGGACCGTTTCTGGTGCAAGAAACTGACATGGTGGTGTTAGGGAACAGTAGGGGCGCATGTGAGGTGGCTCTGGAGTAGGTGCTGCCCCATTTCTCATGATTCTGCCCCATGGTCTTTAATGGCAGATAATTTTGTATACATATGTGTGCGACACACTGCAGCAGACAGGTGTTTGTGTACACTACAAGTATGTCAGGTATATGTAGGTGATATGTAGTTGGTTATGGCACCACTTGGGTGGCATTTTATTTGGGTTCTGCCAGAGGCTTGCACACCATGGTTTACGTGGGACTGGGTCTAGGTGTGACTTTCTCAAAATGACCAAGGCCTCTGCCATTCACATGCCTGGGCACTTCTTTGTTTGATGAAATGTGTGTGTGTGATCTGTATTTAGTTGTCAAACTGTGGACACTTGTAGTGGTTTGAAAGCAGCTTCTGTATGCAAAGGGGACTTGGCTCTACCTGTCCACATGTGGTGTGCCAGTCAAGGTGTGGCTGTGTTATGTACATGTGGGTGTATGTGTTTGTGAAGTGCAATGTATGCAGTGTAGTGTGGCATGTTGCATATGTGTTGTTGCATGTACATCTATGTGGCCCTGCCCATGTGTATTTAGTGTGGTGTTTGTCCTAGATGGTTGGTGTGTTGTGTGTTATGTTTGGTCTGGTGGCTTACCTATGAGTAGACTATTGCCATATTGGCCATCCTGGAATTGTTCGTTGATGGTGCAATGGCAAAATATGTATGTATCATAGAGGCTGCTGGGATATTTAGCAAGGATGTTGGTGAAGAGCCCACAGTGATCCACGATGGCCTGCACATTGATGGAATGTGTGTGCTTGCGGTTCCTATATAGGTGTTCCGTTGCTGCAGGTGACACCAGTTGCACATGGGTGCAGTCCATTGCACCCAGCACATGTGGAAACCCAGCGATTTGACAGAAACCTTGCTTGGTCTCCTGTGCAGATGTTGGGTGTTTGGGAAGCAGATGTGGTGGGGTGTGAGACGTAGGATAGCATCCAGGATCTTAGGTAGAAATACAGAGAAGGATGGCTGGGAGATACCAGCCACTTGTGCACCCGTTATCTGAAATGATCCAGATGCCAGCATATGGAGGACAGCGAGGAGTTTGGTCATGGGCGGGATGTTAGTGGAAGTTTGCACCCTTGCTGTGATGTGAGGTACAATATGGTGCAGCAGGCGTACAATGGACTCCTGGTTCAGTCTGTACATCCGGTTCACATCTTGGTACCTCAGTCCATGGATGGTTGTGCGCTGTCTGAGGATCCTCTCCCTCCTTCTGTGCTGCCTTTGTGGCTGCTGTGGTGGTGTTTGGGGTTGTTGCGGTGGTGGTAGTGGTGGAGGGACCTGCTGTCTTTGCTGACGTCTGCGGCTTGTGCCAAGCTGAAGCAGTACCACTTCCATGTTCTCCTGGAAGTTTCCAAAGCTCCTTTTGTTTGTTTTTCTTGGGAAGTGGTGTGTGGGTCTCTTTTTAACACCTGGTCTGACCAGGCATTAAAATTTGACGCTCATTTTAAGTCCGCTTCCTTGGTTAGCGTACTTTTTACGTCGGTAGGTAAATATGGCGCTAGAGGGCTAGCTTCATTATTTGGAAGGGAACGCCTGCCTTGCATTTCATTGTTGCAATGAGACGCAAGGTGATTTGATGCTCCCTTAAAATGGAGCTAACTCCTAAATATTGACGGTAGATGGGTCTAGCGTCAAAATATAAATATGGAGTTATTTTTGCGCCTCTTTAGCATAAAAAAAAATGCTGCTATGGCGACAGAAACATTTCAGAAATATGGGCCAGAGTATCATCTGTGTGAATGGAACTGCTTTCTGATAGGGATTGTTAACCACTTCTTCAATGCAACTCATGAAAAGATGCTTCCCTGGGTTCAGTTGACCCTCTCTCAAAAATGGATATGTGCAAAATCTACTTAAATTTGTCAGGACAAAGGGTTAACACCCTGTCCCGGCAAATAAAGGATAGATGGCACATATACTTGGTCCCACTTTCCTTCACGAAGCATGACTAATTGCACTTCTCTGCATGTTGCAGAGTGGCACTTCCTGAGGTAGGGCTTTGAATCCTTTTCTGTGGCAGGAGGTCGGGTGGGATAGAAAAACTTACAATGACCGTCAAGATGTTTAAGACAGGGGGAGGAGCCAAAATGGCGGCCGAGAAGGATGCCTAATTTGTGAGCTCCGTCCCGGACTCGCTAAAAACATCCTGTAGGGCGCCCCCGGAGCCCCATCTGCGCTAGGGAGTGCGAGATCTGCCCCCGGCGGACCAGCGCGGACCGGAGGGGCCGAGAACCGGTGGAATCGGTGCCGTGGCATCGGAGCCTGTCCCGCGGCCGGGAGACAGCACACGAGGCGCCTGGGCTGGTGGCGCTCGGCGAGACGCAGACTGCGATCGGAGGACCCGATCGCGTGCCCCTGAGGAGCACGGGCGGAGCGCCATCGCGAAACTGCTCACATCGGTGAGCGATTGGCGCTGTCGGCGCGCTTGGATCGAGGGAAGTCGTGCAGAGCGAGGGGCCGGAGCGGCTCTCGGCGCACCCGTGGGGCGGAGCGGCGCCTGCAACTGGTGCGCTGGTGGCCCCCGGTCGGGGCATTGTGAGGCCCCGGGGAGGAGGAAGGCCTGTGCTTGAACAGGACGGGACGCCTGCCTGAGGTGCGATGTCGAAGCGGGCCTGACTGGAGGCAGGGCGGGCGCTCGGGGCCGTCGCTCCCGGCTTGCAGCGGTGAATGCTGCGAACGGAGCCAGCATCTGCACATCAGTGAGGTAAGGGGGGGTACGACTGGGGGGCACAGTTCCCGGCTGCGGGAGGAATGGAGGGCAGGGACTCCACCCCCCCCAGATCCCCTCCATTGAGGCACTGACATTTGGAAACTCGGATAACGGCGCACCATAAGCGAGATTCTGCCCCTGCGCTTGCAGCGCGTTGCTGACAGAGCGGTTCACAGTAGACTTACTGGTCCCAGCCCAGGAGGCCACCAAGTGAGGGAGCGGGCCTGGGTCGTGAGTGTGGAGGACACAACTAAGTTCTGAGCGTGCTGCCACCGGGCAGATATAGCCAGCTGATCCCCCTCCCGCCCCGGGAGTCCTCTGATTTCGGCCAATCAGACGTAAGGGTGGATGTGAGTCTGTCTGGGGGACAGATCCCTGCTCCCCTTCTGATTTGCTTTGCTTCCCTCGCTCTATTCCCTACCGCTCCCCCTGTCGAGCAACTGCTGCCCGTCTTCACCGATGTCTCCAGGGCGATTGGCATACTAGCTCAGGAGGCACATGACTCCAATGCCACAAGGGGTACATCATACATTTCCAGGGCAATTCAACGCTGGGGTCTTCCGACTGGTCGGTAGCCCCCGCATTAGCCTGTGAACAAGCAGGAGCACAAATTGGACAGCTAAAGTTAAGAACAAGCCCCATCTAAGCTCCATTTGCCTATGTGGAACCCGGAGTGCAGGGGAGTACACACTGAGTCAATAACGAACGGTAAAAGGGCAATTTGCTGAGAGGACAGCGCCAAGACGTACTCTGCTGCACCCCACAAGGCACCTCTCAGACTGGCACAATGGCTGGTAGGCCCAAATCATCCAAGAATCAAGACCGAAATACTCATGGACCGGCACCCAACGACCAACAGACAAACCCGACCCTACAAACACTAGAGAGCACACTGACGACACACTCCGCACAATTCGAGAAAGTATTACAGGCGATTATGGACACTAAATCCTCTCTGGAAAACAGAATAGATGCAGTTTCACAAGACCTGAATTTACTTCGAGTGGATCATCGCAAACTGTCGGAAAGAGTGAAAACGGCAGAAGAGGGGATGTCCAAACTAACTCCTATGGCCCAGGATAATCAAAAACAAATCTAACGTCTGGATGCGGAGCTGAAGGTGCTATGGAGACGGACGGAGGAGGCGGAGAGTAGATTGCGCCGCAACAACGTTCGCTTTCTGGGGTTTCCTGAAAATATGGAGCAACTAAGCACGGAAATATCCCTAGAACAATGGCTAATTAAAGAAGTACTAAATGGGGCTCCATACAAGTTCTTTTCCGTGGAAAGGGTGCACAGAATTCCGGGCAGACCTCTGGCCCCAGGACAACCACCCAGACCATTGATCGCCAGATTTTTTAATTATAGGGATCGAGACGCAATTTTGCAACAGTTCCGCAACAAAGGCCCATTTAATTATGAGGTCTCAGTTATTAATGCATACCCAGACTTCACACAGTAGGTGCAAAGACAACGTAACTCTTATGTTAAAATCAAGCAGCGTCTGCATGAGCACAATATTAAATACGCTTTATTGTTTCCTGCTAAACTAAGAGTGGTATCGGAGGAACGTACCCACATATTCACTTCTCCTGAGGACGCCTGGACATGGCTGCACACCAAGGGCCTTGCGCGCCCCCGAGAGGGCACGGATGGAGACGAGGAATGGCTAGCCTCCGCCTCAAGGAGGTGATCCAGGAGGCGCACCAGGGGACAACCTACTGACCAACAAGTAGCAGAAGAAAGAGCAAAAGTGTTGAAAGAGACTCCCGTACTAACGCAAAATAACTTTGAGGCAATCAGGACGACGGCCAGCTCTGACTCTACAATAACAGGAGAGCTGTAAGGACAGAAAGTTACTCCCAGAACTGCAGACGAACTCTAACCACACACAACCGTATCACCTCTTCACCAGCACTAATAGTAGATGTGGCTGGATGGCACGGGAGGTTCCAGGGCAGCGGAGGACGCCGGAGACCGCGTACCCCCAACAACGAGTATCTTTTGCACAAACTCACATCTGACTGATGAAGTGCACTTCGGGGGCTGACGGAGGGGGGGCGGGGGGAGGGGGGATCGCACACTCTGGGGGCGCCCAATTGCATTAGCAGACTAAGGGCCATATGTACGAAAGCTTTTTCCCATAGACACAGAATGGGTAAAATCCTTTCGTACATCTGGCCCTAAGTGGCATATTTATACTATGTTTGCGCCGGATTTGCGTCGTTTTTTTTTACGCAAATCCGACGCAAAACTAACTCCATATTTATACTTTGGCGTTAGACCCGTCTAGCGCCAAAGATCTTGGAGTTTGCGTCATTTTTTAGCGTGGACACCTTCCTTGCGTTAATGATATGCAAGGTAGGCGTTCCCTTTTAAAAAATGACTCCGAGGCATGTGCGCCGTATTTATACTCCCGGGCAAAAATGACGCCCGGAAGTGGGCGGGTCAAAAAAAATGACGTGCAGCCGCTTTTGAGTCATTTCTTAACGCCTGGTCAGGGCAGGCGTTAAGGGACCTGTGGGCTCGGAAGGAGCCCAGAGGTGCTCTCCCATGCCCCCAGGGACACCCCCTGCCACCCTTGCCCACCCCAGGAGGACGCCCAAGGATGGAGGGACCCATCCCAGGGAACTTAAGGTAAGTTCAGGTAAGTATTTTTTTTTTGTGGCATAGGGGGGCCTGATTTGTGCCCCCCTACATTCCACTATGCCCAATGACCATGCCCAGGGGACAGAAGTCCCCTGGGCATGGCCATTGGGCAAGGGGGCATGACTCCTGTCTTTTCTAAGACAGGAGTCATGTCAATGGAGGGTGGGAGTAAAAAAAAATGGCGCTAATCGGGTTGAGGCAGATTTTTTGCCTCAGACCGACTTGCCCCATTCTTTGACGCCCAAGCTCCATTTTCCCCTACGCCGGCGCTGCCTGGCGTGGGTCATTTTTTTTTACGCACACCAGTCCGCTCCGCCGGCTAACGTCATTCCATAAATAAGGCGCCCGCATGGCGCTTTGGAATGGCGTTAGCCGGCGTTAAATTTTTTGACGCACAACTGCGTTGGCGCAGTTGTGCGCCAAAAAGTATAAATACGGCCCTAAGTCTGCGGAAAGATGTGAGCCCTGCAAAAGAGCCACATCTGGTCGACATGATAATACCACCACGGATATCCAGACGGATACAGGTTTTTTCATACACTCACGGGTTGAGTAGTTTCACACAAGTTGATAGTTGGGTTGGGGAACCAGTTGGGGTGGGAGGGAGAAGTAAACCAGTAAAAATGCACACTACAGATCCATTCAAAACACAGGGAACACTGCTGCAAACGGTAACTTTAATAAATAGCACTGCTGGAGGGGCTGCAGACTGGAAGGCCATGTTGATGGCAGAAATCCACGAATAGGCATACTTTATAAACTCACATGGCACCACACGCGAAACGCAACATAAATCAGTATGATATAGTGACATGGAATGTGAGGGGCATGGGAGCGCCAAGTAAAAGATCTTGAGTTTATGCACGCCTCAGGCGACTGGGCATACATATTGCTATTTTACAAGAGACACATTTGCTGGAGCCAGACCTGCGGGAGCTGCGCGCGAAGTGGGGAGGACAGTTGATAGGCACAACATACTCCGCTTTCGCAAGAGGAGTATTGATATGGATCGCAGGTGGTGTCACATTCCTTCAAACGGCACACAGAATAGATCACGGGGGCAGATTCATGGTGGTGGAAGGCCAGCTGGATGGCAGACAGCTGTCTGTAGTTGGCATATATGCCCCAAACAGCGGGATAGCGGGATTCCTGGACACGCTCACGCCGACATTACTGAAAAAATGCATCGGCTCCGGCCATCTGGGCGGGAGATTTTAACAGCACACCGACAGCAACACTAGACAGGTCCAACGTCCAAGTGAGCTCGATAGCGAAGAGAAACATCACAAGTCCACTGCAGATATGGGCAGGCGATATGAGACTCTACGATATATGGCGCATGAGACATCCGCAACAGAGGGAATACTCATTCTATTCAGCCCCACACAAAACACACACTAGAATAGATATAATATGGGGAACTCAGGACATAGGAGCACTGGTCAACGGGACAGAATACTTAGCGAAGACATTGTCAGATCACTCACCATTGAGAGTAACATTAGATTGGGGCAGGAGACGACAGGGGATCCCCACGTGGCGCCTGCAGGTGGACGCTCTTCAAGACCAGGCATTTGTAGAAACACTGAACATCACATTGAGACAGTACTGGGAAACAAATGACTCAACCGCAAACTCACGAGCTGTAGAGTGGGATGCCCACAAAGCAGTAGTAAGAGGGCAATGTATCTCCACCACACGGGGAGTAAGACGTACCTTGCATGCGGAAATTGGTAAATTAGAAAAGGAGCTTAGAACAGCAGAAATAGCAGTAGCGCGTAGGGAAGCTCCCTACACAGCACTAAAAGGAGTGCGCACAAAATATAACGAGGTAGACAGTAGACTTCGTTGTCACGATTATAACTATCATTTAATGCGACTGCAAACAGAAGACGATAGGTCGGGAAGACTGCTGGCATGGCTGCTACGGGAGAATAGACAGCAATCCCCCATCTGGGCTATACGGGTTGGCACACACACTACGGTCACTACGCAAGATGAGATAAACGAAACGTTTAGAGAATATTACCTGAATTTATATACCAAACGCACCTCGTGTACGTCTCTACAGTTCGAGTCCTTCCTTGGGGGCTCACCCCTACCGCAACTATCTCAAGCAGACAGAGACACACTCGAAGCTCCTGTGACAACGGGGGAAATAGACTTAGCTCTAGCGCAGATGCCCAGGAATAAAGTGCCGGGCACAGATGGCCTCCCAATAGAGTATTACACTACCTACTCGTCTCGCTTGAAGCTTCAACTGTTGAAGGTGTTTGAAGAGGCGTGGGCCAATGAACTACTGCCCCCATCCCAGGGAGAAGCAATGATAGTGGTACTCCCCAAACATGGCCGGGACCCCACAGATGTCAAATCTTACAGACCACTCTCGCTCTTAAACTTAGATTGCAAAATATTGGGTAAAATACTGGCAAATAGACTAGCTCCCATCATGCACACCCTAATACATGACGACCAAAACGGATTCATCCCGAAGCGTAACACCTTCTTAAATATCCGCAGACTGCTGAGCATAATGGGAGACACTCCCCCGGACGCATATGACGAAAGGGTGCTATCACTTGATATTGAAAAGGCATTTGATACGCTAGAGTGGGACTTCCTCCTACCCACAATGCGGCAAATGGGAATAGGCCCCAATTATACGCGTTGGGTCCAGACACTATACTCCAATCCACAAGCCAGAGTGAAAACGGGCGGGGTCATATCCGACAGTTTCCCAATCTCCAGGGGCACGAGACAGGGCTGCCCCCTCTCCCCATTATTGTTCGCTATAGCAATGGAACCATTAGCGTCAAGAGTATGCTCCATGGAAAACAGGTGCGGAATAATCAGGAATGGGATACATCATGCAATCTCGCTATATGCTGATGATGCCTTAATATACACCCAGAAAGGTAACGAGGTGATACCCTCAGTAATATCAATACTGGCTGAGTATGGAGGGATATCAGGCTTAGTGGTAAATTGGGAAAAGTCGTGTGTGTTCCCATTGGCCAGGTGGCCACTGGAAAGACAGGAGACTGCTCCGTTGGGGCGTCTGAAAAGGTGCTTCGAAACATTCAAATACCTCGGGGTACACATATATCACAATACAGAGGACCTCAGAGATGGTAATCTGGGGAGAGCGCTGGCCTCGATGAAGGGCTCGTTACGCTTCTGGAATAAACTGCTGCTATCGCCGCCCGGCAGAGTGGCGGTCGCGAACATGCTGATATTGCCTAGGCTGTTATATTATTTTGCGGCCTTGCCAATTAACATCCCCAAAAGTTTTTTCAGTAATCTGAATGCAACGTTGTTGCAACTCATATGGGGTGGGGGCAGAGCACGTGTGGCACTAACTACACTGCAACGCCCAGTGGATGCGGGCGGATTGGGAGCTCCCAACTTTGAACTTTATTATGCAGCAGCACAGCTGCAGTGGATACAGAACTGGATCCACAGACCGGCGTTAGCTGAGTCCGTATGGCTGCAGACCCGGCAACAAGGGACCCCACTGTTAACATGGCTGACAAACAAACACCCCAAAAGCGAATCTGTCAACCCACTGCTGGCAGTGGCACATGCATGATGGGGGAAATATGTTCAAAGGGGCATAAGACGCTCCCCTACACCCCGCATATCCCACTGGACCGTCTCCCGGGGTGGACCGCGGCCGCCACGCACCCACCGTCTGTTTGGTCAGAGGCGGGCATACAGTCAGTGGGTGACTGCTTTGAAGACGGTAAGCTAATGTCATTTGAAGCCATGCAGGCTCTCACTGCAGTGAACCCCGGACAATTCTTGGCCTACCATGCCATATGTCACGCAATCAAAAAAACGTGGGGGGCAGGAGCCCTAGAACCAGAGACCTCTCCCATAATACACCACATACTACAATACGATGCCCAAACAAAAGTAATATTGAGCCTATACAAGATCCTTAGCAAGTCCTCTGAGCCTCACTTGGAGAGGGCCAGGTAGAGGTGGAACACTGTCCTCCCTGACCCGATCCCTCAAGAAGACTGGCCGAAAGCTCTGTATCATGCTCGAGGAGTGTCAAGGAACCCCAGATTTCGCTACACCCAGTTTAATTTCACACATCAAACATATTTATCCCCAGCCAGGATTAAGCGAATGTTCCCCGAAACGGAGCCGGCATACCCTAGATGCAAAGCGCCACTGGCACACTTTTACCATATGGTCTGGGAGTGCCCCCGAATACAAATAGTATGGAATGAGGTGGTAAAAGAGATCTCAGAATTGACAGGACTCGTGTTAGCAGTAGATCCTAGGTCCTGCCTTCTGGGGCTGAGGACTAGAGTAAAAAACCACAGGCATTTACACAAATTTGTAGACCTAGCCTGCGTGATGTATAAAAGACTGATAGCAATGTACTGGAAAGCACCCAAAGCACCTGATCAGAAATCCTGGCATACCCTCACATTGCGCTGGGCCCGCACAGAATATCAGGTACTAAAAAAACTGGCATGTGATGGTCAACAACATACAGGGTGCGACGCTTGGGAAACATTGGTAACCAAACTCGAGGCCAAAAATGATGATAAGCCTCCATGAAGTGGGGAATACATCAAATGAAATGCACTCAGTAGAAACCTGCCCACACATACCACGACAGAGCGACACCCTGACGCGTAACTCACTGACAAGGTGTAAGCTCCCACACCCCCTCGCGACAGTTGCTTGCTCGCTCACTAGCTCAAGTGTACTAGACAACATACAGTGCAAATACTCAAGTATCGCCATCGCTTCCAATTACTGAACCCACAAAAGGGTACCACTAGCCACTACAAAGGTTAGGCTCAGCAGAAGATGGATTATCCTAGTAAGTGCATGAGGAGCTCCTCGGCGCCACAATACACGCTTAAGAACCTAGCCACTACAGCAGGAAATAATATTGAATGTTACAAGTGGATTTGAAATGTGTGCAATCAGGGGGGTTTAGTTGTTTGAATGTAACCTAATCAGATAAATGTGATCCTGTTGAAGACATGTTAAAAGCCTGCAATATGTATCTGAAATGTAAAACCAATAAAACATTTACAAATAAAAAAAAAAGATGTTTAAGACAGAGAGATGAAGGGAATTCATCTGACTAAATCTATTTTTATGTTTGCTTATTAGATTTTATACCTTTAGTTTATCAAATCGTAGAAACATATTACATTTTAATGAACACAGTGTAAATGATAGTTTTTTAATCATTTTCACTGCAGCACCAGGGGTAAAATATCACAGACATTCTGGGCAAATTTACCAACAAAATATCGCAACGCAGAACCATATTTAATAAAGGTTGCCTAGCACCACACGAACACAAAGATGTGTGCTTGCTGCATGGCATAGGTTTTGTGCTGGAAGGGTACATTTACAGTACAAAATCCAAAGCTTAGATTATTTTTTAATATTTCACTCATTGGATGTGTGCTATACAGTGCACCAACATCCAGGGGCATATTTATTAAAGAGTTGTGTCACCCTTGTGCCATGCACCGGGTGCAAGAGCGATGCAACTCTTAAGTTAGATTTATCAAGCCATGCCTGGCCACCTTGCGTGGCCTTGTGTAGCTTTATAAATCTAGAGTAACACATCAAAAATTGCATTGTTACGTTACTCTGCCCTGGGAAGGTGTTCCATTGGTGGAGCATGGGTGTTTCCATGAATCCTACCATGGATTCTGTGCATTCCCAGATTTACCATTACTGGTAGACTTGGGAATGCGTCAAAATGTTACGCCACCCCAGGTGAAGCATATCTTTATTTCTCCTTGTTACTTCCATTCTGCAGCACACATAGAAAAGCGGAAAATGCTTCTCAGGATTGTTTGAGGGCAGGAAGGTGCCCTTTCCAGCACAAAAACAATGCTGCTTACAATGCAGGCACCTTTGCACCATGGTGCAAGGATGCCTGCATGGGCGCTAGGCAGCACAATATGCACCAGCGCAAGTAAGAGACAGGAATGCGCCAAACATTGTTAAAAATGGCACATTCCTGCCCTTTCCCTATCACACAGTGCTTGATTTTTTAAATAAATATGTCTTTCAATGTTTACAATATTTGGGGAAACTTCAACATTTATCCTACTCAACCCCTGCTTTAAGGAAGCATTCTTTTTTTTTTAAGCTAAGACATGTGGGACAATCTCTGTAGACCTGGCTTTGTGTAAAAAAACATGGGCAGTACTGTGGGAACACATAGGTGCTGCCCATAGAATACCCACTTGAGTTCAAGTAGCAGGGGCGTGCCACACAGGCGTCCACAGTGGCTGCTTGGCAGTGAAGCTCTGGCGGCAAGAACCCCCGTACAGTGCGGATTTTGGCCATTAAAATGCAATCCGAAGCCATCAGAGTCATGCAGGCATCTACTGACAATGCCCCTGCACCAGGTGATCGACTCAACTGAATGACGGCTGTGAAGAGGCAGAAGGCATTCACGTGACTGGCAGCCTGCCATGAGTCTCGGAAGCCCGGCGGTGATAGGGACCGAGGGTGAGTCTGAGACTTAGGGTACCCTGCCCTCTTGGGATGCCTATGCCCTCCATTACACCCCCCACCTTGGCGTATCCTCAGCCCACCGCCTGCGCTGGGCGCTGCCCTGTTTTTGCTGCCTGTGGGGCTTGGTGCTGGGCGACCGGGCCGTGCTGCTCGCTGTCTCATCGCTTCAGCCCTGAGAGCTGTGACACATCTTCAGCAACTGGATCGGGCTGTGGCATGATCTACGTGCATGCCTTTCTCACCTGGAGTGACCTCATTTAGGAAGTGATTGGTGTGTGGCACCCCCTTGGCAATTGCTCTGCCACCTTTACAGACATGCAGACCTTTTGCTGGCAGATGAGAGGCCTGAATGGTGCTTCCACACGTCATATTGAGCGTGGGCCAGCACACACAAGGGGCATGGTGGAGGAGGCCCGCTGCGCTGCATGACGTGGGGGAGACGGATGCTACCTTGCAGACACCGTATGATAAGCAGTGCACTGCCTTGAGCACCTCCTTGACTGGGCACGGCAGCTTTTTGCCCCCCAACACTACCATCCTGGGGAGCCTTGCGGTGCGTGTGCATGCCTGCTCTCTGCTCTTCTTGCCGGCTTGGTGGGAGAGCATGAGAGGAAGGCGGCGGCCTTTGAGTTATTGGGGTTCCCCCCGGGGCCCATCCTGGAGTGTACAACAGACGCCACCAGGTTGCTTCCCCCACTGGCCCCTCACCTGTAGGCCGAATGAAGAGGCCACAAATATAAAACTCAACAGGAGATGCATGTGACACCTCCCGTTTATACCCACTGCCTTGAACTATGCACGCACCGCCACTGTGGACCGATAGAACAGATATGAGTGGTGGGGTCGCTATTATGGGGCAGGTGGACTCTAAACAATTGAGGCTGCAGTTTGAGATGACCAGAGGGTCCGATAAAACTGGAATCCCAGCTGATGTGGAGGGTGGTTCGACCGGCCACCCTCAGCCTGAACAACTTACTGGCATGGATGCCATTATGGTTGAATTCTGATGGGGGAACATCTGGACCGCCAACACACCAGAGTGGAGGGAGCACTGGAGTGCATTTCAACTCTGGAGGATAATGCTGCCATGTCCACAAAATGGGTGGAAAGACTGGGAACGCTGTTCAAAACAGTCACCATTAAAAACGAAGATTTGGAAGCCAGAGCCAACCACAACAACTTGCCGATCCTAGGTATTGCTGAATCGACTGACACGGGTAGGATAGATCTCTTTGTTGAACGCCTCTTGACTGAACTTTTCGATCGCCAACAATTCACCTCCACATTCATGGTGGAGAGGGTGCACCGATTCCTTGGGCCGAGGCCACCGCCTGGAGACCCTCAGTGCCCGATTATTGCATGTTTGTTAAACTTCAGAAACCAAAACACTTCTCTCTGTTTGACTCGTGAACAGGGATTGGTACAGTACCAGGGCACAAAACTCTCCTTCTTTTCAGACTGTACTATGGCCATCCAGGATGTGTGCTACACGTTCATCAATGCCAAAACATGTTAAGGAAGCTTGGACTGAAATACTACATGCTATACCCTGCTCGCGTGAAGGTGGATATCAATGACAGGGCGCAATTTTTGAGACCCCAGCAGAAGCCCTGGTGTTCTGCCAACCATACGCCAAAGACCATCAGAGCCCTCACCGTGACACTCCAGAACAGTCCTGTCCAGATGTCCTCACCTCCAGCAGCTTGGAACTCTTTACACATGACTGGATGAAGCGTGACTCCACTCCCTGTGCTAGGACCTGCTCCACTACCCTCCAGATGACAACCTTGACTCCGAATGGCGCATTTTTTCACATGCTCTGTTTTCAAACACAAGGCCTTAATCCATTTGCTACTGCAACATTTACATTCACCAACTGGGGACTTGGTGCCTTGCGTTGCCCATTCCTTATGATGTATACCATTTGTTCTTTTTTCTCTTCGTTGACTAATTATTGTTAGTTGGATGATTAAGATAGGGAGGATTCGCTGGGCATGGGGAGGCCTGGTGTGGGGTGGTGTTCTTTTCTAGTTGGATACCAACCGTTTACTTTTTAGGCAGGAAGAACCACATACATATTCCACATGACACTTGGCCTCTCTCTCCTATCCTTGAATATCAGGGGTATCAACAACCCTTGAAATGGTAAGCAGGCACTTTAATACCTTAACCGACATGGCGTCAAGATTGCCTTTTTGCAGGAGATGCATTTCCCTCCCAACTGCCCTCACACTTACGCCTTCACTTGGAGCCCACACAGGTACTTTTCCAACTACAGCACCTACTCACGTGTGGTTAGTATTTTGATACACATACACAGGCCAGTCCTGTTCGCTCCTAACTGTAGCTTCGCAGATGTGGATGACCGATGGTACGATGCAGTGACGGGGCTCCTAGCAGGACACAGTGCCCCATTGCTTAATGTCTATGCCCATAACACATACACCCCAGATTTTTTTCAAAAGCTACAATACTTGCTGGGGCATGTGAACACTGACCATGTCATATAGGGAGGTGACTTTAATATGATCATG
The DNA here is from genome assembly GCF_031143425.1 of Pleurodeles waltl. Taxonomy (NCBI): domain Eukaryota; kingdom Metazoa; phylum Chordata; class Amphibia; order Caudata; family Salamandridae; genus Pleurodeles; species Pleurodeles waltl. Next base: position 422,521,269 of record NC_090450.1, on the reverse strand, counting down.
AACCCCCAACTAGACACTACCACCTTGACACCTAGCAGTAAGCCACACTCCCTGTGCATCCTCAATGGCATCTGCAACCTGTATCTTCTTCGGGATATCTTCTTCGGGATGCCTAGCGCAACGTCCATGTCGAAACCCTGGGGTACACGTGTTATTATGCACCACACAACACTTGGACCCTAATAGACTACTGGCTGCTCTCACCACTCACCCTAACCTGGCTTGGCTCCATGACACACTTCACTTGCACATTGTCCGATCATTCCCAAGTCCAGATAACTTTATTGTTACCTTTCGACATTAAGCCTGAGTGCCATGGGCACTTCCCATGCAACGCCTTATTAGGCAGCGCCTTTTAAGAGGAACTTTGCATAGTTATTATGGAATACTTTAAACTCAACGTGGGCTCTGTGGCCACGCAGGCCATCTTGTTGGATGCTTTCAAGGCCTATATCCAGGAGGTCTGTACTTCCATACACGTGGGAACCTTGTGGGACATTCGGAACCCCCTCACTCGAATCAAACAGCAAATATGCAATATAGATAATATAGATGCTCAACGAGACAGTGAGTCGCAATTGCTGCACCGTTCAGCTCTGCTTGAAAAGTTCCACTCACTTCCTGATCAGGAGGTGGCCCAGTTGGGAAAACATACTCGTGCTTGGCACTACGAAGAGGGCAACTGCCCAGGCCGCACCCTGGTGTGACTACTGCAGCATCCACAGGACACTGGCTACTTCCCAGAACTAGTTCTGGGGAATGGCTCCTGCATGACCGATACTGCGACTATTCTTACAGAGCTCCAGCTGTACTACAGACAACTCTATGCCTCCTGCAACACAGATGTGGTGATGACATGAAACACTTCCTCAGAGATTGCCATGGTTTGGCTCTTGGATGCTCAGAGGCTCTTACTCAGCGAGCAACTCACTTCAGAGGATATGGTAGAGGCCATAGATTCCTTAGCTGTGTCCAAATCTCCAGACCTTGACGGCCTCATGGGTGTATTCTACAAGACATACAAGCACCTTCTAGTGCTGCACTTGCTTGAAATGTATACGGAATCTCTTGAGACTGGCTCGCTCCCCCTACACTTTGTGAGGCAGTGATCATCCTGCTACTAAAACCAGGTAAGGACTCTACTAAATTTTGACAGCAAAATTCTAGCTGGTCACTCGACTGGCTCTTTTACTCGAAAGAGTCATCTCACCTATGCAATCTGGCTTTGTCCCGCATTGATCCACCTCCCCCAATTTGCAAACACTATCTTTGGTATTACACAGAATATCCCCGGAGATTCCTGCGGCCATGGCCTTACTCGATGCAGAGAAGGCTTAGGACTCACTGGAGTGGCTTTTTCTGCACACTACACTCGAAAAGTTGGGCCTCCCAAAGGGGTTCACATCCCCTACTATGTTATTGTATTCTCAGCCAACAGCATGGATACGAGCTAATGGCTTGCTGACCACCCCTTTCAGCATTTCCAGGGGAACAAGGCAGGGCTGTCCCCTATCACCGATACAGTTTATCATTGCCATGGACCCCCTGGTCCGTCACCTGCAGAAGGGGCACCTCCAACGCGGCATCCAATTTAGGACAGGCCCTTCATTAATCTCTCTATAAGTATTTGACATTCAGCTCTTTGTGCAGCACCTGTCTGACAACTTAGCCCCTATACTGCGTGAATTTGTGAGGTTTGGTCGATATTCACATCTCAACATTAATTGGGACAAGTCTGAACTGATCCCACTTACGATGCCACAGCTCCCTCTGTGGGTGAATTTACCCTAAAGTGGTGTTCCGATTCAGTTAAATATCAAGGAATCCATATTCACCATGAGAAGGAGCAAGTTCTGCATTTGAAATCATGGTCCAGCTATTGATCAACTCTCAACGCGAATTGAGCGATGGATTAAATTACTGCTTTGATGGCTGGACGGATCGCCATCATTAAGACGGTAGTACTCCCTTGGTTTCTATATTTTTATTCAAATATACCAATCCCACTCAAATTCCTTCTTTAGGACACTGCTTTCCCTGCTCCTTCGCCTTGTGTGGGCAGGCCGCTGACCTCAGGTCAGCCGGAACACATTAACCCTTTTGTACGAACAAGGACGCTTCGGGGTACTATGCTTCCAACTTCATTTTTTTGCAGCGCAATGCTAATTTGCATATCATTGGTATCATAGAGATAAGCGACTACCACATGCCATACCTGAACGAGATCAAGGTGATATGCTGCCCTTACATGTCATACTACCAAAGGTGATACTGCTGGACCCTGACAACATCTTGACCCTATCCATGACCTGTTGGGCTTGGTGTAAGATCTTTTGTTTATTTGACAAGAGGGCACTGTACTCCCACCTCACTACCTATTGATGATAATCTTGGTTATCGCCTGCTACCAAAATGCTGGTTAGGCGTACATTGTCCCACCCAGAACTGCACACCTTTGTGGATCTTTTTCCAGATGGACACGTAATACCACATGCAGGCGGCACTCATTTTGCAGATGCCACCCCGATAGACTGCTTTGTGTTATGCTGCATACACAGTGGTTTATGTGCTCAGGTCTTCATGTACCCCTTACCCCCTGAGGTGTTTACACCACTGACAATCCTGATAGCCAACCTGGACAGCAGGCACATGTGAGCAAGCTATACCACTCTTGTCTGGCACTATTACCGACTCGAGATGGGAAGCTAGGGGAGACATGGGAATGTGAGCTACAGCGCTTGCTCGCGGATAAAATCTGGTATTGCTGTTGTCAATTAACGAAACTTAAAATAGTCCACTAAGCGAGCATGATGCTCTTCAGCTCTGGCTAGAACCTGCATGCATTGTCACTGAAATGCCTTGATTTTATGCACAACTAGTGGGATATAAACACCTAATCATTGTGACGACATTAATCTGCCTACATACTATTGCTCAGCAGTTTTTTCTTTGTTATGGTTGCTCTCTATTTTTGATTTGTGTATCAGAGTCCTTGTCTCTTGAGATAACCACTTTATTGTGGAGATATGTAATGTAAATCTAACAAATAAAGCTTTAAAAAAAAGTAGCACAAAGCAGCGAAAATGGCCTTTTGAGTGACTTTAATGACAGCTTTTTACTTTATCAACAATTTGGAAGCACACAAAGTATTAATAAATCTGCCCTTTTATTTCTTCTGTTACACCTTCAGTTGAGGGTTATGTCTTTTAATTTACTTTTTAAAAGACACATATATTTCTAAGAAGATAGTACAGTTTCTTTTTTCTCTTTTCTCAGATATGTGTATAAGTGACAATAGATTTGCAAGGAACTGCCAGCTGAAAAAAACAATACTTGAGGCGCAAACATATTTCAGTGTGATTTTTCTTTTTATTGGCTTTTAGTTTTATGTAATGGCATGTTTGAACCCCTAATATTTATTAATAGATGATGATGCCTGATGTTTTAATCTACTTACAGTATTTGTCTCTTATCAGTCAAATACATTTTATCAATTTCACTTTTATCAAATCAGAACCAATATTTTTTTTAAGAATCCGCCTCCAGTGCTGCTTGATTGTAGAGGTTATAGAATGCTAAGGCTGCTAAGTCTTTATTCCACCTGTAGCATCAATTTTTCTTGTGAAATTACTAGAATATTGGATTTACTATATTTCAGTGAATGCCTCACATATATTTTTTGCCCCAGGGAGGTGGTGGTGCCGGGGGAGTCGCAGTGGTCATACAGCCCCCTCGCATACATATTTTTAGCATATAGCCCCATGGGGGTGGTGGTCCACAGGGCTTCACTAAGCCCTAGGAGGAGAGCTTCAAGCGCCCCCTCCTATTCTGCTTGCAATGCCCCAGGACCTGGCCCACACGGGGCACAATTAAAAGCCAGCATGGAAAACCGCAATTGTTTTTTTTTTTTTTTTTTTTTAAATCACGGAGAAATTTGCGAATATGCTTGGTTTTCGCTGTGATTTTTTAAAAAAATGCCTTTTAGCCCTGGAGGGGTCCCTAGGGTTCCCCTGCATCAAGGCTAAGTGGGTAGGGTAACAGTACCCTGACCCCTTTTCTTTTTTTTCCTTTTAGTTTTTTTGTCTAGACTGAAGCTGGATCTCAAAATGACTACCAACACTTCCTGGTTGAAGTGTTGGCAGCCAATCGGATCTCTGCACGAGAGCGGGAGGATTTACGAAACCTTCGAGCCTCTAGATATACAAATTTGGTTTTCCTTTAACACCTCAAAAACTACTGAACAAATTCACACCAAATAAGAAAAAATGAGTTTTCTGGACCAAGTGCTACCTTTCAGCCAAATTTGGTGTAATACCATCCAGCAGTTCGGGCTGTGGTTGTGTCTAAATGCTCTATGGGAATTAACATGGGAAACACACTTTTTTTTTACCCACTCTTTTTCTCTGCCCCAATTTGATGGATCATTCCAAAACAACAAGACCCTTGGGCACACTGTTTTTTGGGAAAATTTCATGAAGATTCGTCAAACTACACGACTCCAAAGATATAGCCAAGTCAAAAAACACTGGTCCTAACTATAACTGACGACCTTCAGTAGGTGTGTATATATACATTATATATATATATATATATATATATATATATATATATATATATATAAAAATACCCTACTGGCATTCGCCACTAGGTAGTTATAGTTAGTACCATGTTTTCTTAGAAAAAGCGTTTTTGACTTGCCTATACCTTTGGCACCATTTGACGAATCTTCATGAAATTTTCTCCAAAAAAGTGCCCTGGTGATTCTTGTTGCACATGGAAAGTTATGGGGTGACTAGTCAAGCGGGGACTGAGAAAAAAAAGGGGGGGGGCAAAAAAGTTGCATTTCCCATGTTAATTCCCATGCAACCTTTGAACATGACTACAGCCCGAACCGTTGGATGGAATTACACCACATTTGGCAGAAAGCTAGCTGTCGGTACACAGATTATGCTTTTGCTTCTTTGGTGTAAATCCGTTCAGTAGTTTTTGAGATATTTAGGGGCAAATTAATTTGTAAATCTGGGCCCACTGACCCTTTGCGACGATTTCGCAAAAAAAGACAAGCTTGTGCAGGGAAATGATAGCTCTGATTGGCTGTGAACATGTCAAACCAAGAAGTGTTGGCAGCCATCTTGGGACTCGGTTTCAACTGGGTCCCAGAATAAAGGCCAAAAAAAAGGATAAGGAGCCAGGGCCAAAAAGCATTTTTTTTTTAGCAGTTATAGTTAAAGTAAGTGTAACTCGTGCCCTGAGGTAACTATAACTCACGCCCTTGCCATGCACTGCTAATTACCCCATATCTTACAGCACTCATGACAACTGCTATAACATCATTCAAAATATAAAAGGAACATTATCACTCAAGTTATTGAAGAACAAACTGGGCATGGTGGGGGCGCAAGTTATAGTCACCTTAAGGCACAAGTTATACTTACTTGAAAGAAAACTGACTATAACTGCTGAATGTCTATGGTTTTGTACTAGTAAATTCAGAAGCTAACTATAACGTCCATGTAACCTTTGTTTTTTCAGTGAATTTCTATGGTGTTTTAAATTCTATTTCCTAACTATAACGCCCCTGTAACCTTTGTTTTTTTTAACTGTATATATATATATATATATATATATATATATATATATATATATACACACAATTCCAGCATGCTACCAGATGGCCGACCAAAACGGTGATGTCGCGTAAAGTAAATACGGTAGATCTAATGACCCAGAAAAGGCATGCTTACTCAGGAAAACAGTAAGAAAGGTGCAAAAGTTTCTTCACCCACATATGGGTGCCACCCATCCATCGATGAATATATAAGTGAGCGTGTCTCTTCTAGATTTGGTGTATTTGGACGAATATATATATATATATATATATATATATATATATATATATATATGATGCAGCACAGCAAGTCACCTTGCGGCGCTGCACTGCACCACAGGAAAAGGGCAGGTATGTGCCATATAAGCATAAAGCTCATTCCTGCCTTTATCCCTGCGCTGGTGCCATTTTGGCTGCCTAGCGCCAATGCATGCAACCATGCACCATGTTGTAAGGGTGCCTGCGTTATAAGGAGGATTGTTTTTGTGCAGGAAGGGGTACCTTCCTGCTCAAAAACAATTCCCTAGGGCAAAGTCATCTTTCTATGTATGCTGCAGAATTCAGCACACATAAAAAGAGAAAGTAATGAGGAGAGATTAAGATATTTCCCCTTGTTATGCCTCACCTGGGAAGGTCTAGCATTTTGGTGCACTTACAGGTCTACCACTTTTGGTAAATATGGAAATGCATCAAAATCCATGGCTGTTGCATTGGAACACCCACGCAACACCACTGGAATGCTTAGCAGAGTCACTCAAGGTGGTCTTAGGTAGCTTCATAAATTGCATGTTGGGCTTGCGTTGTGCATGCACTACGTTGCGGGTACAAGTGTGATGCAACTACCCTCATAAATATGGCCCTTAATCCATATCCTCCTTGCAGTCGACAAATTGTGTGGTACCAGTCTGGCTATGAATCCCTGGTATATCCAATGTGCCTAAGATGGATTGCTTGGCTCTTAGAAACATGAGGGAGACCAGGATGTGAGAGCCCCTCTCGTTTTCCACCCCTGGCATCCAACAAAGGCTGACTGCTACTAATTCCAATGGAGCACTACTTCCTGTTGCCAGATCCACATCAATTTCATCCCTTTGCAAACGTTCAGCAGTTGAGGGCAGTGCCTCAGCATATTCAATAGTGCGCCCTAAATGAAATACCTGGATCATTCAGTACTGTTTATTTTGCTCCCACAGGGCACCTGAGCGTCCAACGGAAAAACATAGGCTGAAAATACGGCATGCATTTAACATCGCCCTGCTATACATGAAAGGGAATATCTCATAACTTTCAAGAGTGCTCAACACTAAGAAACACAACCAAATTTTCAGCACGATCATTTAACGAGAACATTGAACTCACATTTAGCCCAGCACAAACACCCATTTAGCTGGGTATCACCGTGGTCACAGCAGTCACTCTCACAGGACATTTCATATACTATCATACAACAGAACAGCCTCATTGCCAGTGCCAAGTCCAAGGACAGGCAATATTGCGCCCTGCATATACCAATGCTGCACGGAACCGTATTTACAGAAGGTGGCAACATACTTCATTATGTGTCTGTTAAGCATTTCATAAGTGCCAAAATATAGTCCTTTTCCCCACTTATTCAGATAGTCTCCCCTCCTTTTAATTTTTACTTTTCTTGATTATACTACTTTATGTTATTCCTCATTCAAGTTTTCCCCCTCCTTGCTTTCTTTTTTTAATTGCTATATCCTTTTTCTTTCATCTCAAGTTTTCCTTCTGTGCCTTCTCCTTTATTCCCTTAGTTGTCAACTAAGTAAAAAAAAAAATCGTGATGTGGGTTTATAGTATCAGTGACAAAGTAAAAGCATGTGAAGGCATACAAAATCATGGCTCAAATTCCCACCATTAAAAAGCTGATTCTACATGAACAGATGAATATGAGAAAACTCAAGTGGTAAACTGTTACTGCTGAAAATCACTAAGCACCCGATTACAAGTGTAGAAATTCCAGGTGGATGGACTTTCTATTTTCATCCGGTATCTTCAAACATATTTACTCCTACTATGATTTAAAGACAACAAAAAATGGAATAACTGTGTAGATCCATTTCTCCTGTTTCAAATTCCCAATTCCATGTGGTTTAACAACGTCTTTATCACCTGCTCTGAGAAGGGTGATAAGCATGTGTGAGCGGGGTCTGATAGGGTGTGGGGTGGGAATGGAACGGGTGGTATAGGGATGGGAAGAATGCTTCTTGGCAGGGGGCAGTATTACCTTTCCCGGTCACCTTAGGAAGAGGCCGTGCTGCAATGCAGCCCTTTCCCAATACTAATTAACTGGCCAGATTTTCCAACTTGTATAATTGGGTGTATTCCCTCTTCCATGAAATCCAGGTGCAGGAAGAACAATCCACTCATGACTGAGCAGAGCGTAATTACTTACAAGAATTATGCTCTGCTCAACGTGTAATCGGGGCTTTAATTGCAAGGTAAAGACTAGTACAATTATTTGTTCCTGGCGAAGGCTTTGCATTCTGAAATAGTGTTGTGCTTTGAGTATCTTTGAGTTGCTGTAAAAGTTTATGATTGTGGATGTTCATATTGCTTTAGTTAACCATCTATGGTCTATTATGGTATAAACGTGTTTGTCTTATTCCTTTACTAGTTCAGCGAATTACTTGGCACCATTCAATTGCTGGTTAACGGTTTACTCTTGGTTCTTCAGTGCTATGTTTCGGTGGTTCAAGTTCTTTGCTGTAAACAGGATGTCAGAAATAAAGAGCCTCATTTAAAGAAAGGCAGGCAGCCTGCCATGCTTGGTGTGGCATGGAGCCCCAAATCCATCCTCCTAGATGTTGATCACTTGACCTCCCACCCTCGTTAGAATTTCTCATTTGACTTGCAGTGATCTCCCAGTCCTAAGTACATCCAGGGTCATCAGATGCCCTTCACGTTTAGATAAATGCTGGGCCGACAACCAGGCAATTGTTTGGCTCGGCCAACATTTATTTTCGTTTTAACAGACAGACTCCTAATACAGGAGTTTTTTTCTGAAAAATAAGATAGCAATGACCCCGATGCACAAGGTGTATCCCTGCGCATGGAACCATTGTTTATTTTCCCTGTCTGGGGTCACCATGCCTCACATGGCAGTCGCGGAAGTGGAAAACAAGTGATGGTCACTAGGTTATGCAGTCCTGTGGCATAGAGATCACCATGTCAAATGTTTCCAAACCGTGGGGCCAACTGAAGCTCTACTAGTACAAAGCTAGTTCTTCCCCTGACTCTAAGGCCCATATTTATACTTTTTTTGTGCCGCTTTTGCGTCATTTTTTGGCGCAAAAGCGGCATTTTGTAAGTTTGCGCCGCTTTTGCTTCAAAAAGGGATGCAAATGGTGCGCAAAAAAGTATAAATATGGGCCTAAATGAGGCTCAGCTATGGTAGGTTTGGCAGGGCCGGAGCTGTGGCTCTGCAACACTCTAAACAGGAGCCAAAGTACTTACCAAACTCTACACACTAGTATGTGCTTGAAAGTAAAACAATTGAGTCCATCCATTTCAATATTTGGATTTGGTAAAGTAAAGAAATATTTTTCAATTTAAGAAGCATGGGCCAGATGTACAAAGCATTTTTATGGTAGCAAACACTCTGATTCAGCGTCTGCAACTCTAAAATGCTTTTTTTTAAAGATTTACCAATCCCCCATTTTGGAAATCTGAAACGTTTGTCTGACCCCCTAAAGTGGGATTGCAAATTGATACCAATTCGGCATCCAGAAAGGGCATTTTCTAGGCATCTGTTTTAAATATTGAATCAGTATTTTATGTATCAATGTTTGCAAACAAAATCTGGTTGCAAAACATTGAAAAGTTACGGAGACCTCAAAGAAGGTGGTAACCCATTTGCAATATAAAAATTGCCCTGGGACCCTTTTCCTTTTGAGAATAAAAAAAATGTTTATTAGGGAATACGCAGTGGTTCACGGGACCACTGCCAACACTTAAATAGACAAAAAAACTTTACTTTTTAAATACAGCCCGGTTTCCTTTAAGGACAATGGGCTGCATATGTATAAAAAGGTTTGGTTCATATATTAGTAATCACAGACGTGGTGGTCAGCTGACCCCAGCAGGCCAACATCACTATGATGGCGTTCAATCATAGTGAGTTGCAATTTGTGACCTATCTCATTAATATTCATGAGGTATGTCATAGTGCGACCCACTACAATTCTGAATATTTGCGACCAGTTATTCATACATCTGGCCCCATGTTCTTAAGATATTAGTGATATTTAGGTGCCAATTATTAAACTGTACAATTAAATTATACTCTGTAATAAGTAGCACAGTCACACAAGTGTTAGTTAACAAAGGGCCAGATGTACCAAAAAAGAGTTTTGTGATTTCCTAATAGCGAATCTTTGCGATTTGCTATTGGGAAATCGCAAACTGCGATGTATGACAGTGTGTTTGACACTGTTGGCGATTTGCTGTGGGTCGCAAATAGATCTGCTTCATCAATATTCATGAGGCAGGTCGCAATTTGCGAACCTTTGTGAATGGCTACAATCACAGGAATGGTGGCCTCCTGGGGACAGCAGACCACCAAGTTTGTGATTTCTTTTTAAAAAAGCAATCTTTTTTGTAATGCAGCCCATTTTCCTTAAATGAAAATGGGATGCATTACAAAAAGAAAACTGAAAAGTTTTATTTTTATTTTTAAGAGTAGGTAGTGGTCCCACAGACCATTCCCTCGTCTTAAAAAATGTTTGCGTCCCCATTCGCAAAGGGGAAGGGGTCCCTTGGGGACCAATTCTTGTTTGCAAATAGCTTACCACCAACTTGAAGTTGTTGGTAACTGCGATTGTTTTGCGACCACATTCCCAGGCGCAAAACAATCATACATGGCCCTGCAAGTCGCTATTAGGAAGGGACACACTTGCCACACCCCTTCCTAATAGCGAGTCACAATCCCTAATTCTGAAGTTTGTAAAAGGTTACCGACTCACAAAATAGGAATGGTACATGGCAATAAGCCTTCTACCGGTTGCAAATGGCCCACCGCTGAGAGAACTTCATACATCTGGCTCAAAGTTCCCAACTGCTATAGAAATAGTTAACAGATTGCACAAAATACCATTACCCAAGTGATACACATTTATCATAATTCACCCTGGAGACTGGATGGCTCTGTGGGCTGATAAGTAGGGAGTAGCAGAGCTCCGCTTACTGTGCCACTGCAGGGGTTAGTGCAAGCCTACATAGTCACCCAGGCACTTTCATATACTATGTTCAGAAAGAATTGTACTCTGCAAGGACTATGCCTTTTGATGACTTTGCAGTGTAACTGATATGGCTGACAGATTGCTCCTTGTTAGCATATACCATGTTTCCAGAGATTTCATTAACAAATCAATCCATTCTGTTTAAAAAAGTGACTTTACTTAAAACACCTGCCCTGCTATCATGGAGTGATCTAACAACCCTTGTTAGTTAGCATGTCATTCCATTGTCCACAAAGCTCCGCAAGTTGGAGCAGTCCATTGAAAACCTTGGTATCCAGTTTGTCCTCAAAGACACAATCAATGTACTTTCTGAATGTGCCTAGCTGGCGAGGATTTTGATGATGACACACTAATACGAAAATGGCAAATCACACCAACTAGGCGTTAGCTAAGGTTGCCATAATTTTCTCACATATTTACATCACCCAATAATGATGTAAAATGAGTGGTATCTTTTTGTATGGAAGGCTTATCACGCAATGCCAAGTCAGGTTCAAACTGACACCACAATTCTCGTGGTCTGTCGTTAAAGAAGACCAGTGTAAGTTGAGAAAAGAGATCACGACCTTATTCTTACCCAAATAAAACTGAGTTAGCAACAGTTTCTGCTGAGACTAAATGAATGACAGTACCTCGCCACATTATGTTTTAGCCACTTCCTTTTAAAGATATACTTCAGATTTTCCAATGCATCCCCTTAAGGTGTGCAAGTTGCATCTGTGGTATCTGAAATCAGTCCTGGCTTTTATCCAAGCGCACTTTGCTAACTTTTAAGGCAGTGTTAATATGTTAAAAACAAAACTGCAAGTGTAAAACACAAGCTATGCTCCAAATCGTTTTGCTTTACTAGAACATCAACCGACCCGCTGGGACGTTGGGATATTTTTCCAGGACCAGGTGCAGAGGATGCTGGGAGAGGGTACACTTGGCGTAGGAGTTTAGGGAGGAGCGTATGGGTGTCTAAAAGTATGTGCTATTCAAGTGCGGGGTGGATGAGAGAAGAACTGATCTTCCTGAGTAGTTTTTTATTATGTTCTCTTCTGTTCAACGTAGATTACAATTTAGAGGCCCTCCAGATCGTCCACAAAGCACTTGAAATAATTACTCTTAAATACAACATGGAGCCAAATTGTAAAATCGAAAAGGTCTATTCATATCTGACAAAAGAAAGTATCGGGACTTTGAAAACGGTTGTTAATTGAACCACTTAACCCACACAGGGAGACGAACACTGAGTCTTTGCTAGTTTTACACGTGACTTGTAGACATATGCTGCATCCCCACCCGCGGACTTCTGTTCCTTTGACAGTATTTCATGGCCGTTGCAGGCCATTCCTGGTCTCAACATCTTGCTAGGTTCTTGTGTGGGTGGCTGAGTGGTTGCCAATTTAATTGGGTGGATTTTAGGCTTCTCTTTTTCTGTCCTGACCTGCTGAGCCATGCCGACCCAGTGCGAATTTCCACACAGGCATGTTGAATGTGTGCAGAATGTGTTAAAATCTAGATTGTTGCCTGCACACAAAAGAGCATTGAGGCGACCTGCAATGCCAGCCCTCGCCACAAACAACCAGGACACCACGCAGACGCAGGAGCAGAGTCTAATGGAGCCGCTTCCAGTCACGGGGCACAGCACACAGTGTGCTGATGAACAAGACCCCGACCGCCGGCGAGACACAGTAATGCTTCTTTTGGACACAGTTAGGTGTTTTTAAGCACAGAAAAGGCCAAAAACCTTCAAAATTAGAACCCAGGAAGTGAAAGACTACCATAATTTGCAGTTTGCTTACAACAGCGATGTCACCTGTGAAGTCTAATTTATTCATAAACAGTTACGGATTGAAACCCTCTCTTATCGCTAACGATTTTGTGACGGGTGTGTGACATTAATTTAAAAAAATATGTTCTGCAGTATTTATTTTTATTGGGAAAATGCACCAAAAACATTAATAAAGTTGACATATGCATATACAGCAACATTTGGGGACAGAAAAAAGAGTGATGTTTCGAAAAAAGGATATTTTGTCTGGGAGAACGCTAAAACAGAGCCAATACTGGTTGAAAAAATTCGGAATCTCCCATCTAAATAGTTACTGTTGGTAAACAATAGCGGACGCTAATAGCTTAACTTCGCTTTTCCCAACATTCTACTTGTGGCTATAGAAAGGCTTCCTAAAATGGCATGATTTACACGTTTGTCTGCATATGTTACTCGCTTCTCTCCAGAAAAGGTATCTTAAGCACTGAGTGCATGGACTATATAGAGCCCAACAATGAACCAACAAACAGAACAAATAATACAAATGGAGCTAACTAAGACTGACAAATACATATCCATGTCAGAGAGCGCTTATGATTAAAGATAGCTAGGTTTAGTCAGAGAGTAAATGGGATACGGGCCATACATAGGCACCGAGTGAAAATAGGTCAAAATCATAAATAGTGCACGATGCAGACTCTGAACCACTGGATTAAACGGCCTCATCACAGATGATTACAGCATGGAGTTCACGCTAATGAACATTGAATGAAACTTCTTAGCCCACCCAAGAATGCAGCATGCAAAGTTCAAGGTAAAGCATAGTAAAGTGGGACTCAAAAACTAATCTATTCTTGTTCAATTTACACATTCTATTCCCTAGCTGCAGCTGAGATATGTTTGCAAGTTCTCTATCTGTTATTGGTGTACTGCCGCTGCGTTGTAGGACTCTAATGATGTACCTTTCTCTAGATCACCAGCTGGGGCCACCAGGGTGGTAGGGAAAAGCCTTTAGGATGGGAATTTCAAGTTTTAAATCTCTTTTGAGTCTTCTTGTATTGGTGATAACAAGATGATTGAAAGTGAATTACTCAAGGTAGTTTTTGAGGATTATGATGAGATCTTTTGGTGCTTTAAAATGCTTCCTTGTGATGCTATGGGTTGATTGTCCTGGATTTTGTTGAATACTTTTTATTCCGGACTGGAAGTCTACGCTGCACAACTGTTTTATTGAAGAAAATATCATGGTACACTAGGGTCTTTAACATGAGAGGTTTCCTTTAGGGTACCGTGTTGCACTGTTTGACGCACTTTATGTTTTTTTCTTGAATTTAAATGTTTTGCACTTAAGAAGCTAATTCGAACAATTTTAGATCGCTTCTGTGATATATTCTGTTACGTAATGTCTGAGGGATATTAATATTATTACTATTTTTTTCTTCTTTTTGCTCTTTTTTAGTATTGGGGCCGTATAATTGATGTTTCTTCATTTCCCTTTGGAATCTTATAACTAATGTTTTTATGCTATTTTATGTATTGGTTAAGCATGTGGACCTCTTAGGAGTTCCAATTCATGAAATAAATAAACTTGAAACTTGAATTTACCATGTGACAGTCACAAACCTTGTGTCTGAATCGCACAACTTCAAAATTTATAGACCCTTGGGGCCAGATTTACCCAGGGATTGCGTTGGCTTTGAGTCACACAGGATGTCGCAAGGGCAACGCAATACCTAAGTCAGATTTACCAAGCAATGCAAGGCTACCTTGCGTGTCCCTGTGTTGCTTGGTAAATCTAGAGTAACGAAAGGCAGCGCAAGTTGCTGCTTTGTGTTACTCTGTCTTGGGAAGGCGTTCCGTGGGTGAAGCGTGAGATTTTGATGCATTCCAGGAATTACCAAGACTTTTAAACCTAGAAATGCGTAAAAATGCTACACCTTCCTAGGTGAGCTGCAACGAGGAGAACATTCTATATTTTGCCTCAATGTTTCCTCATTCTAGGAATTTCACATTCTTCAGCACACTCAAGAAAGTAGAAAATGCCTCTGAGGATTGTTTCTGGGCAGGGATGTGCCCCTTCCTGCACAAACAATTCTGCCTACAAAGCAGGCACCCTGTATAGGAAGCTGGCCTGTTGTGTGGTGAATACCTATGGTATTATCACCTTATACCAGGTCCAGGTATCCCCTTATTAGTGAAGTGTAAGCAGTGTCTAGAAGCCAGGCTCTCTAGAGGTAGCTGTGGATGAGCAGCCAAGGCATATCTAGGAGACATGCACAGCTCATGCAGTACCACTTCTAGTAACACAGCACTTACACACATGAAAGAACCACACAGTGTTACAAAAATAAAGGTACACAGGGGCAGTCAGCACAGACTACTCCATCAACTGAACAATCAGCTGCAGTGTGGGAGAAGAGGTCAGGAAGAGGGTCACTTTCATCTTCCTGCCCTTCATCAGTGGCCATGAGCAGAGTCATATCAGACCTGTTATAGAAGGGATTTAGGCGGTTCACATGAAGCAAGCTGAGGGGGCTTCTGGGAGTGCCTAGGTCTACCAGGTAGGTAACCTCATACTTTTTCTCCACTATTGTGTGGGAGCCACTCCACCTGTTTTGGAGTGCCCTGGGAGCCACAGGCTTCAGGACCCACACTTTCTGTCCTGGCTGGTATACAGTCAGTACAGCCTTCTGGTCATACTATTGCTTTTGTAGCTCCTGGCTGGCCTGAAGGTTTTTAGTGGCCTTCTTCAGATACTCAGCCATCCTTGATCTGAGGCCAAGTACATAGTCCACTGTGACTTGCTTCGGAAGCTTGAGAGGTTGCTCCCACCCTTCCATTAAAAGAGCAAGAGGACCTCTAACATGGTGCCCAAACAGAAGTTCAAATGGGCTCTAGCCCACACCCTTCTGAGGGACCTCCCTATAGGCGAAGAAAAGGCATGGTAATAATACATCCCATCTCCTCCTGAGTTTCCCGGAGAGTCCCATGATCATGCCTTTGATAGTTTTATTGAACGTCTCTACCAAACCATTGTTTTGGGCGTGGTAAGGTGTGGTGAACTAATAGGTAACACCACATTCCTTCTACATGATTTTCAGGAATATATACTTGAAGTTTGCACCTCTGTCTGACACCGCCTCTTTAGGAACAAACACTCTTAAAAAGATTCCAAGAAGGGCTTTGGCCACTGCAGGAGTTGTAGTGGTCCTAAGAGGAATAGTTTCTGGATCTTCCTCTTCCTCCTCTTATTAGGGTTCCTACCTGCCTTCAGTTTTTTATCTGCACACAACTCCCTCAACTCCTGGAAAGTGAGACCCAGGGCCTGAGATGTGTTCTCTACTGAAGACATGGTTAGAGTGGTGTAGGTGTTCCTAACCACTCTATCTTTGTCTCCTTGCAGAATTATGGAGTAAGGGCTATGCCAGGCCACTAGCTTACCCAAACTTAGGAGAATAGGGCCCTGATTTATACTTTTGGGTGCAAAACTGCACTAACGCAGTTTTGCACCAAAAAGTTTAGCACCGGCTTGCCACCATTTCTGTGCACCAGCCAGACACCATATTTATGGAATGGTGCAAGCCTGTGCAAAGAGTGGGCTAGTGTAACAAAAAAAATGACGTTAGTCGGGTGGGGCTGGCGCTGTGGAAGCACGGGGTTTTGCACCAAAAAATGACGTTAGGCAGGTTAGAATTTAAAATAATGACTCTAACCTGCCTAGAGTCATTTTCTGATGCAATACCATCCATACCACATGACACCTGTATTAGAAAAGACAGGAGTCATGCCCATTACCCCAATGGCCAGCACAGGGGACCAGGATCCCCTGTGCATGGCCATTGCCCCAGTGCCATGTAGTGCCATGTAGGGGGGCCCATTTCAGGGCTCCCTATGGCACTTTAAAAAATAAAATGCAATACTTACCAGTACTTACCTGGGATGGGGTCCCCCATCCTCCGCAGTCCCTCTGGTGTGTGGGGGGTGTCCCTGGGGCCTGGGGAGGGCACCTGTGGGCTTATTCCATGGTGGTCCACCATGGAAATAGGCCCATAGGTCCCCTAACGCCTGCCCTGACCCAGGCTTTAAAAAATGGGGCAAAGCAAGCTTTGCACCATTTTTTGACCCCTCCTCCCTCCTGTGCACCATTTTTGTACGGGAGTATAAATATGACATTAAGACCATAGAGTCATTTTTTGCACGGGAACGCCTACCTTGCATCTCATTAAGGCAAGATAGGTTTCCACTTCCAAAAAATGACTTTAACTCCATAAATCTGGCGCTAGACGGGTCTAGTGCCAAAGTATAAATATGGAGTTAGTTTTGCACCGAATTGAAGTAAAAAATAATTACGCTAATTTGCGGCAAACAGAGTATAAATATGCCCCTAGATCCCTGATCCTAAGTACAGTGTGTACCCCTAGTTAGCAAGTGGTATTTCCTGTTGAAAGTACCAAGTGACAGAGTGGTAAGGCAATTGCAAGTGCTTATCCAACCGCTGCACCACCAATATAGGAAGCTGGCCTGGTGTGTGGTGAATACCTATGGTATTATCACCTTATACCAGGTCCTGGTATCTCCTTATTAGTGAAGTTTAGACAGTGTCTAGAAGCCAGGCTCTCTAGAGGTAGCTGTGGATGAGCAGCCAAGGCTTATCTAGGAGACATGCAAAGCTCATGCAATATCACTTATAGTCACACAGTACCTACACACATGAAAGAACCACACAGTGTTACAAAAATATAGGTACTTTATTGTAGTGACACAAATACTAAATTACTAGATAGGCAATTCTCCAATAGCAGGTAAGTAAACACACTATTGCATGTACAGTAGTAATCAGAAATAGGCATAGCAAGCAACCAAAGGTGGGTCCTGAAAGGGGAAGACCTGAAAACAAAGAGAACCAAGTCCATTTCCAGCTGGAGTGTCCAGTGGTGGCAGAAGCCACTACCCACCCGTCTGTGGATGCAGGAGTTGGTCGACGGTGAGACGAAGACGGTCAGCAGTGCAGCACTGGAGCAGATGAAGAGTTCCTGGATGATGCAGTCGATGTCACACGCCGGATGAAGGATTGCAGTCAGTCTGTGGTGTGAGAAAAACACCAACAAGCCTTGGCAAAGACAAATGTTGTGGCTGGAGGAAAAGTCGAGCTGCCGGGGACCAGCAAGGTCCTAGGGGGACTCAACCCATGGGGGGAGTCCCAGGTAACCCCTGGCAGTGCAGAGAGTCCAAAGAGGAGGAGGCAGCCCCCACAGAAGACCCACAGACGAGGATCCCAGGAATTGCAGAGGCCCATGCAGCGCACCTGAAGAGAAGTCCCACGTCACAGGAGAAGCACGCAGAAGCGTGCTGGTGGCTGGGGGTACACAGAGCCTGAAGACCCCTTGGAGGAGATGCCAACAAGCCTTGGTAACTGCAAGAGACGCAGGGCACGGGGTACTGTCCTGTGTGGGAAGGCAAGGGCTAACCTTTACCAAAGTTGGACAGCTGGCAGAGAGGACCAAGGGGACCACTCCAGAACACAACCAGTGATACAGGATCTACGCAGCTCAGGATGAGAGGAGATCCACACAGCCGGTAGTCGTCGTAGTTCGTGCCTGCAGATGCAGGGAAGTGACTCCTTCACTCCAAGGGAGATTCCTTCTTGCTTCTTGTGCAGACTGAAGATTTGCTGCCCTCAGTGGATGCACAGCTGGGGAAATGCCTCCCTCTCCAAGAGGAAATCCTTTGTCTGCCTTCCTGGGCTTGAGCTGTTCAAGCAGCAGGAGGGCAGAAACCCACCTGAGGGGTGGCAGCGCTTGGGCTGCCTGGAAAACCCTAGAAAGCTGGTAGGAGCAATGCTGGGGGTCCTCTAAGGAGCCCCCAGAGTGCATGGAATCATACAACAATACTGGCAACAGTATTGGGGTATGATTCTGACATATGTTTGATACCAAACAGGCCCAAGTTCAGAGTTACCATTATGTACCTGGAGATAGGTACTGACCTATGTCCAGGACACACGTAAAATGGTGTCCCTGCACTCACAAAGTCCAGGAAAATGGATCTGGAGTTCATGGGGGCACCTCTGCTCATGCAGGGGTGCCCTCACACACAGGTACCTGCACTCTGCCTTCTGGGCTAGGAGGGCCTACCACAGAGGTGACTTGCAGTGACCTGTAGTGAAAAGGGTGCATGCACCCTTTAATGCAGGGTGCAATGGCAGGCTTGCAGATACAAATTGCAAGGGCTCCCTAAAGTTGGCATAATACATGCTGCAACCCTTGGGGGACCCCAGGTGCCCCAATACCCTGGGTACCATATACTAGGGACTTATAAGGGGGCACCAGTATGCCAAATTTGGGGTGTTTGTGGTCAAAGCAACCAAGTTTAAATGGAGAGAGCACAGTCACCGGGGTCCTGGTTTGCAGGATCCTAGTGCACACAGACAAAACATACTGACAACAGGCAAAAAGTGGGGTAACCATGCCAAAAAGAGGGTTCTTTCCTACACCCTGCACCATGGCTCAAGGGGGCCTGCATTCACACATGGCAGCATATTGTAAACCAACTCAAGGAGAGGACAGGAATGTAAAATATGGCACATTCCTAACCTCTTACATTCATGCAGCACAGCAAGATGTCTTGCTGCGTTGCGTGAAAGTATGATTATCTGGCCCTTGGTTCTAGACCAAAAAGATACAAGCTGAGGAGTATGGTTGAGTTGACCTTGGATCAGAAGAAGCTATGTTCTGAGACTGCAGAGGAATAAAACAGTTTTCTGTTTACCAGTCTTCATCACTCCAAGTCTTCTTCAACACAGTCATTACTACTGTTGGTGAGGTGCATCTTCGCAGAAAGACAGTCTTGCCCCTAGTCTTAACACTCTTGCCCCCAACCTTAAGAATTTTGTTACCCTGTTATTTTATTTTAAGGACCATGATGGTACCTCCTTCCTTTCATCTAGAATAAACCTCACCCCTATACAACACATCTTGTCATGAAGTTGATGCTGTGTCTGTCCTTAATGTGTGGTAGGATAAGGATGCAAGAACTGTGAAGAAGGCTGGGACTCGGAGTATAGATTATAGGTAGGTAAACAGGTCATTTCTACCTCATTTGTCTTGCTCATACCAAGTGTTACTGTTTTTTATCCAAGCCAAGAATCTACAACACCACAGAGATGCCAGGAAACCCCAATAAGAGGACCGATGTCAGGTATTAACCATTCCTCTTTGAGGCAAATAAGAAAGGAAAAGTTGATGATTCCTCCTAGCTCGATGAGAATGGTGGAATTCAGCTGATACAATGATGCAGGAATATAATGAGCAGTGGCAGCCGGTAAGTACAACATAAAGAGGGGCCCACACACACATATGCACACTCACTGACACCCATGTATTAAAAAGCAGATGCGCACACACACCCATTCACAACACTCACTCACAAATACCTATACATTCATACATACATGCATGCACTAAACAGTTATTAAAAACACACCACTTTCCTTGGAGGTGTCAGAAGGTTTGGGACTGCTGCCTCCCCTCATTGGCTGACCTTCGATCAGCCAATGAGGGAAGACAGCAGTCACTACCTCGTCACAGAGTAGGGTGGAGTTGAGAGACTGCTGACCCCACCCACTCTGTGATGAGGTGTCACTGACAGACAGTCCACCCTGGACACTTCAGGGCTCAACACTGAAGTGCCCATGTACAAGGCTATCACTGATGCCCCTCCTCATCATGAGGGGGAGGGCCTTGAGGACCTTTGTCGAGCTAAGGAGGTCACTCACACTGGAGCTGTAACATCCTCCGCTCAGCAAAGTTCAGCTCAGGCAGCCAGGAGCCTGCCCATGTCTAACTCCTGGCTGCCTGACCTAAAAATAAAGTGTGTCTGCCAGGTTGACCTTTGCTCAGCTGACATCCAAAAGGTGTGGGGGCATGACCTATCCACCCTGTAGGACGGGACCACTGCCCATAATAAGGATCCTTAGCAACCAAACGTTTGCTCACTAAGCCAAAGACACATCCTTCCAGAAAACAGGGAGCTGCTACAGCCTTTATGGCCACCTTTTCCATACAACAGATATACAAAGCAGCCACATGGGCTTCAGAGCAGACTTTCACAAAGCATTACTGCTTTGATTTACAAATGCAGAAACAGAAAAAAGGTTTGTGTAAAACTCACCTTTTCACAGGACCCTGAACTAGATTATTTTTCCTTTGAGAGCAATGTATCCTTACAATTGGGAAAGACACCGAATTAGCATAATTTTTTTTTTTACTCTAATTTGGTGCAAAACTAACTCCATATTTATACTTTGGCGCTAGACCCGCCAGTGCCAAATGTATGGAGTTAAAGTCATTTTTGGGACGTGGAAACCTACCTTGCCTAATGAGATGCAAGGTAGGCATTCCCGTGCAAAAAATGACTCTATGGCCTTAACGCCAAAATGGTGCATGGGAGGGAGGAGGGGTCAAAAAATGGTTCAAAACTTGCTTTGCCCCATTTTTTAACACCTGGGTTAGGGCAGGCGTTAGGGGACCTGTGGGCCTGTTTCCATGGTGGAACACCATGGAATAAGCCCACAGGTGCCCTCCCAGGTCCCAGACACACCCCCACCCACACCAGAGGGACAGCGGAGGATGGGGGACCCCATCCTAGGTAAGTACAGGTATTTTATTTTATTTTTAAAGTGCCATGGGGGGCCTGAAATGGGCCCCATACATGGCACAGGGTGCAATGGCCATGCCCAGGGGACCCTGGTCCCTTGTGCTGGCTATTGGGGTGGTGGGCATGGCTCTTGTCTTTTCTAAGACAGGAGTTGTGATATGAATGGTTTTGCATCAGAAAATGACTCTAGGCATTTGTTGGTGAATAAACCTCTTCTGCCATACTGCCAGCCCCACCCGACTAATGTATTTTTTTTTTTACACTAGCCTACCCTTTGCACCGGCTTGCACCATTCCATAAATATGGTGCCCGGCTGGTGCACAGAAATGGTGCAAGTCAGTGCTAAACTTTTTGGTGCAAAACTGCGTTAGTGCAGTTTTGCACCAAAAAGTTTAAATCAGGGCCTAAATCTCAAACCCCTAAATCACAAAAAAAAAAAAATTAATTAGCCATGGCATTCAAGTGGTGCTTAACATGCCTAGCATTAAAGTCCACTGTGAATTTGTAAATGAAATGTTAAATACACTGAAATATGCTTTAATGTGCAAAAGAGAATTTCCAGCTGAAGATGTTGTGAGGCAGCATCCAGTCTTAATGTTATGGTATGTTCTGAGCTACCAGTTTAAGCCTTAAACTTCTAAAAGTCTCAACCCTCTAATACACCGATCCTGTCTCATAATGCAACCATTTTAAAGCGCAGTGTTGACATTTAGTTCTCATCAATTGGCCTTGTGAGACCCAGCCACAAAAAAACTGAGATATGAACATGCTTTGGCACTTTCCATGATACAGAAAAAATATCTGCTTGATTTTTACAGGCCAACACTTCAGCTTCTGTACGTTCATTGCTATTTGTGGCTCTGTAAATAAACGTGTCTACTGAAATACCATATGTCCGATCCCTCAGTGTCAGGTATTTGTTTTGTAATTGCATAATTATTTATGTTCATTATAGATCTTGGAATGAGATAAGTGCCTGGATGCCGTTGTGGGTGATTAGTGCGCTCTATAAATTGACATAACATAATAGAACAGTGGTTCCCAACCTGTGATCCGGAGACCCCTTGGGGTCTGGGAAGCCTCCCGAGGGGTCCGTGACTGCTTATAAAATTAACTAATCTTAACAGATTAATAAAATTTATATAAATAAAGTGGCTAAAAGTACCATTGAAAATTTTAAAATGTACTGTGCATGTCAAGGAATTTGAACTTGGAGGCTACAAATTGACTTAGTATCCTCAGATTGATTTGTGGGAGCAGTGAGGTGCATCAAACAGAATTGATTTGTGGGAGCAGTGCAGGTGCATCAAACAGAATATAGTATGGAAGATGTGTGGCTTCAATAGAATTTAGAAAAGCTCAAACCTCCCTATTAAAATTAAGGGGCAAATTTAAGAAACGTGGCACTGCACCCAGTGCATCGCCACTTTCCCTGCTTGTACCCCTTAGAGCCTCCCTACCACCACTATGCCGTAGGGTAGGGGGCAATAGTGTTCGAGTTTTTGACGCTATTGATGTACTGTTCAGGGTTGGCGCTAACCCTGAACAGTACATAGGGGCCTATTGTAACCAATGGGTACTCTGCGCTGGCGTTAAAAATGCTGGAAAAAATGGCGCAAAGAAATCTTTTACATTTCTTTGCACCATTTTTCCTGCCCGATTAATGAGGGAACACCACCCATGTATACATTATGCCTGGCGCAGGCATAATGTGCTGTAAGGGGTTACAAAGTGGCACAATGCATGCATTGCGCCACTTTGTAAATCTGGTGTGGTGATTTTAGCCTTTAGCCATTAGCGTTAAAAAAATAAATGGCCTAATATGGCACAAGGAGACGCTAGGCCCTCTCAAATCTGGACCTACATTTTTTATTTCATTTGTTTGCAAATTAAATAAAATGTGTTATCATTGTGTATGTGTTTGATGGAATGCTTGTTTCTGTATATTTTGTATATTGTTTTGCGGTTCAAATCATCAACAGTGTTTAGGCCTGGGTCCCTGGCTTCCAGTAATGTCCCAATGAGAGGTCCCCGGATTCTAATAATGATTAATTGGGGGTCCCTGGGTTCCAGTAATGATAAGTGGGGGTCCACAGAAGTCAAAAAGTTGGTAACTACTGTAATAGAACATTCTCAGAGGAGGTGATAACTCAAGCACCTTCTATTACGGAAAGGAACAAAGTGAAATAACAGAGATGGCCCAAGGCTCACCATAGTAGAGAAAGGGTCAGCTACTTCCGTGGGGAAGAGTACAGCCTGTGATGAACAATCATGAGTGAAACAAAAAAGCTAATACCTTGAAAAAAGCAGTCTGGAAATACCCCAAAGGGGGCCTCCAAAAAAGGAAAAGAGGAGATTTGAAAAGTCATCAGGGGTTAACATTGTCAAGTGTCATCATTCACTAGAATCGTCAAACCACCTACTTAATGGAGACATATATTTGTCCTGAAGGCAGAGGGAAACATTAGAATTCCCATATATGTCATTGGTTGCTAGTTAAACAAAAATAAGTCAGATTATATGATAATTAAGGCATGATGCCCAATAACCAGCACTAATGTCCCTGAGCTTTGAGCAAGTCCTGAGACAATTTAGAAAATTAGAAAATCAGAACACATTGCCATTATCCTAACACTAAACTATGGTGCCCATAAGGACTGAAGTCTGCGAGCTGTTTACTGAATCGACATGGAGAGCTGATTGACCTATTATTCATATCTCGAATCCAATGGCAGTCAAGAAAGGCAAATCCTCCGAAGCCCCGAGGTGACCTTTGAATGAAAAGGTGTGTTACTAGTACATACATGAATAAACAGCGGAGAAGTAGGATGCATGATTAGTGGGCATTAGAAGACCTAGGCCTATTACTTGACAGTGGACAGGCTCTAAACAAACATTTGTAACTGGATGGCCAGCAAGTCACAGATATCCGGGCCCCTGAAGAGTCGTAAAAAATATCTTATCAAGAGCTAATTAAAACTAGCATGAACAAAAACTGGCAAAATATCTCCAGCTGAGGCAGAGACACGTTCTGGTAACATCTGTATACCAGGGACAGGATCAAGAGAATCAATACATTGAAAAACTCCAAATCAACCTGCTTGGACCCATACCTTTGGTGTCAAAAGTATCCATTGGGTTGAGCAGAATATGAATTTTTCACAATCTGCTTGCCTTCTAGTGAGCATCCATGGTATGATAATACCCACCCTTACTTTAGTGCTTGTCCTGGCATAATGGTGGTACTTCTTGGCTTATTGGGGGCATCACTTATAGATGCCCACTCTTGGTGTAATGCTGGCACTGGCATAGTGGTGGTAATTCTTGACATATTGCGAGTATCCGCAGAAAGCTCTTAAGAAAGCTCTTGTGCTTTTTTGGGCAAATCTATATAGTGCAAACTCAACCTGAAAATGTTGGAGTGCTTTCATGCACACTAGTTACCCTACACAAAGTCACATCCATTTTTTAGGCAGGGGGAGATTAAGGGCCAGATTTAATGGAAAATGACAGTGCACTGCGCTGTGCAAAATTTGGCAACGTCGTGCACCGTAATTTTCAAAACACAGGGATGCGCCATTTTTACTAGAATACGGCGCACCCCTGTGTTTCCCCCCTGTGCTAAATTTACTGCAGTGCGTTGAGGTGGATATTATTTTTGTGCAGGAAGGAACACCTTCCTGCACAAAAACAATCTTAAATGGAGATTTGCTCTTTCTATGTGTGCTGCAAAATGCAGCCCACATAGATAGAGCAAAAGTGAAGAGAAATTAAAGCATTTCTCCTCATTATTCCACTCTAACGCCACCCCTGGGGTGGAGATAGATTTTGGCTCTGCCTCAGGTTTATGAAAACTCGTAAATCTTAGGAAGCGTCAAAATGCAATGGGTGTTGCTGTGGCATGCCCACAGCAACACCCATTGCACACCACTTCCACGCAAAGTGCTGCGTGAGAAGGAGCCGCAGGTATAAGGTGGCGTGAAGCCACAAAAAGTGGCTTAATGCCACCCTGTAAATATGGCGCTGGGCATAGCGCCACCGGAGCGTCTTGAAAAGTGATGCTCTGGTGGCGCTAGGGGCTCTTAAATATGCCCCCACGGGATTTACCCAGAATCAAAGGATGTTTACCCGATGCTGAGATGCAAACCTGGCTGACCAGTTCCAAAGTCAGCAGCTCTGGCCGTAACGCCACATCCTCACCCCACGATAGTCGTTTGGATGTTTAGACATTATTTTTAGTTGTTCTTTTTGGCATGTTCTTGGTTGTAATGTCTTCGATGTCTAAGTTAGCTTCTTTGGGATAAACACAGTGTTTTATAAAACACCTTAACTAAACAAAGATGATGCTAACGCCAAGGTGATAATGGCACGGGCATCATATCGTTGAATTAAAGGAAGTGTAATGTAGTCTTGACATTGGGTTGAAAAATGTGTCATGTTTCCACAAATGTATCTAATATTCTTTGGGTGAGTGAACTTCCAACACTACTGGGGCTAATCAGGCTTGCTTGTCACAACATGAAAGTACTGGAATAGTTCAGACCTATGACTATTGGCCATATCTAGGTGAAAGGCCACGATTTTATCAAATCTACTCAAATAAGAGAGCCTCATCAGAACTCTCTAGAGTAAGTTGGGTTCACTTTTAGCGATTTGAGGCAGGTATTTATGCCTCGCCACTTTGAAAAATGACTAGCTACCACTGATGTGAAGTGGGTAGTTTAGAAGACATTGGTTTTACATTGGATAGAAAAGCAATGGAACCTCTGTGCATTCCTTGGCTCCACAAGTGTATTTTATATCACCATCCGGTCTGATCTGGAGGACCTCTCTGCTGCTTGAGGAGTTACTCCATTCTACAGGTATTCGGGATCCAGATTATGCATTGCTTGGAGGGCCAGGATTGCTGTTGAATGTATTTCCTTATCAGGGAGCATTTATAATCTAGGGCCTGATTTAGAGTTTGGTGGACGAGTGACTCTGTCACAAACGTGACAGATATCCTGTTCACTGTATTAGATCTCCATAGGCTATAATGAGATCGTAATATGGCGAATCGGATATCCGTCACGTTTGTGATGGAGTAACCCCCTCTGTCAAACTCTTAATCAGGCCCCTAGTTATGTAGCTGTTAGCTGTTGTGTCTACTTCAACGTATACGATGACAGGAGGCAAGGAATTAGTAGTGGGGTCATGGATGGGAAAGGGAAAGAAGGAATGCATATGTTGCAGCCATATAAGGTGGAGTTTGGTGACAGATTTTTGTTAGAAGTTCCCTAACTAGAATAAAGAATGATGCTGGAAGCCACAGAAGATCAGGCAGAATCATTGGTACATTGTGTCAAGCAAGCAGCTATGTTGGGCACTAACTGGGGTTTTTTCACCAATACAATGATACAGTCATGTCTGGTTAATGAATTATGTTTTTTCGGATGTTATTTGATTGTGCCTGATGTGATTTGAATAATGGTTGTGATCAGTGGGTTGGCAAAAAAATGTGTTCTTTCTATTAGTTTGTTTACTGCACTGAATATACTCTCCCAACAATGTAACTGTGTGTTATTGAGGTCCTTCTCAGGTTGTTGAGTGGCTTGACTTGCATCAACTGAAGGATGGTATTGGTGGCGGTGAAGCTCCTTACGTTGACCATTATAATTCTAGAAATGATTATGTCCTTGCATGAACTGCAATCCGCAACCTTAATACAAATAGCACACGATACCATGTGTACTTTACGTGTTAATTGTTGTGATCACATGAGATCTGATATAAAGACCTAAAAGGGGCACATATCAACCAACTTGACAACAGCAAAACAATAGGCAACAACTGATATATTTTTAAAATGCTAAAGGACTGGTCATATCTCTGGATTAAACAATCTAACACAAATAGCCTTTTAGAGGAAATTTGAGGAAAAACACAGGTGCATAAAGTCTAAGGGCTCTATTGATAGAAAAGTTAGCAAATCTGCACCCATTGATTTACGTTTATTTAGAGGTACAGCTTTACCACGTTTTCAACTTCCCAAACATTTCCAGACGTGAGCCAAGTGTACATCTGGAAATGTCAATTGACAAGTACTCTTGTTCTCCCTGTATAGGGTTCACAATAGCATAGAGGTCCACTCAGAGGGAATGGAGGCCCCAGAGTAAATGCACACTTTTTTCGGTTTTTCCACTGCGAGGAAAACATTTTCTTTCATGGAGAAAGCTCTTCCTTTGCACCCACACCAAATGTAGGAGTGACCTTTTCCATTCTGGGAGGAGGGGTTACCCCAGGCCCTTTCAGGAGTAAATCTGAAACCAAGTCTAAGGCAGAAAGGGATTGGACCACAGTTTGGGAATGTCCACAAATGTACATGTTTGTGGGCATTCCTAAACTTCCAAGGCAAAATACACCTTCGAAGCCCACCTCTTCAGGAGGATTAATAAATGCAGATTATCTGCACTCGAAACAGAGAAATGCACACAGATAATGCTTTTACACTTGCAAGGAAACCCTCTGTGGAATCCTGGCAAGTGTAAAAAATGGAAATTTCAACCCTAAAATTCCGTTTATGACCACATTTTCCAGTGTGAATTGGGCTCAAACAATATGAAACTGATTTCCGAAAAATAGTCAAAAGCAGCAAAGTAGTTTGTCCAGATTCAGAAATATCAAACAATAGATCTATTGGCGATATTAGACCTAAGGTTTTAAAGACTGAATATGTCACTTCTGTTCATTAGAAAATCTAGTGTCTGGCACATTTAAGGTTATCCTTGCATGTATATACATCTTTATATATTACTTAGCTGCGTCGCCACTAGGTAGTTAGTTAGGTCTGCTTTTTCATAGAAAGAGCATTTTTTTAATGGTTTGCTAATAACTTTGGCCCCATCTGACGAATCTTCACAAAACTTAACAAGAAAAAGTTCATCCACCTCACACCTCAACTCTTTCCTGGAAAGTTGTGCGGCTCCTCCCTTTTTAACTTATATGTACGACCCTGGGAGATGGTGCCCCTAGGACCTAATGAGGCGGGGCAGGCGGTCCCCTCCCCTTTAATTAAAAAAAAAACATGTCCTGGGAGATGGGGTCCCCAGGGCATATAAACGCTGGAGGGGGGGTGCACCCCCCCTTTATTTTTAGGAATGCCCCTGGGGAATGGGGTCCCCAGGGCCTAACAAGGTTAGGGGAAGGGGGCATGTGGCACCTCCTCTGTAGTAATCATAATAAATAATCCTGGGGATGGGGTCCCCAGGGCCTAAAAAGGCTTGGGTTGGGGGTGTGAGGGAGGGTGGGTGTTGCACGGCTCCTCCCTTTTTAAGGGGGCTCCTAGGACCTAATGAGGAGGGGCAGGCAGTCCCCTCCCCTTTAATTTAAAAAAAGGTCCTGGGTGATGGGGTCTCCAGGGCCTATAAAGGCTGGGGGGGAGCGCCCCACCCTTAATTTTTAGGAATGCCCCTGGGGGATGGGGTCCCCAGGACCTAACAAGGTTAGAGGAGGGGGGCCATGTGGCCACCTCCTCTTTAATATTAATATTAAAAAAACCCTGGGGATGGGGTCCCCAGGGCCTAAAAATGCTTGGGTGAAGGGGGAGTTGGGGGGGAGGGGGCAGGTGTCACGCGGCTCCTCCCTTTTTAACTTGTATGTACGGCCATGGGAGATGGGGCCCCTAGGACCTAATGAGGCAGGGGCAGGCGGTCCCCTCCCCTTCAATAATAAAAAAAATGTTCCTGGGGGATAGGGCCCCTGGGGCCTGTAAAGCCTGTGGGGGGAATGCCCCCCCTTTATTTTTAGGAATGCCCACTCCCCTTTTAACCTTCCCTTTTTAACTTATATCTACAGAACTTGAGGATTGAATCCCAAGGCCAAAAGAGGCTCGGAGAGGGGGGCCACGCAGCCCCCTTCCCCTTTATTTTTAGTAATGGCCCTGGGGGATGGGGTCCCAGGGCCTAACAAGGCTTGAGGAGTGAAGAGCCATGTGCCCCACATCCCTTTAAAATAACTAAGGCTCCAGAGGATGGGGTCCCCAGGGTCTAATGAGGCTCAGGGAGGGATGCCACATGCCACCCTTTAAAATATTTATGGGCCCCGGGGATGGAGTCCCCAGGGCCCCCTCTCTGAGTCTCTTTAAGCCATGAGAACTCATCCTGAGTTACTTTTTTTTTTTTTTAAAGAAATGGCCCTGGGGATTGGTTCCAGGGTCTTTGGCCAAAGGGAATGTGCATTGTGAAATTGGCCAGAAGGCCTGGCTGCAGGCCAGGCCTTGTTTCCAACCTCCCACCGTGCACTGCTATTGGCTGTTTGATGCATGGAGTTAGCTGCATGCAGAGGAGGGGGGTGGTTAGGCCAGGCCTTGTAGCCGACTCCAGCCCTTGCATAACTGAAGGCCCTGTGCAGTATGGGGTTGGCTGTCTTTACAAGGGATGGTCACAGGGCCTAGGCACAGACCAGGTCTTGTGGCCCACCCGCAACTGTGCAGGACCAAAGGCCATGAGCAGCTTGGGGTTGGTTGCATGTAGGGGGTTTGGCTAGGCCCTGTGGCCAGCCCCCGTGGTGCACGACCAAAGGCCATGTGCAGTATGGGGTTCGCTACCTTTACTGTATTTTGTCAGATGGCCTGACCACAGGCCAGGTCTTGTGGCCAACCCAACACAGGGCTTGGCCAAAGGGCACGCACACTGTGGAGCTGGCTGCATGCGGGGAGTGGGCCAGAGGCCACAACCTGCAGCCAAGCCCCTGCCGCTCACAGCCTTCAGCCATGTGTGGTGTGTGTAGGATTTACATATGGCAATTCAATATTAGTTGACGTAAAAAACCCTAGAAATTCACTGAACAAAAAACAGATTAAAGTAACGCTATAGTTAGGTGGGATAAAAAGATCTGTGTTTTGTTTAAAAAAAAAAAAAAACTTTAGAAATTCACTGGAAAATCGACAGATTAAAGTAACGTTATAGTTAGGTGAATGAGGTCCAGAGAAGTTCTCCCCTGACTGCTGCCAGCGACCACAGGCCTACCTGACTTTACAGTTGTCCATCAGCAGTCAGTGCTAGGCTCTCTCCGCCCCCCCAGGATTAGCGCCAATGCCTCCTGCCCCTAGGAGCCTTTGGCAGTCTTTTACCCCCCTCGTCATTTTCCTGCTCTCCTGCATCTCGCTCTCCATATTCCTGCTCTCCTGTCTCCCCAGTGCCCCTCCCAGGACCTACATAATGGAGGCTGTAGCGCAGCAGACGTGTGCAGCGGGCTTACCGCCGGTGCGCTGAAGGTGTGCCAAAAGCAAGCCTGTCTGCGCTTGGACTGTGCCCAGCACCTGGAACCCTGGTCCCTCTGGACTCCCACAAGTACTCCACCACCAATCTTCCTACCCTAGACTACGGTCACAACAACTGCTGCGTCGCATCTCTCCTTTCAACAGCAGGACCATTCACCTGTCTCCAATGCCACTTCACCTCCATTCTAGGATTGTTCCCCTCCGCAGGATCCTGCATGTCAGAGCTGACCAAGACCCCACCGGATTAACTCAGATGTGTCCTGTTCAACACCAGATCTCTCTGCAAACATGCCACTGAAATCTGGGACACCATCTTCACCCTCGCCCCAACATAACCTTTATCACAGAAACCTTGCTTACTCCAGCATCAACTCCAGACATCAACACAGAAACACCCATTGTCTACAAGATGAAACACTGCAACTGCACAAACAGACACAGATGCAGCGTCAATGTCATACACAAGGAATCGATCACCTGCACCATCACCGATGACCAGACCATGCCAATTATGGAACACATGTACTTCCAACTCTACACAGATAATAACACCACCAACAAAGGCACCCTTGCATACATCCCACCAGGACCACGGTCCGGAATCAGCAACATCGCTGAATTCATCACGCCACTCACCATCAAATCCAAACACTATGGCGGTCATTCTGACCCTGGCGGTCAAAGACCGCCAGGGCGGAGGACCGCGGGAGCACCGCCGACAGGCCGGCGGTGCTCCAATGGGGATTCCGACCGCGGCGGTAAAGCCGCGGTCGGACCGGCACCACTGGCGGGCTCCCGCCAGTGTACCGCCGCCCCATTGAATCCTCCACCGCCGCCGAGGGGATTCCGACCCCCCCTACCGCCATCCAGATCCCGGCGGTCCGACCGCCGGGATCCGGATGGCGGTAGGGGGGGTTGCGGGGCCCCTGGGGGCCCCTGCAGTGCCCATGCCACTGGCATGGGCATTGCAGGGGCCCCCGTAAGAGGGCCCCTAAATGTATTTCACTGTCTGCTGCGCAGACAGTGAAATACGCGACGGGTGCAACTGCACCCGTCGCACAGCTTCCACTCCGCCGGCTCGATTCCGAGCAGGCTTCATCGTGGAAGCCTCTTTCCCGCTGGGCTGGCGGGCGGCCTGAAGGCGACCGCCCGCCAGCCCAGCGGGAAAGTCAGAATTACCGCCGCGGTCTTTCGACCGCGGAACGGTAAGCTGACGGCGGGACTTTGGCGGGCGGCCTCCGCCGCCCGCCAAGGTCAGAATGAGGGCCTAAGTTTTCCGGAGAGACCTCAAATTCCACCTAGATGACCCCATCAACACCAACTCCACCGACCTCCTGGAAAGACTGGACAACATCGGCCTCAATCAGCTAGTCACTGACCGCACACACCAAGCAGGACACACACTGGACCCCCATCTTCATGTCTAGCAATAGAATCAGATACAACCACACCTGGGATCTTACCTGGTTGGACCACTCCATAGTACACTTCACCATAACTGGATACGCCTGCACTGTGCCCAATCCTCACAAAGCCCCCTCCCGTAGCTGATCCAAGGTCACTCAGCAACAATGGACGGATGCCCTCGGCATCACACAGCCCAAATACACTACCAACCTGGACAACGCAGTACAGAACTTCAATGACTCGATTACCAGCGCATTGGACCAAGTCGCGTCCACCAAACCAGCCAAAATGCACCGATGTTCCAAACAAGCCAGCTGGTACACCCCGGAACTCAGCACATCGAAATGCCCACCCCAGTCACAAAGATGTGGGTTGAATCCATTGTTTCTTTTGTCTGCCACGCCACCCCAGTTTGGACCCAGACATATGCAAATCAGTCTTGACCCTGTTCCCCATGGGAACAGTCTAGCCCAAACTGTCAAGCCAAGTCTTCCCTGGACTGGAAACAAGCATCCTGGGACTAGTTTCAGGGTATCACCCTTCATCAGCCAAGCTAGCTTGAATCCAGTGGCGCAGTTAGCACAGGACCCACGTAGGGGAATACCCTTCCCACTTAGGGAGACAAAAGCAAAAAGAACAGATGATGGACGGAATGCTGAACATTGCAAACATTCACCCCCAGTCACAAAGAGCTGGGTTTAATCCATCGTTTTTTTGCCCACCTTGCCACCCCAGTCTGGATCCAGCCATGCTCCACAAAATCTTCAAGTGGCTCTCCATCAACACCAGAAAGACGGTAATGCATGTCCTCATCACCAGCCAACTGGACTACTGCAATGCACTCTATGCAGGCACCACCTCCAAACTCATGCAAAGGCTCAGACGATCCAGAACGCAGCTGCCAGAACGCAGCTGCCAACCTGCCCAGGAGAGCCATCATCACCCTGAGCCTGAAAGACATCCATTGGCTCCCAGTCGAGAAGAGTTGCCACTTCAAGCTCCAGACCCATGCCTACAAAGGCCTTCATGACCAAGGACCCACCTACTGAACCACTATCTGCAGTTCCTCCACCCCCCCCAGGAACCTCTGCTCACATCGTCCTCGCGCAGATCCCTTGCATATGCCGCACCTTCTGCCACCTTGTCGCCAAAGCCCGGAACATCCTCACCCCTTCACCCCTTCACCTCCCCCGTCACTGACCGACCTTAGGAAGGGGCTCAAGACCTGACTCTTCGAATGAGACCTACAGCAAACACCTGGATACCCTCTGGGGGGAAAGCCACGCTCTAAAAATACCACTTGATTGATTCATTCATTGAGTGACACATTTACGTTTTGAACTGAAAAAAACACAGAAATTCACCAGTTATCGTTAGCAGAGCTAACTATTAACAGTGCCCCCATCATGCACTACTTATCTCTTCACATGTGACTAATATCACTAATGACATCTTGTATGACATAATTTATGACATCACTGATGACATCTCAAACGACATAATTGATTACATAACTTATGACATCATCCAATGAGGGTGTGTGTTTGTTTTATAGTTTACATAGAGGCGTGTAACTATGATATTACTTTTCTACCTAATTTTGTACAGCCTGTGTCCAGCTAATTGGTATGTGTTTACAAAACTCATATGCTCTTAATGCGCCATAGATGTGTAGAGGTATTGCACACGTTTGAATCTCTGCATTGAAGAGGGACTGTGTGCAGGAGACAGTTGACTTGTGATCATTATGTTCCTCACAAGATTTTTGGTACTGCAGAAAAAGTTTACAGCAGGGCAAAGATTCTGCGTACTGTATACTAAGGGCCTCATTTACGAGGTTTAGGCGCAGGGCAGCACTGTAAGGACTCTTGCTGTGCTGCCCTGCAGCAAAAGAAAAGGACAGAAATCTGCTGTATCTATAAGATACATTGCATTCCTGTTCTTTCCCCATGTAATAGCGCACAATGGTCTGCCATGCGCCAGCTCAGGCACTTGCACCAGGGTGCAAGGGTGTCTGCGTTGCAGGGATGATTGTTTTTGTGGAAGAATAGACACCTTCCTATACAAAAACAACCACAAGAGTTTTTTTTTTTCCTTTTCCAATGTGTGCTGCAAAATGCAGCACACATAGAAAAAGAAAAAACAAGGGGATAAAGGCATTTCGCCTGGGAGGCATAGGCTTTTGACGCATTCCCAAGTTTACAAAACCTTGTCAATCTGGGAATGTGTCTGATGCCATGGGTGTTACATGGGAACACCCACCATACCACCCATGGCACGCCTCCCTGTGCCAGGGTGAGGCAATGCAGTGACTTGCGCTGCGTTGACTGTGTCCAAATTTACAAGGCCATGAAAAGCCACCCAGTGTGGCTTTACAAGGTCCTGTAAATATGGCCCTGCAATGTACGCCGCCGGACCATCACAAAAAGTGACATTCTGCCAGCACAAAGGGGCTTATAAAGGAGCCCCTCAGTATTGTAAGTGGCCTTGTTTTATTAGACAGAATTATCTCAGAATGACAATATCTACTTAACATAGAAGACTATGCGCACCAGGTACTAACCTATGTCCGTGTGCTTGTTTTGCTTCTGAAGATGGGCTATCTATAAGGATTTCACCACAGTATGAATACTGCAGGTTGTATGATCTTTAGCACCTTCAGACCTTAGTTATTTTAATTGAATAGTTGTTATTTGGGCAACTTTTGCATAGACTGTACACTGTGCTTAGTAGATACTTTTTCATGTTCTGTGGTACATTTCTCATGAGAGTTTCACTGTCTGCCATAGAGCAAACACTGTTAGAAGTACTCACTTTTCTACTCATATCCAGTTCATTTCTCACTGTGGGTTCAGTGACTGTCAGGGCTTTGATACAGGTAAAGACTTTCTGTAGTAAGGCATTAGTTATGAAACAGCGCATCAATATCTCGAGGAACTCGGTTATCCCTAAACAGTTGTATACAGAGTGAACACTGTGTGCTGGATAGGTTAGCCTTTTATTTATGGTTCACAGTCAACATCAACTCAGCTACCCATGAAGTGTAGGGCGTAGGGTCAATGTTGCACATAACACAATTTGGGGGTTGTAGATATAATAGAATAAACACGTTTCATATTGTTCTGAGCTATTTTGTTCTTACTTTCATAGCTCTAATGGGATACCCATTTGTAGAGCGATGTGTAGAAAAGAAGCTTGGATGATGTCATCAGTGATGCAATCAGTGATTTAGCTTGAGATGTCATGAGTGATGTCATAAATAAGTTCATGGCGGGGGCGCAAGTTATGCGTTACTTTAACCTTCTTTTTTTTCAGTGAATTTCTTATTTTTTTTTTGTTTTAAACAAAGATAGATATTTTTAGCACACCTAACTATAACATTACTTCAACTTTTATTTTTTTTCAGCGAAATCTATATATATGTATGTTGCCTATTGGCGATTGCCAGTAGGTAGTTATAGTTAGGACCTAGTTTCCATAGGAAGGGAGTTTTTTGTTTTGCCAATAACTTTGGCACACTTTCACGAATCGTCATGAAATTTTCAAAACATATACTTAAGTCAGTATAGCTGCTGTCTTGAAAGTTTCAGTGGGGTCTGAGAAAAAGTAGTAGTCCCAAAACGCGTTTTCGCCAATGAGTTATGGTTACTTGAAATAACTAACTATAACCGCTGAATTTCTATAGTTTTATGCAAATAAATTCAGAACCTAACTATTAAAGTCCCTGTAACCTTTGTTTTTTTAAGTGAATATATATATATATATATATATATATATTATTTATATATGTGTGTAAATGTTTACAGATTGATTCAGTTGGAACCAAATTAAAATATTCTGCTATATCTTTCCTGGATTAAAATCAACATCTCCCTCTCTTATTTGCCACACGCTGTCAGATGGTAAAGTACTGTATGTACAGATAGATTTCATGCAGTCTCCACAGACGTGCAATACCATACTGGTATCTGTTTCTGTAATTATATTCCAATTAGTTTCTCCACTGACTGATGAAGAATACTGAAAATTTATATATACAGTGTTATTTCCGTTCACCCCAAAAAAAGATCGTGGATGGCAGTTGCTCCATCCAAAATAAAAAAAAATTATAGTAAGCATATGGGATTCCTTATGGCATTATGATGTGTGCATTTACTGATAATGCAAATAAGTGTTGCTAAGTCAAACTCTCTATCTGTCCAGTGTTTTTTAACTACTTGCTAATGGGATGTGTCTTAAAGTTTTGAAACGTAAAATGTGCTATTTTTCTCTACCATTAGCTCTAAACTTTTTTCTACCAACTATATATATATATATATATATATATATATATATATATATATATATATATATATATCAAACCAAGGCCCTTTCAGGGTTAGAGTGACGCATAAATTATGCAAAAAACAAAGGAGAACTCTGGGGAGTTCCCAATTTTAGGTGGAGAGCTGCTCTAGTAAGGAGCACCCTGCAACACCAGCAACACTCTAGATTCCAATGGCAAAAGACTTTGTCACTATCTAGCTCAGCGAGGATAGCACTGTGCTGATCCTATGCTTAAAACCTTTGCTAGATAAGCAGACATTTGAGGTGAGCAAATCTAGAGTGTTCCATTAGGGCAGAGGAGCATCCCCTCCCCCTGCCAGCAGCAGAAGCTGCAAAACCTTTAACAGACGAAACAATAATAAACCATTTTTATTATTTTTTCGTTTGTTAAAGGGGCGGGCCACGGGGTAACGAGGAATGAGGGGAGTGTACTGTGCACTACCCTCAGTGTACATGTGCAGTAGGCTCTCTCCAGCCCAGCAACACAGTTGCCAGCTGGAGAGAGCATGCACAGGCTCCCAGTCTGCCAGGGAGCACTGTTAGTGCATCTGACCTTAATAAGTAAACCTACAAGGGGACATGAATAGGTCGATGAACCTGTGGACTCGCCATTAAGGGGATCTCACCATAATTCTAGTACATGCAGATCAATAACCAATAAACACTATTAATAATCAACAATAATCAAAGCCATTTATAATCAATTGAGTCAGTAATTGTCAC
The DNA here is from genome assembly GCF_031143425.1 of Pleurodeles waltl. Classification (NCBI taxonomy): domain Eukaryota; kingdom Metazoa; phylum Chordata; class Amphibia; order Caudata; family Salamandridae; genus Pleurodeles; species Pleurodeles waltl. The sequence goes on along the minus strand of NC_090450.1, from coordinate 422,484,274 downwards.
GCACCAGGACCTTTCAGTCATGAATAACCACACCTTTTGTAAAAGTTTGAATATTTATTTCCCTATATTAACAATGCTAAAGTCATGCAAATTAATCTCAGAATCAAATGATACGCATACAGAAACAACACTGGCTGTCCAAAGCGATGGAAGAAACGTAATCTAATCAAAGCTTGAACTATTACACATTCTGAGGTTACGGTGCAAATTAACAGCAAGAACAATTTTGCAAACAAGATCACATACAAGTAGATTCAGCAGAGAAAAGACATCAAACGTTATTCCCTATAGCAGATTTTCATTAGTGAGGATCCTTATCTAACACCAGATTAGCATCAGCATGTTGGGCTTCATGCAAAACAATTTAGTAACACGAATTTGGAAAAACATCTAACTATGGCTCTCGCTAAACAGTGCGGTTGGTACCTAGAAAGAAAAAGTAAATATGCATAACATACAAATGGGTAAATAATACCTCTCCTCAGTTGGATCGGCAAGCTACGATAGTCTACGTCATCAGGACATCAGTTGATCAGCAAGGCATCAGGATTCAGCATCAAAGTTCAGAAACCGCAAAGTCTTTAACCATTAAAGTTAAGCACGTCACTTGTCAAGACGCACAAGAAATTATTGACCTTTTGGCCAGCAAGAAAATGGGCAATGGGCTATTGGCAAATGCAAAATGCTGGTTTCTTCTCAGTGCAGTCCTTTTAAGTTAAATTCCCTATTGGTCAAGGAATCGCATGTTCACACTTTGTTCCTTAAAACTAAAACTCCAAATCTATGAATTCTACCACTACTCCGTTCAAATGTCGCTGATTGTTTTTTTCCTGCAATGTTTTCATCATCCGGCTTGTCAGGTAACAATATTGTTGCAGTTTCTACTCCAGTCAGTGTCTTCATTGATCTCCTCCTGAGAAAGTCAGTCTTACACACAATACACACATATTGTTACATTTAGCAAGAACAGCAGCTTCTAGAGGTCGGTTCTCATGAGAAAACATTCTCAGCTACGAGCACATTTACACAATACAATGGAAAATCACAGTTTAACTCTCTAGGACAGCCATTTATTAAACGTTAAGAAATACAGCTTGACATGAGGCCTGTCAACTAGGCTAAGACCTTCACTAAGTAAAGGCCTACAATTAATAAAGCTAATACATAATGAATAACCTTTAATATGACATATTACTACATTAATCAAACATATGCTCAACATTTCATAGCATTAGACTATTAATAAGTACACTTCGTTAACATTGGCGGCCACTCATTGTGATCAAGTTTTCAAATGCGAGCATTCTTTTTCTATGTTATTTTATTTTCTACACAAACCCATTACTCAGAATATATAGACACCTATTAGTCAGTTTTATTAAAACACCTGCGCTAGCAGCACCCTGGCTGGGCGTTCCCAGCCAATCCTGACGCTGCTCTGAGCAGCATCAGGATTGGCCGCAGGGCAGTCTGGGAGCCTGTGCCTGCCTGCAGCGACGGGAGAAAGAGGAGTGGCGCAGCGGATCAGGTACGTTTTTAATTTTTTAATTACATTTTACCCCCTTCCACCCCTACCTCCCCGCACTGCATCCGACCCTTGGGACCGAAGCAAGCGATGATTGGGTATGTCTGTTCTAAATAGGGAGGATGGTCTGCAGTACTTAGCCCGACGATCCAGTGTCAATCGGCTACCAGTAAAGTGTTACCCCTGCCGAGCCAGCTTAGGCTCCAACAGCAAAACAGGTCAGTTCTGACAAATGTAAAAAAGCAGTGGAACCAAAAGTGTGGCGGACAGGGTACTTAGGCATGGTTGTGGCGGAGGGCCCTGTCTCACAAATTCAAAACAAGGTCCTACGCAGTCTTTGCGGTGCATTGAGGATTCGCTGCAAAACATCAACATTCACAGAGATGTTCTGTCTCTACTCAGCTACTACAGTGGCTCTTATGTGGGGCTAGGCTGCCTCTAAACTGAGTGTGCCCTAATACTGGAAGGTAAAATCACATGGGTAAATTTCCATTACCAAAGCTGGTGGTTTTCTTCCAGGTGGCTTTACCTCCCGATTCTACGGTCTGCATGTCAGAATAATACATAACCTTTGATAATCTGTTTTACCACAAGCTAAAAGTGCATTTCCACTTTTCCCTTAGTTTTCCCCTGAACCTTTTTGCCAGGTATTACTTGATAAAACGTTTGCAGGGAAAATGCAGTCAGTGAGAAATTATTGCACAGCTTAGACTGTCAAATAGCCATTAGCACTGTTTGCATCGGATTTGACATTTACCCGCCGGCTAAGAGAGTGGTGCAAACGTTTCTCTTTTGAGGAAATTGAGAATGTGACGGCTTATCAAACATTGAACTTCCAGTTGTGCTGGCTCAAAGTACGAAACTTATGTTGTCAAAAAAGTGCAATAGAACTTTTCCCCTGCCTCCAGCATCTAGGGTTCCCAATGGTGCCAAGCCAAGAAATTATCGTTTCGAAGTTAAACTCCAAAGAGCTCCAAAAACTACCCGTAATGCTCAAGTAAGGCTAATTCAATCCTCAGATCAGAGAGCTGGGTAAGACTCAGCGGCGGCCTGTGACTTTTGAAAATGGTGGGGTGTAAAAGTAATTGCTTTTTTATGACAACTTTTTTGCTGCCACTGATGTAGCGTTTCACAGTAAACTTGCTCCCTCAACATCGTGACATTTTTTCCTGACACTGGCCCGTTACATGCTAGATAACGAAAGAAATTCAGAATGTAAGGAAGCTATACAGATCTCAGTGTTAATGTTGTGTACTACTGTGGCTTTATTTCAGTCTCTCACAACACTTAACATGTCCAATTCTAAATCATTTCTAGGGGCTGCCTCTGTGGGCTATCCTTTACAACGCAACATGGATCCTAATGGCGACTAGGCCTCCGGGGGCTGGGCCATGTCACTAATGTGATTGTAAAGGTCAGCTTGAAAACTCCAGTCACTGACAAAAAGTAGAAATTCGTTTTGTACCATGTAGTTTCGTACTGTTGTATTGTTTTGATCTGGCGAATGTGGAATTTGGAGTGTCAGTGTGCGCGGAGTTCCCTTTACCGACAGTTACTCGGACTGGCTGGTGAAGGGAGCCGCACGCAGTCGTACCTCCGTGAATAAATCTTACCTGGAGTTCAAGTCAAGCTGTTTGAACAGTGTTTATTTTACCAATACAACACTTATTTGGCGACGAGGGACCAGCTTTGAGGTACGGCTCATGCCATCAACCTACGTGTGCGCAAGGCATTTAAGCGGTGACAAGCTCCATTTCATGCCTCTTCGGAAAACTTAAGGTTCGTGATGCTGGCAGTGCGCGTTTTAATTAATCCTGGACTGCGTGTTAGGAGTTTCCTTCGTTACGTGTCCTGAGCGCTGTTGGCGAGGCGTTCCCTCAATAAGAGCCCGGAGCGTTATTCGTATCAGTTGCCTTGGTCCCAGGCGGCGCGTGCTCCATTGTGGCAGTGAAGATTAAAGAGACACGTGCAGTTTCCTAGTGTTGGCGATCGGCAAGTACTCTCACCTGCGAGTGGGTATACTTCTTGCTCACTACTACTCAGGACTAGAGGTGATCGGCAAGGACTCTCACCTGCTATCTTGCTCCTGTTTACTCGGCGGCCAGCGGTTGGTGAAGGGACAATGGAATAGAAGTAGGACTACATGCTGTAGTGCACCAACAGTGAAGAAGGACTATTATTCTGTAGGCTTCGAGTTCCAGCGATATAGAAAGTGGACTATTGTGTCTTGGTGACTCCTGGAGGCACTTATCATTATTATTTGTGTTTCTTCCCCTACCATTACAAATTGTAACCATACATAGTTTACAGTTTACAATTCAACCATGAACAATTCAGCCATTTTTGCGCCACCAATGTTCTTACAAGAGGTGGGCTCACCTGACATTGAGTGGGAAGAGTGGGTTGACATGTTTGAGAATTACTTGGAGGCTTTGGATGGCCAAGGATCTAGACCTACAAGAAAGAAAGCTATTTTAATGAGTGTGTTGGGTAAGGAAGGCCAACATGTATTTAAATACTTACCCGAATTCCTTAATGAAGATGGAACACACATCGAGGATGTGTTTCTGGAAGCCAAACTTAGGTTAAAAAAAAGGTTTTCGAAAGAAACCAGTGTGGTGATGTGTAGGTACAAATTTGTTACCTCAAAGAACAGATGAGTCTATTGGTGATTTTGTCTCACGTTTAAGGCAACTCTCCAATAAAAGTAATAAAATACAGGAACGCTCATGGGCAACGAAAAATCCTTCCCTCAGAGATGCAATTGAAATAGCTAAGGTGGTTGAACAATCGGAGTATTATATGAAAGAGATGGAGAAGAAGGACATGAGTAACAGTGAGGTCACCGTGATCAAAAACGAAAAAAAATCGTTGGAGGGAGGATATCCAAGGAGCCGTGACAAATTAGGGCACACTAGCAAATCCAATTCTAAGATGTGCTTCACGTGTGGGAGCACAGCGCACAATGCTGACTTCAAGGGATGTGCTGCTTGGGGAAGGGAGTGCAGGAAGTGTGGCAAAAAAGGACATTTTGCTAAAGTATGTAGAGCTTCTCTGAGCAAAGTGGCAATGGTGCAGGATCAGTGCAATCAGGATACCCATGAAGACTATGAGGAAGACAGAATTTTGTGGGTACAGAGTACTGGTGTAGGGAGATATTCTCGACCCAAGGCAAAGTTTTTGATCAAGGGCAAGAAGGTTGAACTTATGGTGGATTCAGGATCTTTGTATACCATAGTACCTAGAAGTATGGTGGATCAGGATTGGCCTGGTGTGACACCAGAACCTAAGGACAGAAACACTGGGGGATACCAAGGAGAGCAAATTGATATCATAGGTTATATGCTAGCGGACATAAGATTTCAAAACAGATCGATTGAAGGCAAAGTCTATGTGGCTGAGTCGGGGCCACCCATCTTGGGGTGGCAACACCAGTATGACCTGCATATAGTGATCAATCCGAGAACCCCATCGCAAGTCATGGTGGTTGAGGACATGTCCATTCAGGATATCCTTGAAGGGGCAAATTAAGTGTTTGCTGAGAACATTGGAACCTTGAAAGGGTGCATGCATAAAATAGTGTTGAAAGAGAATTCAGTCCCGGTGCAACACGCATTGAGGAAGATCCCCATAACAATTAGAGGCGAAGTGAAGCAGTTAATAGAGGACATGTTGTCTAAGGGTATTATTGAGCCAATAGAAAACTCTGAGTGGATCTCTCCGGTGGTAATTACTAGGAAACCAGATGGAAGTTTGAGATTTTGCGTGGACTTACGCAGTGTCAACCACAACATCGTAACGGATACTTTTCCTCTGCCGAACATCAATGAGATGCTGTTGTTGTTGAAGGGGGGATTTTTTTTTTAGCAAACTTGACCTCAAGAGTGCATATCATCAGATCAAATTACATCCGGAGTCAAAGAAACTCATGGCCTTCATAATTCCTGAAGGGACTTTCCAATTTAACAGGTTGCCTTTTGGATTGTCCTCGGCTGCAAGGGTGTTCCAGAGGATGATGTCGGTTGTCTACAAAGGAGTAACAAATGTAGTATTCTTTCAAGATAACATTCTGGTTTTTGGTAACACTATACATGACCATAATGTTGCATTGAATTGTGTATTAGATAAACTTAAATCTGTGGGACTTACTCTCAAAAAAGAAAACTGTACATTTTTAGTGGACGAGGTTGAATATTTGGGACATACTCTCAAAGAAGGGTGTGAAACCAAAGAAATACTTGTTAAGGTCCATCAGAGATGCTCCTCCACCAAACAACAAGGATCAGTTAAGATCTTTCATGGGCCTCATAGAATATTATTCAAAGTTCATTCAGAACTTTGCAGACAAAACTTGGACCTTGACAAATAGTATACACCAACAGGTTGTGTTGGGATTGGAAGATATAAATTCTATCACAGAAAGCAATTAAAGGGAGAATCAATAGAGGATTATGTGTCGGCATTAAAAAACTTGGCATTGACATGTCGATTTAAAGTCCTACACGATGAAATGATTAGGTACCACATTGTAATGCACGCTGCGAATCCTGCAATACAAGACTGCTTTTGGGCAAAAGGAAAAGCACCTTTACAAGAAGTCATTAAGCGGTACTTTCAGAACCCAAAAAGGATGGTAATGACATACATGAACCTAAAGATCAAATTAACAAAATTAAAAGTGGAACGAAAAGCATTAGATTCTCAACGGATATTATAAAACGAGACAATTCATACAAACAGTGGCTAAAAAATGGTGAAGAGCACAAATCTACAGTGAAGTGTTACAGATACAGTTCTACGGGTCAATTTGCCAATGACAAAAAGTGCTCAGCCCGTAACCAGAAATGCTCAGGTTGCAGTGTTGTGGGACATTTCCAGAGTGTATGCAAGAAAAAGAAGGAGCCGTCTATAAAATTATTAGAGTGTACACCTGACATGGTATCTTCTGGTTCGGAAGATGATGACTTAAATACGTCTGTTTTTAACATAAGAGATTAATTTGAGGCGCAAAATATTAATATTGAAAGGAAAAAACCTAAATGTGCACTATGTATAGAAGGTGTATCAGTTACCATCACAGTGGATTCTGGTTCGCCATACACGATTATCAATGAAGCAGTATGGTTGAATAAACTTGAACCAAAGTTGGGAGGGAAATTGGATCCTCAAGATATTTCCCCAAGGTGTTTCACGGGAGAAGCAATTGACTTATTGGGTTATGGAAAATTGCATTTTACTTTCAAGTCCAGAGAAGCAGAGCGTAAATTATGGCCCATATTTAAAGGAAAATGGTGGAGCATGTCGCTGCCCTGAAATTGGCAGCGCTGTGCGCCGTCATTTTCACAATGCTGTGAAGTGCCGTATTTAATTGAATACGGCGCACCCCTGTGTTGTCCCCTATGCTGGTGCTAAATTTAGCTGCCAATGACAACGCAGGCACCCTTGCACCATCATGCAAGGATGTCTGCGTTGAGTGGTTTGATTGTTTATGTGTGTCCCTTCCTGCACATAAACAATCACTAATGCAGCACACATAGAAAAAGCAAAAAACAAGGAGGAATAAAAGTATTCAGCCTTGTTGTGCCTTGCTAACGCCAATCCCGGGGTGGCGTTCGATTTCGGAGCTGCCTCAGGTTTACGAAAACTTGTAAATCAGAGGCAGCATCAAAATGCAATGGGTGTTGCTGTGGCACACCCAGAGCAACACACATTGCACGCCCCTTCCACACAAAGGGCTGTGTGTGAAGGGGTCATATTTACCAGGTGGCGTTAAGCCACAAAAAGTGGCTTAATGCCACCTTGTAAATACAGCACAGGGCATAGCGCCACCGCAGCGTCACGAAAAGGGATGCTCTGGTGGCGCTAGGTGCTCATATATATATGCCCCTATATGTTTCTAAGTCAGGACCATCGGTATTAGGGTGCTGGGACCAGGGCAAACTGGGTATAATCCTAAACCCTAATAGACCAGAAACAGTCTTGATTGTTCAGGAGGAGACAATGGATGGGGAAAACATTAGACCAATGTATCCTAAAGTATTTTTAGGGGAAATTGGGATGTTAACTGCTTTCCAACATAGGATTGTGTTGAAAGAAAATGCTATACCAGTAGCGCACAAAGATAGAAATATTCCTTTGGGCATTAGAGATAAGGTGTGTAAAGAATTGGAAAAACTTTTGCAGGCATCATAGAACAAATTGATGCATCTCATTGGGTAGCTCTATTGGTGGTAGCTAGGAAAGAAAATGGTAAGCTGAGGTTAAGTGTAGATTTGAGAGATTTAAACAAATATATTATGGTGGATCAATTTCCTTTACCAAAAATTAATGAGATGGTTTCAATGACTAAAGGCCATTTGATTTAACCTCAGCTCATCATCAGGTGTCATTGCATCCGATAGCCGCAGGTTCACCGCATTCATTACCCCATTCGGCTGCTACCAATTTGTTAGGGTCCCTTTTGGATTGGCGTCTCCGGCGGCCATGTTCCAAAGACTAATGTTCAAATTGTTTAAGGGGTTACACAATGTCAACTTCTTTCAAGATGATATACTTATTATGGGGAAGTTAAAAAAGGGCATGATGTAAAGTTGAAAGAGGTTCTAAGAATTATTGGTGCTAAGGGCCTCACAGCTGAAATGCCAAATGTAAGTTTGCAAGAGACACAGTGACGTACTTGGGGCACGAGATAAGTAAAAAAGTGATTGAGCCCAAAACAAAATTGGTGGAGCCCATATTAAAAGCACCAGTTCCTGCCGATAAAGAAGAAGTAAGGGCATTTTTAGGGTTAGCAGAAATGTTATGCTCAGTATGTACAGAATTTCTCCAGTAAAACGTACCGCATTAAACAATTAGTAAAAAATATATATATATATTTGTGTGGACAAAGTAGTGTCAAGAAGCATTTACTAGAATTTAAAATGACATCATTAATGCACCCCCCCCTTCAGGGGTTTGACCCCAGTTTACAATGTATTCTGCCAAAGGATGCCAGCAACAAGGGTATCAGAGCAGTGCTTACACAAGTTGATTCCCATGGAAAGAAACGCATGATTGCGTTTGCTTCTCATTTACTAACGGAAACAAAAGAAAGGTATTCTGTTATTGAACTAGAAACCTTGGCATGTGTATGGGGTTTGGAACATTACAGACCATTCTTCTGGGGAATGAAGGTGATTCTGCGTAGTGGTCATAAGCCGCTTACGAAAATCTTTACCTTCGGAGGGCTATTCAATGCATCCCCACGAATAGCACACATGTCCATAAGACCTTTAGACCATAAATATGATATAAGGTATGTGCCATGTATAAAGAACAAAACACTGGATTTCTTAAGCAGACTGCCTTTAATTACACAAAGTACCAGTGTGAATGATACTGAAGCAATTGTGTAGCAGAAATTAAGGAAGGTGTACAGGGAATTTCAGAGGAAGAATGGATCACAGCTTTGAAGGATGATCATACTTTAACGAAAGTACGTTCTTGGATTGTGGAAGGATGACCAACTAAAAATGAACTGAAAGGGAAAGTATGCTTATTTTGGGAATTAAAACAAGAGTTATCTTTAGAGAATGACATAGTACTACGAAGTGGCAGACTTATTCCACCAGAAATTCTCAGAGCCAAACTATTAGACATCTACGTTGAAGGGCATTTAGGAATCTCTAAAATGAAAAAAAAAGAGTTAAGAATTATACTGGTAGCCAGGGATAGATGTGGCTGTAGAGAGGAAAGTGAGGGATTGTGTCGTGTAATGAGTCAGAAAATAATTTGTTAACATTTACACCACCTCTGTGTCCCATAAAACATCCAGAAATGCCATGGGCGAGAGTTGGGTTGGATATTACAGGACCAGTTTATGAAAATGGAGAATCTGTGTACATTGTGGTATTAATGGATCATTTCTTAAAATGACCAGAGATAAAAATCACAACTAAAATTGATTCTCAACCAATTGTGAAATATTTGGATAAGGTTTTTGTTAGAGAAGGTCTACCTAAAGTTATCTTAACAGATAATGGACCTCAATTTATGTCTGAAGACTCCAAAACATTTATGAAAAGAAATGGAATAAGACATAGCACTACATCAGTTTATCACCCAGGTGGAAATGGAGCTGTGGAATGTTTCAACAGAGTGTTACAGAATTATACTCAATTGGCAAATAGTGCAAATTGTCATTGAGAAGAGAGTTGTGGAAAATGGTGTGGTCATATAGAATCTCACCTAGTGACATCACAGGGCACAGTCCATTTGAATTAATGAGAGGCAGAGTTCCGTTAGGGAAGGATAGCGTAGGATGGATGACTGGGAAAGGTAGTTGGACACCGGATTCGGTTAAGAGAAACATTAGTACTAGACAGGATCGTTCAAAGTATTATATAATTCTAAACATAATTGCAAACAAGTAGAGGTACTAGTGGGAGACTATGAAAGGGTGAAGGTTCCAGGCTTTAAAGGAAAAGGAGAAGGGAAATGTTACCCACCTTTAAGACTGAGGATGGTACTTTGCAATACTGTGCTGCTAAGTGATGGAAGAGTATGGCATTTGAGTTGTGTAGCACCATACAAAGGGAAAAAACAGAAGGGACGCATGGTTCTACTTGGCTGAGAGATGAAATGATTAGTGGTAATACACAAGAACCAGAGAGAACTGATGAAGAAGGGAATGATTTCCAGGAAGGGAATGTGTGCCAATTATCATGTGTGTGTATTCAGGATTCCAGCAGTAAAGGGGAAATGTTAGTAGATATGGTCGGAAAATAATCAGACTAGAAAAACTGAAAGATTATAAATGTAATGTGTAGGTGATTTTGTATATATTATTTATTTTAATTTTTCTTTATAAGATCATTTTTTGCTGTTAATATTGAGGTTTAGGTTAAAGCTCCTAAGGGAGAATATCATTTTTAGTTTGTATAATTAGTACTGTTGGGTAATGCTGTTTGCATGCTCAAAGAGGGGTGATGTGTTGTTTGGGTAGTTACCTAGGACGGAATGTTGCATTGCCAATTGGTCTTAAGGCACACCTCATTCAAAGAATGGAATTGGATGAGGTAAATAGAATATGAAGGAGGAGTTGACGCAACAGGAGGAGACTGACGTGTAACGGTGTGAGGGCTGTATTTATACCACAAATAAACTATTAAACAAGTGTCCATGGTTTGTGTCTTAACAAATCTGAGTACTGTACTGCTAAAATGTGGGTACCACTTTGATGAAAAACATCTACCCAGTGTGTGAAAGCATTTTGTACCAGTTTGTAGGAAAGTACCATCTTGCCTGGCATGTTACCCCCATTTTTCACTGTATGTATGTTGTTTTAGCCCTTGTGTCACTGGGATCTTCCCAGGCAGGGCCCCAGTGCTCATAGCATGTGCCCTGTATGTGTTCCCTGTGTGGTGCCTAACTGTATCACTGAGGCTCTGCTAATCAGAACCTCAGTGTTTATGCTCTCTCTGCTTTCTAAATTTGTCACTACAGGCTAGTGACTAAATTTACCAATTCTAACTGGCACACTGGTACACCCATATAATTCCCTTGTATATGGTACTGAGGTACCCAGGGTATTGGGGTTCCAGGAGATCCCTATAGGCTTCAGCATTTCTTTTGCCACCCATAGGGAGCTCAGACAATTATTACACAGGCCTGCCACTGCAGCCTGAGGGAAATAATGTCCACGTTATTTCACAGCCATTTTTCACTGCACATAAGTAACTTATAAGTCACCTATATGTCTAACCTTCACTTAGTGAAGGTTGGGTGCCATGTTACTTAGTGTGTGGGCACCCTGGCACTAGCCAAGGTGCCCCCACATCGTTCAGGGCAAATTCCCCGCACTTTGTAAGTGCGGGGACACCATTACACGCGTGCACTATACATAGGTCACTACCTATGTATAGCGTCACAATGGTAACTCCGAACATGGCCATGTAACATGTCTAAGATCATGGAATTGTCACCCCAATACCATTCTGGTATTGGGGGGACAATTCCATGATCCCCCGGGTCTCTAGCACAGAACCCGGGTACTGCCAAACTGCCTTTCCAGGGTTTCCACTGCAGCTGCTGCCAACCCCTCAGACAGGATTCTGCCTTCCTGGGGTCCAGGCAGCCCTGGCCCAGGAAGGCAGAACAAAGGATTTCCTCTGAGAGAGGGTGTTACATCCTCTCCCTTTGGAAATAGGTTTGAAGGGCTGGGGAGGAGTAGCCTCCCCCAGCCTCTGGAAATGCTTTGATGGGCACAGATGGTGCCCATCTCTGCATAAGCCAGTCTACACTGGTTCAGGGATCCCCCAGCCCTACTCTGGCGCGCAACTGGACAAAGGAAAGGGGAGTGACCACTCTCCTGACCAGTACCTCTGCCATCTCGGAAACAGAGGTGTTGGGGGCACACTGGACTGCTCTGAGTGGCCAGTGCCAGCAGGTGACGTCAGTGACCCCCTTTGATAGGCTCTTACCTTTTTTGGTAGCCAATCCTCCTTTCTAGGTAGCCAAACCTCCTTTTCTGGCTATTTAGGGTCTCTCCTCTGGGGAATTCTTCAGATAACGAATGCAAGAGCTCATCAGAGTTCCTCTGCATCTCCCTCTTCGACTTCTACCAAGGATCCACCGCTGACTGCTCCAGTACGCCTGCAAAACCGCAACAAAGTAGCAAAACGACTACCAGCAACATTGTAGCGCCTCATCCTGCCGGCTTTCTCAACTGTTTCCTGGTGGTGCATGCTCTGGGGGTCGCCTGCCTTCCGCCTGCACTGGAAGTCAAGAAGAAATCTCCCATGGGTCGACGGAATCATCCCCCTGCTAACGCAGGCACCAAAAGACTGCATCACCGGTCCTCTGGGTCCCCTCTCATCCTGAAGAGCGTGGTCCCTGGAACACAGGAACTCTATCCAAGTGACTCCCACAGTCCAGTGATCCTTCAGTCCAAGTTTGGTGGAGGTAAGTCCTTGCCTCCCCACGCTAGACTGCAAATCTGTGTACTGCGTGATTTGCAGCTGCTCCAGATCCTGTGCACTCTTCCAGGATTTCCTGCGTGCACAGCCTAGCCTGGGTCCCCAGCACTCTGTCCTGCAGTGCTCAACCCTCTGAGTTGGCCTCTGGCGTTGTGGGACCCTCCTTTGTGACTCTGAGCCAGCTCCGGTTCACAAATCTCCCAAGTGCCTGTTCGGGTACTTCTGCGGGTGCTGCCTGCTTCTGTGGGGGCTCTCTGAGTTGCTGAGTGCCCCCTCTGTCTCCTCCTGCAAGGGGTGACATCCTGGTCCTTCCTGGAACCTTCATCGCGACGTGGGACATCTTCCATCAAAAGGAGAAGTTCCTAGTCCTCTTCGTTGTTGCAGAACTCCAAGCTTCTTCCATCGGGAGGCAGCTTCCTTGCACCTTCATCTGGGGTTTCCTGGGCTCCTGCCCCCCCTGGACATTATTGCGACTCTTAGACTTGGTCCCCTTGCCTTGCAGGTCCTCAGGTCCAGGAATCCACATTCAGTGCCTTGCTGGTGTTTGTTGTTCTTGCAGAATCCCCCTATCACGACCATTGTGTCCTTTTGGGGTAGTAGGTGTACTTTATCCCTACTTTTCAGGGTCTTGGGGTGGGGTATCTTGGACACCCTGACTGTGTTCTTACAGTCCCAGCGACCCTCTACAAGCTCCCATAGGTCTGGGGTCCATTCGTGATTCGCATTCCACTTTTGGAGTATATGGTTTGTGTTGCCCCTAGACCTATGTTCACCTATTGCAACCTATTGTAATTCTACACTGTTTGCATTACTTTACTGACTCTTACTTACCTGTTTTGGGATTGTGTACATATAACTTGTGTACATTACTTACCTTCTTACTGAGGGTACTCACTGAGATACTTGTGGCATATTGTCATAAAAATAAAGTACCTTTATTTTTAGTAACTCTGTGTATTGTGTTTTCCTATGATATTGTGCACTTGATATAAGTGGTATAGTAGGAGCTTTGTTTGTCTCCTAGTTCAGCCTAAGCTGCTTTGCCATAGCTACTTCTATCAGCCTAAGCTGCTAGAAACACCTCTATTCTACTAATAAGGGATAACTGGACCTGGCACAGGGTGTAAGTACCTTTGGTACCCACTAGAAGCCAGGCCAGCCTTCTACACAGTTCAATTCTATCACCATAGCGACCACAAAACAACATGTTTTAGGGATGCAGCTTGTCGTTTTTTTGTGCCTAAATCTGAACATTAACCTCCATCAGCTGCAGCCGTTCTTCAAGTTCTCCAGAAGGCTTGCTCGTACCAGCTTGACTGACTCGGCCCTAGCCCTTCCAACATTTTAGAGTTCAGCCCACAGAGTCTGCTTCCGGTGGAAGACTAAGAGCCCCAGCAAGGCCTAGAACACATGGCAGGTGTCCTACCCACTGCTCAGCAAAGCGAAAAGAAAATGTGTGCTGGCTGCGCCAGTAGACCTGTTGAAGAGTTTCAAAGCAATCAGCAACCATCTTGAATACAGATATCACGTGTCAAAAATGAACCCAGCGAACACTGTCAGCTTGCAGACACGCGCTGCTGATGAAGATGTTTTTTGTTTTATCGTGAGGCAGGGCTGAGAGGAAAGATTGCTAAGCGTGGGATTCATAGTTTGTTCAGGGATGTGCAAAAATTTTGTGGAAAAGTGGGAACTAAAAAGCAGCTCTCAAGCTATCTTACTATCGTTTTCACAGACAGGCCGTGTCTCCATATATGGCAGGTAGGAACACTCAGCACGTTTCGTTTGTTATAATTAATGGCAGCCCCCACTCCCAATTCAGCTCTCGGTAACTTGAAAAACGAAGCAAAACCTGCTGAGTGCTTGTTTGTTACCATGCTGAGGGAGCCTTTCGTTTCCCAACATCTGGTTCCTGTGGTGTCACTTTAGGTCGGAGCAGCTCAATGGTGTCAACATGTGCACTACAGCACACCTGTTGCGTGCTAATTATCCGCGAAAGCGGATGGAGCCGCTGAACACATTTTGCCTCCCACTGCACTGTGTTGCTATCGGCCAGTCCTGCCACTTCCCCTTTTCTTGACTGACGCTATGCTGACCGCGCCGTGGGCCACTTCACAAGAGCCCCATTTCCAATTCAAGCACTGCTACTTTGTGTAGCCACTGTCACCAGGCTGAAGTCACTCTCCTCGCTTGTTTCTCTGAGGCGTATAGTTCCTCACCCAGCTAGCACATGCACAGGAAGACTCCCTGCTCGCAAAAAAAAAAAAGAATTTAGGGCCATATGTACGAACACATTTTCCCATTGACACAGAATGGGAAAAACCCTTTGCTACATCTGGCCCTTAATTCGTTTCACAGGGGATCACTAAGCAGTGAGCACTTCTTAAAGCTGCTCAATTGTGTTCATTCCCTCCCTTTTGTCTCTTCCCTGATGCTGGAACAGCAGACGTCAGTGCTTACAAGCTGAAATGTGACATTTCAGTGACAACAAAGCCCGGACCTTGTCCCAGGTGATGTTAGCACTGGATGCAAACAGCTTGCGTTGCTTCTAGGGAGCACGTGGCTGCTTCTGAGAGTGGGGAGGCCTCCAGCCTAAGCAGTGTTTCTTTGCCTGAGATGGCTAGTACACGGTGCACGAGGCTAGAGAAGAATGGAGATGGGCCTGGGGCTCATGCCCAGGGGTCGTTGAAGCAGAGGGAAGAAGAGAAAGAATTAATAAATATTTGAAACCAGAGTGTATACCTATATGTGACAATAACATGTTTAGCATCCTGACCTAGGCTTGCATGATGATGGTTGGTTGTTATCATCATCATCTAAGTCATCATTCTGTGGGTTGGCCAGGAGTCCTTTTCCTTTCCTTTCTGCAATGTTATGCAACACAGCACAATATGCTATAATCTTACAGCAAATCTGCAGTGCATAGTGCAGTGAACATCCACATTCATGAAGTTACCGGAACCTGCCTTTGAACCAGCTTTTGAACAGGCAGACTCAGTGCTTGCCTCTGAAATAAATTGTGCCTTTATTCCTATAGTAACTTTGGATAAAGGCATGGTGCCAAGAGGTGTATTATGTTTAGACATGGTGAAATGTTGGGATACATTGTTTATTGTGGGTACTGGGTTGTTACTTATCTAAAGGATCCCATCTGCAAAGTCTCCTATTGGTATGCAGTGATACAGCACACAATGCTGGAACATATATGAATCATTGGTGCTGCCAGGGTAGTATGCAAGAAGGTCTGTTATTAGGCACTCTTACATAACCACTTGGATGTTCAGTGAATCCAGGTTCTTCCCATTTCTAATCCGCTATTCAATCCTTCATGGTGGATATATTGATATGTGGGTCAATCATCTGTGGAAAATGGGCACTGTAGGATAGTGCCTCTTTTGACATGGTCACCCCACCCTTTTTATGCCTGGTTTCTGGTGCAATTTCAAGTGAAAGTGTATTGGGTCCCTGCTAAACAGGTCCCCAGTGCCACACCTGTTTCCCCAAAACTGCACAGTCATTTTTCCCAATTGGCAAACCTTTAGTTACCACTGTTAAGTCTCTAGTAAATGATACCCCTGGTACCTGGGGCATGGGGTACTTAAGGAAGGCCCCTGCTATGTCTCTGTCGATTCTTAGACATAGTAAGTAAGCAGGGAAGCCATTTTAAGTACATATGTTGGACACTGGAAATTATGAGTTCCCCAGCTACATGATGGTTTCACTGAAAAAAGGGAGGTTTGGTATCAAACATCTTGTATTAATAAACCCTCACTAAATCCAGTGATGGATTTATAAATACATGCACTCAAAGGGCACCTTAGAGGAGTCCCCTAGTTCTTGCCCCCTGAGGTGAGAGCCAATGCTCTTGAGGGCTCAGAATAAAGGCCTGCTCTGGGCAGAGGTGTGACCTCCTCTCCCCGGCAGGATGGATATTCCAAGGCGGGGAGCTTCAAAGGCTTTGCCGCCTTTGAAATGCACCCCAGGCCTCTCTAAATGGTAGAGAAGGCCGACCCCCATCTCCTGATCCCACTTTTGGTGGTAGGACTGGCTGGAAAATTTGTTAAATTAGGAGGAGTACCCACTTCATGCCAGTACCACCCCTAAGGTGGAGGAGTTGAAGTGGATACTACTTTTTAAATTTCTCCATCTTGTGTGGAAGGAATTAGGCCAACAGGGTTAGGGCTATGTCCATTTCCCAAAGGAAGTGGTCATAAGAAGTGTGTAGTCACCCTAAAGGTGAGTAGCCCATTGGCTACCACCTGGCACTACCTGAAACACACCTAAATTCAGTATTTAGGTGGCACCCCTGACCCCTAGAGCTCAGATTTCTGTCTACCAAAGAAGAACCGGACACCACAGAAGTCGCACCAGCAGAGAAGACTGAAGACACCAACTTACTTTGCCCCAGCCCTGCCAGCCCGTATGCAGCCCTTAAAGAACCTGCACTCAAACAATGACCTGTCCTGACGCTCAGCGACCTCCAAAGCCTTGGGAGGGCTGCCTGCCTTTGATAAAGACCAACAAGTCCCTTGGACAGCGGGCCTGTCCAAAAGAAATCAACTCCAAAGAAGAAGAAGTCTTCCTGAGGAACAGCAAAACCGCCTCTGGACCCACTTCTGCACCTGACATCCACTGTCTGAGTCCAAGTGGCCCACTGGTTCTGTGAAGATTCCCCAGTTCTTCTGAACAAAAGCCCATTGTGGGTTGACCCCTGGCAGGCCCCACAGAGACGCCTGCAGCCTCAAGCCAAGGACTCCCCTTGACCGCGACCTGCCCAGTAAGCTATTTCAGACACCAAAAGACACCTCTGCATCCAGAGCTCCTGGACGTTGGGGAGCTGGATCGTCAGTGTCCCTATGACCCCTGGCTTCTCTACTTACCTAGGCAGCTGTGGGTTGTCCTTGCCTGGCTTACTGGCTAGAGCCTGTAGCCTGTTTCTGAAACAGATCACCACAATTGGATAACATTGGGCACCCAATGCTGTGTCGGCACTCTGCACCCAGCCACCCCTGTGCAGCTGAGGGTGTAAGTTTGGTGCTGCCTTGTGGCCCCTCTTGTTCTTACCTCAACTCCAGGAGATTGCCCCTGACCTCACTGTACTCACCTGTAGGCAGCACTTCATTGGTTACCCCTGTCTCTCTTGGTTAACATTGGGTCCCCGAAGCTGTGTAGGCAATCTGGAACTGGCCGCCTCTGTAACGCTGAGGGTGTAAGTTTGGTGCTACCTTGTGCCCTCCCCTCCCCCAATGCTTACCGCAAAACCTGGAGACCAACCTCTGAAACCGCTTTCTCCATTGATTAACGTTGAGCACCTGACTCTGAATTTGCCTTCTGCACTCAACCACCCCTGTGCCGCTGTGGGTGCACTCTTGGTGCTGATTTTAATCTTGCCTAGTGTTGACCTAAAACCCTGAAGACTGGATTTGTAAGTTGTGTACTTACCTGCAAAACTGCATTCTTGTTTTCTTCCCATAGGATAAAATTGAAGACTGAAAACTGCACTGTTGATTTTTGAAACTGTAAAGTATTTTTAATTTAAAAACTACTTACCTTGTAACAAAGTTCTTTGGTTCAAAGCATATATAATATCAACTGTTATTTATCTAAATTGGTCTCTGATTTATTGTTTTAGTGTGTGTCTCATTTATTGCCTCTGTGAGTACAACAAATGACTAACACAACTCCATGATAAGCCTTACTGCTCGCCCACACTACCACAAATAGAGCATTAGACCTATCTATATCTGCCTCTGCAAGCCTGTACCCTCTGCAGAGCATACGTCATTTTGGTGCACTATATAGACAGCCATCTTCCTACAGGCACGTGTTAAAATAACAACTTAGAGTACTGCAACTCCTGAATGGGTTAGGGAAGGCTTTCTGGAGTGTATCCCAAACAACATGGCATGTAGAGATTTTCTGGAGATCCTGGAGAATACACTTTGAGATATTCCACTTCCTGTCATAGCTATTATGCCCTGATAGCTTCCTCACACTAACAGGTATAAGTAGAAAAGGATCTGTTTTTAATGGGTATAGCCAGGGTGCATTAGGGATGACTTTCTAAAACAAGGCCTGGCTCTTCTATCAGGTCTAAAATTACCTGTCTATTTAATATATACTTTGTAATGTACACTGTGTTGAAATACAATAACACTATATGGAAAAACACATATACTTTGCATAGATGTCCTTTCCCTCTGATCAGTAACAATAGATAGAGGACTGCCATTTTGTTGAAAGTGTGCTTCGCATTCTGGGGATCCTTTTATAGTTTGCACTTGGTTACCACCTGCTCCCACTTAATGGTAATTTGTACATGCATATAACCTTTTTGTTTACTGATCACTATCTGTGAATGTTTGGTACACACTGTTTGCAACTCGCAATTTGTAAATTTTCTGTTCTGAATTTCATACTTGGTGATTTGCCCTTTTCAGGGTTCCAAACCATTTTATGACAAGTTTGTGAACAGCAAAACATTCGTACAATGTTCCCATGGTGTTCTGACTCTATTGTGGAAGGTTGTGTGAGCAGAATATGCACTTTTAATGCAGCAGTGATTTGCAGCCTATGGCCTTTGTGCCTTTAGCGCACATGATAGAGCCAGAAGTCTGACCAACACACTCTAATATAGTTGATGCAATTGTATTCTCATCCGAGTTAGCTAAGCTGATATTTCTGTTGACTGTTAAGTGAGGACTCCTGTTGAAAAGTCCATGATAGCTTACTACATGGGGTATCCTAGCTTTGATGAATGTCTGCAACATACTTTGACTAAATAGTTGCTTTGAATGTTTGAGACTGGCATATCTTGGCAATAAGTGCTGATAGCAGCCTCATGACACTACATGTGAAATGTGTTTGAGTTGTCTGTCTAACACGTTGTTTAGAATAATAATTTGTGCTGTATAAATCAAGCAGACATTAAATAGTAAATGTAATATCAGGTTGATGCCACACGTTACATAATTGAAATGCTGCTTCATAGTGTAACCTACTACCGCACATTGAATGTCATGCAAGACACTCAGGCACTGAGTAAGGCTGTATAGGAAAGGAGGGTTAAGTTAACATGAAAGCTTAATATGTTCAAGTGAATCTAAATAGTGTCAGTTTGTGTTCTTTCATTTATCCAGAAAGGACTAACTCGTGTGACACCTCAACCATTGGCTCAGGTTGAAAGGTGAAGATTGATAAGGACAGGCAAAAACTATTGTCTTAACAACAAATATTTTTACATTATATTGTTGACAATTTGTCTCGCTACATACTCTTCCTCCAACCTGATCTGCATTGATCCACAGGACTTCTGACTCAGCCTCACGCTCTTCAACATCTACATGGCCCTGCTCTCTAACATCACCCATACCCAAGGACTCAGCATCAACCTTTACACAGACGACACCCACCTCTCCCTCTCTGAAGACCCCCCCAGAACCTACACAAATTTCATCAACTGCATGTCTAAAGTAGAAGTCTAGATGAGTGCCAACTGATTGAAGATCATCTCTGACAACACAGTAGTTGCCCCGTTAGGAAAAGACACCTCACTTTGGTCCTCAGCTTGGTAGCCGTCAGAACTAGGAACAACACCCACCCCATCAAACTCACCTAGGCACCTTAGGATTGTGATTGACAATCAGATCTCGATGCCTAACCAGGTCAACATGATCGCCTCATCCTGCTTCCGAACTCTCAACTCCTCAGAAAAGTACTCATATGGCCCCTGCTCAGCACCCAAAGAACCATCACTCAAGCCTTGGTCATCTGCAAACTGGAATACAGAAATGCCTTCTACATCAGTATCACCTTGAAAATCACCAAGAGACTCCAAAACGGAGCAGCCAGACTCATTCTCAAACTCCTACTCCACATATACATATCCAAATACCTCAAAGACCTCAATTTGTTCCAAATGCACATATGTGCCTTCTTCAAACTTGTCACACACACCTATAAAGCCCTACACAAACAAGGCTCTGCATACCTAAACAACTGTATCAGCTTCCACACATCTCTGCTTATCCTATCTCCTGCTCGTCCATGTCACCCGCATCCGTAGAGCCAAAACTGGTGGCTGCACCTTTTCTTACCTGGCTCCTAGAGCCTGGAACAACCTCCCCTACACATCAGAGCTGCCAGTGTGATCTTAGAATTTCTCAAGAAACTGAAAACCTGGCTCTTCCAATAGGGCCAAATCAGGGCAGCTGCCCTGTTCTTAATGGCACCACAAAACCCCTCAGGTGACATTTGCACCTTACAAATAAATATAACATGAATATAAGCACAACAAGTTTGTTAGTGCCGTCATGTGCCCAAACAATTCCCATATATACCCCAAATTACCCCATGCAACCATGTTAAATGAATTCATGCATCTAATGCAAGCAACAAGCATCATTAGAGCAAGTATGCGTTAGAGAAGGTTAATCAGACAGTTATGACCACCAGTTCCACCATAGTCAGATCCTATTTGTTTCATATACATCCAACATTATGAGCTTTTGAAAGTCTTGTGTAGCTTTGCCACGTTGAGCTAGACACATCTCTTGAAGACCACACTAAAGCTGTTGCTGCAGGCCAGGGTAATGTACTAGCAACATTTAGGGTCCTGTGGTGATGTGGTTAGAATCTGGATGTGTCACCTGGAATCGTGTGCCATAGTATAGAGTGATGTCATGGCATTCCAGGTGACAGATGTGGAGAAGCGACGGTTGGTTGCGGTGCCTGTGCCCCTCTTCTACAGGATTGATTTATGTTTGTAATTGAAATAAACATCCTCATCATTCAACCTATCTACGACTACTCATTTCATGTGGCAACGAGTGGAAAGTACCAAGATGCTCAGGAACACTTTTGAACACGGAATATTTAAAGTGATGGTGGAATGAAGAGAAGTTGTGAAAATCGTAATCGGGTGTTTTTAACGGCGAGTACGGCAAGTACAGTAACTGTGGTAGAGATGTGGGGGGCACAGAGTTTTTAAGTATAAAAGGCAGTTACAAATCAGCTTGTTGGCAGCAGCGCGAGACTGTTGGTTGCAGCGCGAGACAGTTTGAACAGGTTTGACGCTCGTGCAGCAAACAGTGAAATACGCTGTCGCGCGCAGGACACACGCGCACAATTCTGTGTATTTTGAGATCGCGCAGCAAACATTTCAACAAGTTGTTACGCACACGCATCAATCGGGTCAATTAAAGATTGATCAAGGATTAAAATTAAAGTTATTTATGCAAGCAGGAACTGCAATTCTCACCTTCGGCTTTCTACTGCTCTTCAGGCTCGGGCGTTACTGTTCTTCTGTGCACTTCCTGTTATGAACTTTTCAGCAAAATAGAAAAGGGACTCAGGATATTTTACAATTTTCTTGTCGGCCATCTTACACTGGGAAGAATATAGGGGGTTATTCCAACTTTGGAGGAGGTGTTAATCCGTCCCAAAAGTGACGGAAAAGTGACGGATTTACCACCAGCCGTATTACGAGTCCATTATATCCTATGGAACTCGTAATACGGCTGGTGGTATATCCGTCACTTTCCCGTCACTTTTGGGACGGATTAACACCTCCTCCAAAGTTGGAATAACCCCCATATTAACAATATAATAACAAAAGAAGGGAAAATCGTTTTTCTTATAAAAAAAAAATATGTAAATATAAAATACATTTTGGAAGCATTTTACATTTTCAACTGATTGGACAATGCAGAATATTCATCCACCTGCTCCTTTCTTGCAAGATCCTGGTGATCCTCCTTTGGAATGGAAACTGTGGTTACGGTAGATGCTTGTGAATATGGTTTAGGTGCTGTCTTAACACAAATTTCGAGTGATGATTTTGAAAGGACTATTGGGTTTGCATCGAGAACCCTACGCTTAGTGGAGCGCAAATATTCAGTGATAGAGAAAGAACTGTTGGCATGTGTGTGGAGTGTTGAGAAATTTAAACCATATTTGTGGGGTAGGCAATTTATGTTAAAAACAGATCATAGGCCTTTGGTAGACATATTGTCAGGGAGAAAGATTAAACGTTCTACAGCTAGAATTGCTAGGTTATCTGCCAAATTATTAGAATTTAACTTTTCTGTTGAATATATACCTGGTGGGAAAAACAAGAGGGCTGATTTTTTGTCTCGATTACCTATCAAAGAGGATGATGAAGAAGAGTGGGAAACAGAGATTGAAGAATGTTTTGTAGCTTATATTTCTGAAGGTTGTAAATCTTTAGAGGAGGAAAGTTGGATTGAGTCAGTGAAGAAAGATGATTTATTGAGTGAAGTGATGTGTTTGGTGAAGTCTGGATGGCCCAAAGAGAAAAATCTTTCACCGGATCTTCAACCATTTTGGAAGGTGTCAGATGAATTATCTATTGAAGGGGACAAATTGGTGAGGAGTGATAAACTTATTCCTCCTGAAAGCATGAGAAGGGATTTAATTGTTGGCGCTCATTCTGGTCATTTAGGTGCGACCATCACGAAGAGGAGGTTGAGATCAGATTTTTGGTGGCCCAGAATGGATAAAGAGATAGAGGAGTATGTAAGGAGTTGTACTAAGTGCTCCATGAGTGACAAGGTTTTGATCACAGGGAAAGGCACAGATTTTTTCGTGCCATCTCCTGCTAGGGCTTGGCAAAAGCTAGGTCTAGATTTTTTGGTCCGTATCATGTATTACCACTTGATATGAGGTACTTTATAGTCATTATTGACCATATTTCAAGATGGGTTGAGGTAGAATTTGTTAGGGCACCTACCACCCAAAGTGTTATCAATTGCTTAAGGAACATCTTTATTCGTGAAGGTTTTCCTGAACAAATCTTGACTGATAATGGTGTTCAGTTTGTTTCATCAGAAATGGTACAATTCTTAAATAAATGTGGTATTAAACACATTAGAACACCTTTATATCATCCTCAAAGCAATGGAATGGTGGAGAGATTTAACCGAGTTTTAGTGGATTGTGTTCAAGCTGCATGTAGAAGTAATATGTCAGTTAATCAGAGTGTTAAAGATTTGATTTGGTCTTATCGCACAACACCGCATGTAGCCACTCTGAGAAGTCCTTTTGAACTCATGAGGGGTAGAGTTGCTACGACTGAATTATGCCCGTTCTGGATGGTCAAATTATTTCATGAAGGGGCGGATGTGAAAAAAATCTGGCAAATAGCTGAAATTAATTCGAATACTAGGGGACAAAGGAAATTGTGTGGGTCACAAGACAAAAGTGATCGACTGCATGTTGGAGATTGGGTGCGGGTGAAGAATCCTTTGTTGGTGAGGAAAGGTATGTCAAAATTCAGGGATTCTCTGCAAATTCAAGAATTGCGTAGGAACGCTGTCAAATTGTCAGATGGAACTTAGTGGAGTACTACAAGAGTAGCTTTGGACCCCACCATGAAAATGCAGGGCATGAAAAAACAATTAATGATTAATGTTCCGACTGAAACTAGTGAAGATTTTGGGAAGAAAAGTGTGAGAGTCGGATATAAACCTGCAAAATTTTGGGATTATGTCATGATGTTAAAAAAAAATGTGTATGATTTATAGAGTTTATTTGTATATCACATGTTTCTTAAGAATTTATTTGTAGGCGGATAATTGTAGATGAGATGTTATTGGTATTCTTAGAATTATTTTAGTGTAATGCTTAATGTTTAATTTATGAATTTAGTTTCGGTAGAGTTTTCAAAGGGGGGAAGAAGTGTTTCAAAGAGGGGAAGAAGTGTGGTGATGTGGTTAAAATCTGGATGTGTCACCTGGAATCGTGTGACATAGTATAGAGTGATGTCACGGCATTCCAGGTGACAGATGTGGAGAAGCGACGGTTGGTTGCGGTGCCTGTGCCCCTCTTATACAGGATTGATTTATGTTTGTAATTGAAATAAACATCCTCATCATTCAACCTATCTACGACTACTCATTTCAGGTCCTTCTTGTTTTTAAATTTAATTGAGTCCAAGGTTAACAGATGGACAAGCCACACTACTAAAGAATGGAAAAATGATGGTTGTAGACACAAACCCCACAGGGTCTTAGTCAATGACCAGTGGGCCATTAAGCACTTTAAAATAGGGGGAACATCCCTTAAAATGTTAAATAGTTTCAGTTTCTTAGGGATAATCCTTAGTTCCTCCCTAACATGGAAATCACATAAATAACAAAGTCACAAAAATGGAAAGGAACTTGGAGGCCATTTTCCACTTTGCATGGATTCTGAAACGTAAGTGGAGACGATAACATTGCACATGACAAAATGTACCTAGGCTGCCCTGTATCGGGAGGGAGTGTGGGTTTATCAAAAAGCAGAGGCGCTCCAACCCAGAGAAAATGGTTTCACACGCAGGTTGCTTGCTGTTCCTAAAAATACTGCTTATTTTGTCTGCCGTGAGTTGTTGGGCCTACCGTTTATTGGGGACCAGCTACAAGTAGCCCCTCGCCTCCTATGGATTAAATGTTTGCAGAATCCAGAGGCATATTTGGTGAGAGTGTGTATATCACGTTGCTTATCCTTAGAAAATGCACATTGAATACCCTGGCTGCCACACTTAAAATCATCCTTCCAAAACGGGGGTTAATCGAAGTGTTCTCTCACTCGCAAAGTCTAGGCGCAGACGCCAATGATATTGTGATGCGTCTATTTATGGAGGTGTGCCTGGAAAAGAGACTAGAGAGTGCACTGAAAATGCAGACTATATAATCTTATGTATAACAATCAACTTCCATACCTGGCGAATCATATTTGTTATGGATAGAGAACTCTATTTACCGATCTATTTATTGTGTTTTAGAATGAACCTAATCGACTTTAAAGTTGCTTTCCAAATTCTGTATGCCTGGCATCATGAATTACCCGCATGACGCTGTAATAATACCACAAAACAGAGCACTTGTCACTTTACCCTATTTTGTCCTTTATGCTATAGTCCAAGAATTTCTCTCCTGTCTCCGGTGCTTCATCCGCAGGGATTAGGCAACACCTGACTGCAATAGAGTTTTAACAAAATTTATCTTCAACAGAAACTTGTCACGCTGTTTAAAATGTCATTAGGAGTGCATTACAAATTACAAAAGGTTAAGAACTGCTGATCATCTAATGGCTTATTTAAAAGAAAGCTTTGACTTTATGTTGATAAAAAGGATTTTTTTATTATGGTCAAAAACAGCCGCTAGAATGATTTAAATGATACTGTTTATGGTTGATGCCATATTTAATGATTATCTTGAATTATTTATGTTTTTAATATTGTATATGCCCTAGTAGGAAAAAAGAATGTTTTATTTGTATTGTTGTACATGTAAGTTTTCTATATACATGGTCTATCTAGACGGCCACGGATCACACAGGATCCAATGCTAAAAGCGCTCAGGCCCCTCCCCCCTGCTGTAGTGTTGATGCGGGAGTGGGAAAGCCCACTCCTCCGTGTGTAGTCAGGGGTGTTAAGCGTCAGCCCTGTGACGTGACGTTTCAGTGAGCGCGCCCCATGCTACGTAGCCATGTTAATAAAAGGGGGTCTGGGGTGCAGGAAAAGGCAGTGATACTTAGACAGTGGTATAATAAAGTTCACCGGTTATACCACGCACAAGATCAGAGTCAGAGTCGTCATTGCTGCAGCATGCACGACTCTACATTTTGGCGACGGGGAGTGGGCCTATCTCCACGTGGTAGCGTTCGCGTTGACAGCGTGAAGCACACCTCTGCCCCGTGCTGCGCTTACCCAACGCCTCGCCTGGTGCGTGCAGCATGTCTGCTGCTGAAATGGAAGGCCCAGCTGGGCCCGCCCATCATCGAGCCTCCTGCCGCACCTCGGATAAGGAGCGGCCGGCGGCCTACCAGCCGCCGCCAC
Source organism: Pleurodeles waltl (assembly GCF_031143425.1). Taxonomy (NCBI): domain Eukaryota; kingdom Metazoa; phylum Chordata; class Amphibia; order Caudata; family Salamandridae; genus Pleurodeles; species Pleurodeles waltl. Next base: position 422,457,957 of record NC_090450.1, on the reverse strand, counting down.
ACCCTCACAGTGTTGCCGGTTCCAGCGCACAGGCCGCAACAGCCGCCCAGGTGAGCGTCACACCCCGCAAGGTCCTCGGAGCATTTTATGCTCCTGGTTGAAGACGCCTCGAGGAGTTTCCTGGTTTTTCACAACGCCCCACGTATCACAGTCTGCGTCGAAGCCTCTGGCAACACGCCAATCTTGATATTCGTTCACCACTCCTGCCTGGCTACACACAGTGGACTTATCCACCCATTCAAAGAGGTGGGGAAGCCCACTGCTCAAGATATTATTCAAGTGTTACACCTATTCAGCAGCCGGTAGGTCCCCGCACTATGGCTGGCATTCCTCCCCTCGAGCCATTCACCATAACAGGAGCTCCCCCCCCACTCAGGCCGCAAGGTGGAGGGTTTGGGTGGAACGCCTTGAAACCTACTTTGAGGCCCTGGACGTCCAACCTGAAAGGAAAAGGCCTCTTCTCCTGCACCTCAGAGGAGCTGATATCCACAAAGTGTTTAAATCAGTGACAGAAGCAAGGCCACGCACATATGAGACTTTGAAAGGGGCAATAACAGCGCATTTTGAGCCTTACGCAAATCCGGATTACGAGCAATTCCTGTTACGCCAATCGTGCCAAACACAAGACGAGTCAGTCGTCATCTTCTATGCACGTTTAAGGAAGTTAGCAAGCATGTGCACACTGCCTGATGAAGAGGACGAAATCCGGGCGCAGTTTATCCAGGGATGCTCCTCATCAAAACTCAGAGAGCGCATCCTGCAACAACCAAACATGCTAATGAGGGACATTCTAACTCTCGGACGATCCCAGGAACTGTCAAAGGCGCACGCCACGCACATGGAGCAGGCACCAGCGGTACAGATCATTACGGAGCCAGTCAACACCGTGGCCTTGGACACAACGAAGGTGCAGGCTGACAGCCACAAAGGGAGGCAAAGGGATAGACCCTGCAGGTGGTGCGGCGGACCTACACCACACCCCGGTAGCTGCCCTGCCCGGGGCAAAACCTGCAGCCCGTGTGGTAAAGCTAACCACTTTGTGAAAGTCTAACGGTCCACGCCAAGGGCGGCGATCGCCACACCAAAGAGGTCGGTCAGAGCAGTTGACGTCCCAACCTCAGGCAGCGACAGAAACAGTGATCACCAGGTGGTCCATGTTGTGCACACTGTCGGCAGTTGGCGCCTACCCACGTGCCGAATACTCCTTCAAGGCCTACTCATATCCGCGTTGGTGGACACTGGTGCCTCAATAAATCTCATGGCCATGGACGAATACCGGAGACGGTCCAAACCACCACTGCCACTCAAACCAACCAGGGTGCAGGTCTACGCGTTTGGCAACAACCAACCACTAGAAATAGCTGGAGTGTTTACCGCAGAGGTTGCCCACGATGACACCTGCAGAACCACTAGAGTCTACGTATCCAAAGAAGGCTCAAGATTTTTGCTAGGTTGCCAAACTGCACAAGAGCTCAACTTGGTGCAATCTGCGTTCAGCGTCCACGTTGGTGCTCTGGAGGACTTAGTAAAAGAATTCAGCTCTCTATTTGACGGCATCGGCTGCCTGAAAGGTCCGCCCCTCCAGCTCCACATAGACGAATCGGTGGCTCCTGTAGCCGTCAGACATCAGAGGGTAGCCTTTCACCTGCGTCCAAAGATAGAACAGGAACTACAGCTCCTGGAGCGGGCAGGCATCATCGAAAGGCCGGACCCCGTGGGTGTCCCCGAATGTCGTCGCGCGGAAGCCCAAACAACCAGAAGCTGTCTGGATCTGCATGGACATGTGCCTGCCAAATCAGACTATCAAAAGAGAGAGACATTTGACCCCGACAATAGAGGACATCGTGAGTGAACTGTCCGGATCCTAGTGGTTCTCTAAAATGGACCTCAGATCTGGGTGCCACCAGATTGTACTACACCCAGATTCTAGGCCTATAACAACATTCTCCACCCACATCAGTTTGTGGAGATATAAGTGGCTCAGCTTCGGCACCTTCAGCGCAGCAGAGGTTTTTCAACACATCATCAAAGACATTCTGCAAGGGCTCCCGGGAGTCCTCAACAGAAGCGATGAGATCCTGGTGCATGCCCCAACTCTTGACGATCACCTTGGAAGGCTACGGCAGTGTTTGTGAGGCTACAGGAGCATTGGTTGATGCTCCACAAGGACAAATGCGACTTCCTCAAGCGGGAGATATGCTTTTTTGGGTACAGATTCTCCGAACATGGAATTGGCCCAGACCCACACAAGGTGAGAGACATCCAGGAGGCCTCAGCTCCAACGTCTGTTTCGGGGGTTCGGAGTTTCCTTGGGATGGTGACATATTGTGGCCGGTTCGTGAAGAACTTGTCTGACATCACCGGCCCGCTGAGACAACTCACTCAAGCTGACCAACAGTGGGTGTGGGGCGAGGAACAGGAACGGGCGTTCCAAGCAACTAAGGACGCTGTAAGAAAATGCCTCCTTGGCATGGTTACCCCCTAACAGTTTGCCTTTGCTGAAGCTAAGTTATGATTTGAAAGTGTGCTGGGACCCTGCTAACCAGGCCCCAGCGCCAGTGTTCTTTCCCTAAACTGTACCTTTGTCTCCACAATTGGCACTACACAGGCACTCAGGTAAGTCCCTTGTAACTGGTACCCCTGGTACCGAGGGCCCGATGCCAGGGAAGGTCTCTAAGGGCTGCAGCATGTTTTATGCCACCCTAGGGACCCCTCACTCAGCACAGGCACACTGCCTCACAGCTTGTGTGTGCTGGTGGGGAGAAAATGACTAAGTCGACATGGCACTCCCCTCAGAGTGCCATACCAACCTCACACTGCCTGTGGCATAGGTAAGTCACCCCTCTAGCAGGCCTTACAGCCCTAAGGCAGGGTGCACTATACCACAGGTGAGGGCATATGTGCATGAGCACTATGCCCCTACAGTGTCTAAGCAAAACCTTAGACATTGTAAGTGCAGGGTAGCCATAAGACTATATGGTCTGGGAGTTTGTCAAACACAAACTCCACAGTTCCATAATGGCTACACTGAAAACTGGGAAGTTTGGTATCAAACTTCTCAGCACAATAAATGCACACTGATGCCAGTGTGCAATTTATTGTTACATACACCCAGAGGGCATCTTAGAGATGCCCCCTGAACACCTACCCGACTTCTTGTGTAGGCTGACCAGTTTCTGCCAGCCTGCCACACACCAGACATGTTGCTGGCCACATGGGGAGAGTGCCTTTGTCACTCTGTGGCCAGGAACAAAGCCTGTACTGGGTGGAGGTGGTTTTCACCTCTCCCTGCAGGAACTGTAACACCTGGCGGTGAGCCTCAAAGGCTCACCCCTTTTGTTACAGCACCCCAGGGCATCCCAGCTAGTGGAGATGCCCGCCCCTCAGGCCACTGCCCCCACTGTTGGCGGCAAGGCTGGAGGAGATAATGAGAAAAACAAGGAGGAGTCACCCACCAGTTAGGAGAGCCCCTAAGGTGTCCTGAGCTGAGGTGACCCCTGCCTTGAGAAATCCTCCATCTTGTGTTTGGAGGATTCCCCCAATAGGATTAGGGATGTGCCCCCCTCCCCACAGGGAGGAGGCACAAAGAGGGTGTAGCCACCCTCAAGGACAGTAGCCATTGGCTACTGCCCTCCCAGACCTAAACACACCCATAAATTCCGTATTTAGGGGCAACCCAGAACCCAGGAAATCAGATTTCTGCAACCTGAAGAAAGAAGAAGGACTGCTGACCTACAAGCCTGCAGAGGAGGAAGACGACAACTGATTTGGCCCCAGCCCTACCGGCCTGTCTCCAACTTCGAGAACCTGCTCCAGCGATGCATCCGACAGGGACCAGCGACCTCTGAAGCCTCAGAGGACTGCCCTGGACTACAGGACCAAGAAACTCCCGTGAACCGCGGCCCTGTTCAAACCAGCTACTTCTTTGCAACAAAGAAGCAACTTCCAAGGACTACACGTTTCCCGCCGGAAGCGTGAGACTCTACACTCTGCACCCGACGCCCTCGGCTCGACCTGAAGAAAACCAACACCTCAGGGAGGACTCCCTGGTGACTGCGAGCCCGTGAGTAACCAGAGACGACCCCCCTGAGCCCCCACAGCGACGCCTGCAGAGAGAATCCAGAGGCTCCCCCTGACTGCGATTGCCTGTAACAAGGGACCCGACGCCTGGAACCAACACTGCACCCGCAGCCCCAGGACCTGAAGGAACCGAACTTCAACGCAGGAGTGACCCCCAGGCGACCCTCTGCCTAGCCCAGGTGGTGGCTCTCCCGAGAAGCCCCCTGTGCCTGCCTGCACTGCTAGAGTGACCACCGGGTCCCTCCATTGTTTCCTACCTGAAACAAGGAATGCTTCCTGATTTTCTAGCACTTGGAATAATAGGAGCACATTAAAAGCAATCTGAACACTGTATTTAGTACTTCCTACCTCGCTCCTGCAGGTTAACCAGGTGTGTTTCTCCTTTGTCTTGACTAGAGTGAGGGTCCTTGCTTGGACAGGGGATAACCTGACTGTCAACCAAAGACCCCATTTCTAATAGATCATAAGGCAACTGAGATGGTATGGGCAGGCCTATGATCTGATTTCTACTGTTCTATACTTTTGAGGATTTGATGGAAATGTTTTATGTTTTATTTTTCTATCCATGTAAATGTAAACGTGTGGTGTGATAGATGTATTAGCAGGGGAAGGGAAAGGGGTTTCTTTTTCCTCTCCTATGGGAGTGGGTCTAGTGCCATAACAGGGCACTCGTACTAGGTAGAGATGGGTGGGCACTTCCCCCTCCAATGCTAGGCTGGTACTAGGGGTTGATTGAAGGGATGAGGGCCTGGGAGGTGTTAGGAAGGGGTGGGTGCAGGGTGGTGGGGAGCACACACAGTTAAAATTAGCAGAATCATGTTTATCAAATTTTTTCAAAATGTATGATAGTATGCTTCTATTGGTGAAAAGACTATTGATGTAAGGGGGTCATAAGCAAAATGCATCTCATGCAACGTTAATTGCATCTTATATAAGCAGAAGTGGGGGAGGCTGATTAGATGGCTGACCTCTTTCTCTGCAGAAGTGTTATTCTTGCACAAGACCCATTTGAAAAGTAACTCCCCGAAATTGTTTATCCCGAAGTATTATTCTAAAGTTTATTTTGCTTCAGGCAGTCTGGCGTTGAGGAGAGTAGCAGTTTACTTAGGTAGAGGGTTTGATTGGCTGGTTTCTGACATGATGAAATACCACAGGGAAAGTGTATTTGTTTGAAAGCTAGTGTGAATGGAAATCCCCTTAATTTGGTCAATTACTAAGCCTCAGCTTTCAATGAACCTGAAATATTAAGACAGATTTACAATATGGCTATCGGAGCAGTTAGCCCCATAATCCTATTGGGTGATTTTAACTTTACCCAAGACATGGCGTGGGATACATCTAATAAAACTAAAAAACAACTAAAGCCCCAAACAAAAAAAAGTGATTGATGTACTGAAACAAGACGTTCAACTACTTGATCCTTAGTGTATTGATCATCTTTGTCTGTCACAATATACATGTTTCTCACACCGCTTTCATTCAGCTTCTTGTATTGATTACATTTTAATCTCTCATTCGCTTAAATGGGTTAGCTCAGATATCTGGGCGAGCTTATTTTCTGATCATTCTCTGGACATTATTACCCTTGAGTTGGAGACTGCTAGAGGTGAAAGGCCCAGGTGACAGCAGGATCGGAACTTTCCACAAACTAAGAATTGCTGAAAGATATGAGAACGTGTATTCAAGACTTTTTTACTTTAAATAAGGGAACTGCATCACTTTTTTTCAGTTTGGGAAGCTTTTAAGGTTACAGCTAGATGGGCGGATTATCGCTTGTAAGGCACAGCAATTGAAGCTGTGGGAAAAGCGTACAGCTGATCTTCAAGCAGACGCCTCCCAAGACAGACCAACACCAAGAAACCTCTTTGGTTCACAGACACCCTCAAGGAATCTAAAAAAAACTGCCGCACCCTCGAGAAAGCCTGGCGCAAGGACCACACCGCAGATAACATGTCTGCCCTCAAAAACGCCACCCACGAACACCACCAACTGATCCGCGCCACCAAAAGAAATTCCTTCACAGACAGACTGGACAAGAACACTCACAACAGCAAAGAACTCTTCAACATTGTCAAAGAGCTCTCCAACCCTAACGCCAACGCCATCACGCCCTCACAAGACCTCTGCAACTCCCTCGCCACCTTCTTCCATTGTAAGATCACCGACCTACACGACAGCTTCGGACACCAGACCCAGCCAACCACCACAGAACCTACAACCCCAGCCATTACCCTCAACGCCTGGACTCACATCAGCACGGAAGAGACCAAAGCTACCATGAACTCCATCCACTCCGGTGCCCCCTCGGACCCCTGCCCACACTTCATCTTCAAAAAAGCCGATGACATCATCGCCCCGCATCTCCAGACCATCATCAACAGCTCGTTTGCTTCTGCCACCTTCCCCGAGAGCTGGAAACACGCAGAAGTCAACGCCCTACTGAAGAAACCTACGGCAAACCCCAGCGACCTGAAGAACTTCCGCCCCATCTCGCTCCTCCCCTTCCCTGCCAAAGTCATAGAGAAGACCGTCAACAAGCAACTTACCAACTTCCTTGAAGACAACAACCTACTCGACCCCTCTCAGTCCGGATTCCGAGCCAATCACAGCACAGAAACCGCCCTCATCTCAGTCACAGACAACATCAGAACTCTGATGGACAACGGAGAAACAGTCACCCTCATCCTCCTCGACCTCTCGGCTGCCTTCGACACCGTCTGCCACCGAACCCTAATATCCCGCCTCCGCTCCACCGGTATCCAAGGACAGGCCCTGGACTGGATCACCTCCTTCCTCTCCAACCGCTCCCAAAGAGTCTACCTCCCACCTTTCCGCTCAGACCCCAGCGAGATCATCTGCGGCGTCCCACAAGGCTCCTCGCTCAGCCCGACTCTCTTCAATGTCTACATGAGCCCCCTCACCGACATAGTACGCAAACACAACATCAACATCACCTCCTACGCCGACGACACTCAGCTGATACTTTCCCTCACCAAGGACCCCACCAGCGCCAAGACCAACCTGCAAGATGGAATGAAAGACGTCGCAGAATGGATGAAACTCAGCCGTCTGAAACTGAACTCAGACAAAACGGAAGTCCTCATCCTCGGAAACACCCCGTCCGCCTGAGACGACTCCTGGTGGCCCACGGCCCTTGGCACCGCACCAACCCCCTCAGACCACGCACGCAACCTCGGATTCATCCTGGACCCACTTCTCACCATGACCAAACAAGTCAACGCCGTATCATCCTCCTGCTTCCTCACCCTCCACATGCTCCGAAAGATCTTCCGTTGGATCCCCGCCGACACCAGAAAGACCGTGACCCATGCCCTCGTCACGAGCCGCCTGGACTACGGCAACACCCTATACGCAGGAACCACCGCTAAACTCCAGAAACGTCTGCAGCGAATTCAAAACGCCTCCGCCCGCCTCATCCTCGACATACCCCGCAACAGCCACATCTCCGCCCACCTGAGACACCTGCACTGGCTTCCCGTCATCAAAAGGATCACCTTCCGGCTCCTCACCCACGCACACAAAGCCCTCTACAACAAGGGACCCGAATACCTCAACCGTCGCCTCAGTTTCTACACGCCCACCCGTCAACTTCACTCCGCCAACCTCGCACTCGCCGCCGTCCCTCGCATCCGCCGCACCACGGCAGGTGGGAAATCCTTCTCCTACCTGGCAGCCAAGACATGGAATTCCCTCCCCACCAACCTCAGGACCACCCAGGACCAACTCGCATTCCGGAGGCAACTCAAGACCTGGCTCTTCGAGCAGCAGTAACCCCCTCCCCCTAGCGCTTTGAGACCCTCACGGGTGAGCAGCGCGCTTTATAAATGTTTTTGATTTGATTTGATTTGAATTGATGCAGCTCTACAGGCTAAGAATTTGTATCAAGGAAAAGATTCACATATAGAGGGCCATTTGAATGCACCAAAGCGGGAGTTAAGAAAATTTGTCATAATGGAAAAGATTAATAGCTCAAGGGACTTTCAGCAGTGGGTATATGAAGAAAGCCATGTGATTGGGAGACTTTTTGCCTGGTCAGTTTGGGTTAAGCGTGAAGATGTGTTTGTTATTCAGTTACAGAACTCAGATACTGGGGAGCTCATTGTCAATAAGGCTGGAGTGTCCCAAGCTTTTCTGCAGCACTATAAGGTCCTGTACGAAAGTAAATATATGATCTTGCAGGCCAATATATCTGAGTATTTTCAGTCCATCAGTCTTCCACAGCTGACTGCTGAGGGTGAATTTTGGTCTCAAATATACTGGGGATAGAAATCCAGGAAGCCTTACCCACAATGCCTAATGGAAATGCTTGAGGCAATGATGGATTCCTGGTGGAGTTTTTTAACGTACAGGCAAGTGAACATGTACCTTTCTTGACTGAGCCGTTTAATTTTGTGACAGATGGGGAGGGTTGTCCCTGTGTCCTTTGAGGAGTCCACAGTGGTTAGTTTGGTAAAGAAGGACAGAAACCCAAAGGATGTCAATTCCTACTGACCAATTAGCTTATTAAATATGGATTATAAGCATCTAATGAAAATATGGGCTAGACATATAACCCTGGCAGTTCAGGGTCAGACAGGGTTTCTGGCTGGTCGGATGATGTTGGCAAATATGGGGCTCTTAATACATGCTTACTTCACTGTTAATCAGACTCATGCAGCAGTAATGATGGTCAATGCAGAAAAAGCATTTGATTTAGTGAACTGCGGCATGCATTTTTATGGTTTGGTGAGGTTTGGCATTCCTACTCTGTTCATTACAATGCTGTGGAATCTGTGTCAAGGGGCACAAACGAAGGTTTATGTGAATAATAATCTGGTAGTGGTGGTATATAGAAATAGGGATATGAGACAGGGGTGTGCTTTCCCCTATTTTGTCGACTTTTTAATAGAGCCCTTAGCAGCTAGGATACAGGAGAATGAGGGGATTGTGGCCCCGGTTTGTGGGATGCCTAAATTAACAATGTTTGTGGATGATGTTATCTTATATCTCAGGCCAGAGAAGCAATGCATCCAAGAGATCTTCACCGAGTTTGAAAGGTTTTAAGGGATTGACGGGTATAAAATTAGCCAGAATAAAACAGAATTGCTTCTACTTAATTCTTTAGCTAGTGAGCTCTCTTTGTTTGCAGCAAGAGGCCAGTTTACTAAAACCGATTCACTGACTGGGGATCTTCGTAACAAATAACTACTCTGAGCTTTTTCATTTGAACTATGTGTCAATGTTCAAAAAGATTAGGGGATTGCTAGGTGGATGGGCATTACTTCTCTTAACATTAATGGGTAGAGTAGCGCTTATTAAAATGTTGATTCTACGTTTGCTGTTATATCCCTTTACTAATGTCCCATTAGAGTTCAAAAGAGTTATTTTACGGAGCAAGCAGCAGTTTTTAGACATTTTGGGCCTCATTAGGAGTTTGGCAAGGGCAAAGGCTGCCCGCCAAATTTATTAGGTCGGAAGACAGCTAGTTCGGTCTTCCACCATCTGGCCCTATTATGAGTTTCCCGCGGGGCCAGCAGGCGGAAACAGAGTTTCCCCTGGCTGGCCCAGCAAGAAACTACCCACAACATTGACCCCAGCTCGTAATTGAGCCGGCGGCAATGTTGCAATGCGTTGGGTGCGACAGCACCCGTTGCGGTTTTCACTGCCTGTAATTCAGGCAGTAAAAAGCACAACAGGGCTTCCCATGGAAGCCCCTGCACTGCCCATGCTAAATGCATGGGCAGTGCAAGGACCCCCATGGTGTCCCCGGCACCTAGTCTCCTCCGACCTTTGCATGGCAGTTCCACCGCCATGCAAAAGCTGGCGGACATGGGAGTCGTAATCCCTAGGGCAGCGCTGGTGGATTAGGACCGCCGGCACCGCCAGGCTGTCGGCTAGTAAAAAAAGTGGCGGTGCCGGTGGTCGGACCGTGGCACTTTTGCCAAGATCATAATGTGGCTGTTGGACTACTGCATTGGCAGTGGTCTGACCGCCACTGTGAGTCCGGCGACTTTTAACTAGGGCCTTTGTCTGGAACAAGAAGGACACTAGGGTAAAACTATCTGTACTACAATTGGATACCAGTCGGGGTGCCTGGCATTACCCTATGTCCAGACATATAAAGAAGCAACTTTTTTAGATGTGCTAGCAAGATCATTAGATGGGTAGAGGATGGTTGATCTTTTTTTTCAATAGGTAAAATGATCCAGGAAGCTGAATGTCCATTGCCAGTGATTATTAAAACAGCCAAGCTTCCAAAGAAAACTACGCATAAGGTGCTACAAGAAATTAGTGCCCGTCTCCAATAGTTTTATTTTTCCAAAAGCATTTCAGGAGGCGTTGAGTATCTTACATTGCAGGGGTGTGGGTATGTCAATACCACAGATTCAGTTAAGGCTATGAGATGCCAACGGCTTTGAAGAATTGAATCATTTTTTGTTCAGGGGGAAGTGTATCACTTTGCAGGAATTGCAGGCTCGGTGTGGACATCATTGCAAGTTGTCATTGTTGTGGTTCTAGCAAATCACTCATCTTGAAAGATCACTTCCTGGAATCTAGTCTAAATCCCCATCTCGTCATGTGATCACTTTTGAGGTTGAACCTCAAGAGAATTGGCAACTGGTACAAATTACTCCATGGGCAGGGGGGTAGGCATCAGGTGGAAAGTTTTTTTTTTTTTTTTAGATAAAATCAGCCTGTCCACACAAAGAACTATTTCAGAGGTGGGATGGGACTATATTTCGGCATTAAGCCATAGTGCTTTAAGTGCTGCAAGTTTTAGGAGGATGTCCTTCTTATTGCGCTGGATCGCTTATTATACTCCTTTGGTGCTCCACTGAATGTTTCCTGTAGTAGAGGATTGGTGCTTTCGCTGTTAGCAACAAGAGATGGGAGGTTGGTTACATATTTGTTTAACCTGCCAGATGTTGGTAAGGTTTTGGCAAACTGTCTTTGTAGCTCTTAGTCTTTCCATTCAGATAAATGTAGATCCAGAAGCTGAGGTGGCACTCTTCAGGTTTGTTAGTAAGGATCAGAGGTCAGGCACTGTCAGGCAAGTGGGGGCAGGTGTTTATATTAATTTCTTCAGTAGTTGCTTATTCTTTGATCTTACAAAACTGGAGATCATCTAGGGTTCCATCATTCCAAGAGTGGTTGAATAAAATGCTCAGGATGAAAATATTTGAGGTGTATGCGAGACGTGTGAATGGTTTACACAGATTTAACGCCTCATGGCAGTTTATGGATTTACTGGAAGAGTTGGCATCCAACTTGCTAGCAGCATCACTGGTGACTCCATGGGAGACAATCTGAGATTTTTAGGAGTTCTCAATTTGTGTGCTTTTTTAAGCTGGGCCTGCAGGGATTTTTGTTTTTGTATCCTAAGGGGTAAAAATGCTTCCTATCTTGTAATTGGGGTTTGTAGGGCTAAGACGCTTGGGACAGTTAGTCACTGTACTCTTTACCATTAGGAGGACACACAAAAGTTCTTCCTGGCAACCTTTCAGGCAATGAAGTACCTTTAAAGACGGTGAGGGTTATATGTGGTATCATGGCACTTTACTTTAGTGACAGCTGCTAATATAACTGTACTGTATACATTGACACATCACTATTTGCACAAAGGAACTTGGGAGGACGAGATTGAAAGTGGCACGCTGGCACTTTATGGATTGTCTTATTGTATTTAGCATTACTGTTTTTAATAGAGCGATTGTCCTAAACTATGGCTCTTTATTTATGTAAGCGTTTGATGCTATTTTTAATATTTATCTGGCATGTTTCTGATTTGTAAGTGATTTACAATTCTGCTCATTAAAAATATTTAAAAAATGAAAGTTTTACATGCTTTCATGGCAGAATGCTGAATAAAGATGAATTAACTGACAAAACAAGCACCGATTTAAAAAAAGGTTGGTGGCCAGGCCGTCGCACTTCCGCTCGTGTGCTTGGGGTGGAGTGAAGTACACCGAGACAAGTGCTTTAGCACAGTAGGTGGTGGCGCTTCGAAAGGCCCCTTATTCCTATTGGTTAATAGGAGTAAGGTTGTGTATCAGAGTGGAAAAAGCTTTTGATAAATCAGGTCCCGCGTTCGTTACTCACCCATCAAAACCACACACTCCAACGCTGTCATCCCAGAGGCTTGCTCGCTTTATCCTTTCTTTGACTTTTCTCTGTGATTTTCCGTTAGACGTCTCCTTGTGCCTTGTGTAAATACATATCTATTTCTGATTAAGCTTCCGTCCATCTCTATTTACCTTCGGTCTGCGGTGCAACAGGCGAGCGGGAACTACTGCTGCGCGCCGCCGCGAGTGTTTATGGAACATCTTAGTTCACCTCAGGAGGGACCGGGGCAATAGGCATATGTGTGGAGCATGCGCAGTGAGGGGGAGTTGCGAATGTCACAGAAACCGGCTGGAGAAAATGTAATTTGTTGGACCCCCTTTTCGGGGGGTGTTGGGGGGGGGGGGGGGAGGGCGTTTGGACATTTCTCCTCCCATATGAAAGCACTCTGGCGGTTTATGTACCATTGTGAAAGCCTTATGAAATGGGTGGTGTGCTGAGAGGACATTATTACTCACGGCTCGCCACGGACTCTCACATAGCTGCATTGGTCCCAAGGCGGATGTCTGGAAGCCAGTGGCCCATGCGAGGCAAAAAGCTCCTTTTTGGGGGTGACCAGGCACTGAAAAAAGACAGCACACTATGGCTTAAATTTGGAGTTACATTTCACCGGCCTTACACACCCCTGCCTCACAAAGGCCTCTTAAGAAGGATCTTAAATAACTTTTATTTTCAAAAACACTTCCCATTTAGATCCTTGTGACTGCCTTTGGTTTTTGGACATCCACTCTCTGTTCCCGCTTCAATGTTTACACGCTAGAACCTATTCCTACTTTACTTATGACCTAATAACTACATTTGTTTCCATATTTTCCCTTCCTTCACTTAACATTATTGTCCTCTTCTCCCTCTTAAATATGATTCAACAACATTGCTTTTTACTTGCCTCGTAGATGTTTCCCTTTTATCCCTTGTCGGTCTGGATTTAGTTCTTTTTTGTGATGCTTCTTTTATACCTCTTTGCTGTTTTTACTTCTTCAGATTGAATTAACTCCCTACATTCGAATAAGTAATCTTCTCAGTCACCACCTAGTCATTATTATGGTCTTGTTTTTGCATGGCACTTTTTAGTACTTTGATCTGTACAGCACTTCTACAAATTGTTTTATATTTTCATTGTAAAAGCATCTATCACCGCTGTGTTCTATATAAAACTGCAAATAAAGAAAAATAATAAAGCTTTAAATGGTGCATAAGGTGATCTATCACATTTGGGAGGTGCAGAATGAGGTGAGTTCTCTTAGCAAATTGTCCAACAGAACAGATAAGAACTTCTGAATTCTCACTTGGGGGGTAAACGGTAGGAGAAGAATAGGGTACAGATAAAGGGACACATGCCAACATATCAGGGTAATGCCAGAAGAGAAGAGACCCTGTGACACCGTTGTCACAGATTCCTTAGCTTCATGAGGGTTAGAGAAATAATGTAATACTTATAACTCCACTGGGGACAGGTAACCCAGAAACTGGATGGAATAAAGATTTTTTTTTACATTCATTAGGTTATAGTAAGACCAAAACTGCTGACATTAGTCTTTTGTGCCCCAACCATGCAATCAAATAAACACACACTAGTCTACAAGACATTTCCTATTATCATATAACCTTAAACAAATCGATTCCCATCTTTTTGTTTTCCTTTTATTCATTGTTTTTGTTGTAAATAAATAATTCCATATTACTTACATACTTCAGTTCCCACTACCATACATTAAAGTGAAGTTAGATTGACTTTTCCATGTTACCTACTAACAGCTGTACTGTTGTAACTAAACACTGCAACATCCGCAGTGTGAAGTCATTAATTCATCTATTACTAACTTCAGATAAAGCTAGACAGCCATCAATGTCGTGTGTCCACAACCGGTTTGGTAGCACAAAATTATAAATGTATATATCTCCTGATCTATTTATTGCATTTAAGAAATTAAAACAGAATTTTGATCAGGGAGTCAGTGATCTCCTGGAAACTTATCTTTATGAATAGGATTATTGACACCAAATCAATGACTTTAGGCAAGGAAGGTGACAGCCATGCAAATTAATGGGGGCAAGGATGGGATATGGCATGAGGAAGCAAATGGGGTGTACGCTCATCAGGAGAAAGGGCAGATAAAATACCTCCTATATTAAATTCAACAGCTTTGAATCCAGCTAAAGGTTAAGCCAACCAGGTGTTGGATCTTTACACAGCCATGCAAGGTCAGGGGCCCGCCAAGTATGGCTCTGCAACACTTCATATAACACCCAGATGTGCTACCTGCTGTTAAAGAACGATGACCCAAGCTTGAGGATGGTCATCCAAGACCTCGGGCTGTATGTGTCTTGGTACTGGCTGTTTCGCTGCAGAGGCTCAGAAGCATACACTATTGCATCTCTGGTATAAATTCTACGTTTTGCTGGGTTGTTTGCGACACAGGAGCATGGCCGTAGCAAAAGGGACAGCTCACTGTGATAATGGTAATAGCAGAGGAAGATGTTTAAGGAAGGGGCAAAACCTGGGAACCATGAGCCAGCGAAGAAAGACAGAAAGACCGGCTCGCTGTGAGGAAATGGGGCATGGGAGGACAATGGGCAGACACCGTGTCAGGAAGAGGGTTGGCTGAGAAGGTTGAACATACTGTCATCAATGTAAGGAACCACAGATAAAGAAGACTCTTGGTATCCTACAACACACAGTTCACCATGTGAATAGTGAAAACCAATGGACTAGACCCTGGGGATATAGGGAATTAAGGGGATGGGAATGTAAAGAGACAAACAGACCAATCGTCAGAAAACACTCCAGCTTTTGAAACGGCACCAAGTGCAGTATTAGCAAAGTGACTGAAAGCGAAATCACGTTAGTATTATATAGACAACCAAATACACTCACCCGCTAAGAGTCTTGAGGGCTGAGAGGATGAGAATCTGAAGACTGATTCCAGCTGTACATTTACCTGAAGGCCTCTGTAAAGAATACGAAATGGCAAGGAACACTGAAGTGAATTTTCGCTTCTCAAGAATTCTAAAGCATAAACCATGGCGGGAGATGA
This sequence comes from Pleurodeles waltl, assembly GCF_031143425.1. NCBI lineage: Eukaryota > Metazoa > Chordata > Amphibia > Caudata > Salamandridae > Pleurodeles > Pleurodeles waltl. The sequence continues at coordinate 422,442,721 of NC_090450.1, read as the reverse complement.
TCCCTCTATTTAAGACAAAGTGCATTTCGGCTGCAGTTTACGGGGCAGGAGTTTGTGGCTATCAAAATTAGACACTCTGCAGCATGTTGAAAATGGCTTTGCTCACTGACTGTTGGTTGCCACTAAAAATACCGTGAATTGTATTAGTCATGAAGAGCTGGGTCTGTCTTTTGTGGAGGATCAGATAAAAATTGCACCACTTTTAATATGGATTAAATGTTTGCAGGACACTGAGGTAAAATTGGTAAGAGAATGCATTGTAGACTGTTTATCCTCACAAAATATGCATAAAAGACCGTGGCTGACTTGTGTAAAAGCACTGTTTGATAGGCTAGGCTCTCAGAAATGCTCTCCCATCTTCTGTCAATAAAAAGTATTGTTAAAGATATTGTAAGATCTTGCCATGCAGACCTCTGTATGAATTAAAGATTACACAATGCATTGAGACTGAAGTCAGTGGAGGCGTATGTCCCGATAGTTACAGTGAAACACACCAAACTATATTTATCTTGGTTCAAGAATCCAAGCCATAGTTTTTATTTAACTTCTATTAGATTAAATTGTATTCATTTTAAAGTTGCTTTTCCCACCCAAGGGGCACGGAAATACAATTTATCCATATGCCACTGTAATTACCTTTCAAAGCAAAGCACATGTCGCTTTATCCTGTCTTCCCTCTATGTTCAAATCCCAGATCAACTATTTTAGTACCTTTACTGCATCAGGCTGGTTTTGCACAATGTATGACTGCTATGGAGTTTTTACAAAGACTTTCCTCAACAGAGATATGTCGTGCAATATTGAATTTTATTAGGAGTTCATTAGAAATCAGAAATCAAAATGAATTATGTTAGAAATGGAGTCTCTAGTTGGCAGAGGTATTCACCTTTGTCCAAATAGGGACCACAATCCTAGTCAGGGTAAGTCACACGCAATACAACTTATCCTGTGCCCACTCTCTGGTAGCTTGGCACTGAGCAGTCAGGCTTAACTTAGAAGGCAATGTGTAAAGTATTCGTGCAATAAACCATACAATAACACAGTGAAAACACCACAAAAATACAACACACAGGTTTAGAAAAATATAAGATATTTATCTGGTTAAATTAAGGTCAAGACGATAAAGATTCAATAAGCACAATTTGAGATATCATTTTTGCAAGTTTAAAAAGAGTCTTAAATCTTAGGAATCAACAGTTGTCTCCTGTTTGCATAAAGTACCTGGTTTGCGTCAAAATTACCATGCACGGAGACCGCAGAGGAGGAGATGTGTAGAAAAATAAGATGGGCTTTGGATTTTCTGATGCAGCACAGATGATGCATCATTTCTTTCCACCCTGCAAGGGGCTTTGCGTTGAATTCCGGCACGCAGTCTTGGTTCCTCCCTGCGATGCAGGGATCTTTGGACACTCAGGGACGATGCTGGGAAAATCTTGGGAATTCAGGAACCATTTACAGGCGTTGCGTTGATTCGGTAGGTGATGCGTCTAATTTTCTGTTGCACGCCAGGTGCAGTGTCGATTTTTTACTCAGGAAGATGCGCTGCATCGTTCCGGCTCGGCTGTGCATCCATCCAGTGGGGCCATGCATCAAATTTACGGTCGCAACGCAGGCTCTGTGTCGATCTTCGCTTGGGAAGTTGGGCTGTGTCGTTCCGGTTCGGCTGTGCATCAATTTTCTCGTTGCAGGGCAGACGGTGTATTGTTTCCAGCAGGATGTGCATCGATTTTCGGTGCAACAGGAGTTTCCTTGAAGAGATGAAGTTTTTTTTGCCCTGAGACTTTGGAAAACAGGAGGCAAGCTCAATCGAAACCCTTGGAGAGCACTTCTCAGCAAAGTCAAAGGGCAGCAGGGCAACAGCAGGGCAGCACTCCTTCACAGCAAAGCAGTCCAGATGAGTCCTTTGGGCAGCCAGGCAGATCCTTTTGACAGGTTGCAGGTTCAGGTCCAGAAGTGTCTGATTTGGTGAGGTCAGAGACCCAGTTTATATACCCCAAAATGCCTTTGAAGTGTAGGAGACTTCAAAGAGTGGTTTTGAAGTGCACAAGGTCCCATTCAGTACAGGTCTGTCTGCCAGGATCCCCGTAGGGGGTTTGGCAGTCCATTGTGTGAGGGCAGGCCACTAGCCTTTGAAATGTAAATGTCAGGCCCTCTACCCTTCAAGCCCAGGGAGACCCATTCAGTATGCAGATGAATGCAGATGTGTCTGAGTGTCCTGTGTTTGTGGTTGTCTGAGTGGGATGCACAAGGAAGCTGTCAACCAGCCCAGACATGGATTGGAGACAGCCTGTGAGGCACATATGTATTTTAGTGCATATAAATGCTCACTTTCTAAAAGTGGCATTTCTAAAATAGTAATATGAAACCCCACCTCACCAATAAGCAGGATTTTCTATTACCATTCTGGCCATATTAAGCATGACCTCTTTACCCCTTTCTGATCTGAATATACCACTCAAACAGTATAAGAGGGTAGCCCTAATGTTATCCTATGAAAGGAGCAGGCCTCACAGTAGTGGAAAACCAATTTAGGAGTTTTCTACTACCAGGACATTTAGTACATACATGTACATGTCCTGCCCTTTACCTACATAGCACTCTCCCCTATGGGTTATTTTGGGGTGACTTATACGTAGAAAAGGGAGAGTTTAGGGCTTGGCAAGTACTTTTAAATGCCAAGTCGAAGTGGCAGCAAAACTGCACACAGAGGCCTTGCAATGGCAGGCCTGAGACATGGTTAAGGGGCTACTTATGTGGGGGGCACAATCAGTGCTGCAGGCCCCCAAGTAGCATTTAATTTACAGGCCCTGGGGCACATGTAGTGGACTCTACTAAGGACCTACAAGTAAATGAAATATGCCAATTGGGTATAAGGCAATGTTACCATATTTTTAGGGAGATGGCACATTCACTTTAGCTCTGCTTAGCAGTGGTAAAGTGACCAGAGTCCTAAAGCCATCAAAAATGAGGTTAGAAAAAGAAGAGGAGGAAGGCAAAAAGTTTGGGGGTGACCCTGCAGAGAGGCCATTTCCAACAAATCACTAACAACTTAATGAAGCTGTAAGCTATGCTCCATGTCGGTTTTATAAATTGTTTATTATAGTATGTATTTATCTTTTATTGCATTTTATGCTGAAAAAAGAATTACTTGACCTTGACCTTGAATAGGCAAAACACAATGCCAGGAAACAGCACAATATGCAGGTAATCTGAGGGATTCTGAGAGGTAATTGTGAGGAAAACAAGAAAGGCGCCATTTGGGAATGGTGGGGTGGCCAAGTTACAGAAGTGGACTAAAATCACTAACACTTGATGGTGTCAGGCACTGGTTTCTTGTGCAAGTGTCCTAATATACTGGATCTACCCCAAGTGTCTTAGAAGAGGAAGTGTGTCTAAACTGATTACTGTGAGGCACCATCTTGGACAGAGAATGTGATATTGAGCCATGATAAAACTGAAGGGATGCTATTGTGTTAGAGCAAGAACCATGCAGTTTAGTTAGTGAGCATGTTTAGGTCCGTTGACTTCCCCCAGGACGCCAAACACCTGCTGCCACATTCTCCATAGTTTTAAGCCTTGTGTACCCTTTCACCCTCTAAGCAATGGCATAGGTAAGTTCTGACACAGGCGCTGTGACGTCAAGAGTGACATTGCATGTGGAGTCACAGGAAGTCGAATCAGATTCCATGACCTCACAGGAAGTGACATCACAAGAAGTGACATCAGATCTTAAGACCTCTCACATATGTTTAGCAGGTCTATTATGAGTATATTTAAGTACATTACAATATTCAATAAATGAGATTTTGAATGGGGTTGGCCTAAAAAAGGTACGCAACCCTGATGCAAAATCTGAGCCTCAACTTATACATTTTTTTTTTTTAAACCCTGCCTCAAAGAAATTGGCACCAAGGAGAAACATGATAGTAAATCGGCTCTGCTTACCTGGTTAATAGCTTGCATTTAAAATATCTTATGGGAGGGTTAAGGTCTCTGCAGCAGAGGTCTTTATGTGCCAATTAAATCTCAGGGAATAATAATAATGGTAAAATAATTCTGGAGGTTAACGTATTTGCTGGAGAGATCTGTGTTTTGTCTAGTCCCAGTTTTGAATCAAAGTAGCATAGAGGGTTAGTTAATATGTCTCCTGCAAAGCACATTATATAACGCACAGATTACAGATTTTTTATGTAAATGGCAAGTGGGTTACTGCTTTTAACACACAGATCCTTTTGTTATTTGCTGTTCAATAATTGTAATCCTTCTAGAACAGCACAATAAGGACATGTGGCTCCTACAGCTTGTAATCCTTACTGTTCTATGTAACGCATCCTACACACTGCTTTACACACATTTGATTTATTGTCAATGTATAATGTGTACTTGTGATGTAATGTGCTCTGACACCCTGCATTGGTATGAGTAGAGCTATAACAATATAAAATAAATAAACCAAAATAGTGGTATTTAAATTGTTATTTGTCTAAATCCTGGGACAGATCAACACATCTGCCATTGTTATCCTGTATGCATATATCATATACAGGAACTGAAGCATGCCTCTCTTGAGTACCTGTGAAGTGATAAGCTGTGTGCGAGTCTCCCAATAGCTCCCAGCCAGGATAATAAATTTTTTTTTAAAAGGAGGCCTGGCCTGATGGTCCCTTATCTCTAACCTTTGTTATTGACTGCCACCCAGCTGAAATCTGATATGCCCTTTCCCACCTGCATGTTGCTGCATGAAACGAAAGCTGACAATGTGCAGGCACTGCTAAATGTGTCTAGGGGGCCTATTTACAATGCCCCTGAGGCACAATAATACCAACCCGATCATCACTTTTGTGATGCTCCGGCGGTGTAGTGTGCTTGAACATATTTACACCTTGCATGGCTTTTCATTGCCTTGTAAATATAACCCCCTTTCACGCATAACTCTGTGTGAAAGGGGCGTTCCATGAGTGTTGCTGTGGGTGTTATCACGCAACACCCATGAAATCTACCGCATTCCCAGATTTACAAGTCTTTGGAAACCTGGGAATGCATCAAATTCCTATGCCACCCCTTGGGTGGTGTAAAAGTGGTGCGACGAGGAGAAATACCTTTATTTCTCCTTGTTTTTTTGCTCTTTCTGCGTGTTGAATTCTGCAGCTCACATAGAAGGAGAAAAACGCCATTAATTATTGTTTATGTGCTGAAAAGTGTTCCTTCCTGCACATAAACAATCATCCCTCTAATGCAGGCACCCTTGCACCATGTTGCAAGGGTGCCTGCGCGTTGGTGCTAGGCAGCCAATTGTGCGTCAGCACAGAGGGAAGTACAGGGATGCTTGATATTGCAGTAAATACGATGTGCCTCTGCACTTTCCTAATGGCGTACCGCCGCAAGCCATGCTGTGTAATTTTCTTGTAAATATGGGCCTGAGTTTCTGAAAATCACACCAGGACAAGTTTAGCATATTTCAGTAGGGCCAAACATCATGGCAAGATAGATGGCATCCACCCTGTGAAGAGTGGATAGTCGCCGTCTACCCGCATTTACCGTCAACTTGTGCCCTGGGATGATGCACAAACCAGACCTGCTAGGCAACTACCAGCTGCCCCACCAGTTTCCCGCTTCTCCCTAACCAGTAAAACCGTGCAGGCCACAGATGAACATGCCAACTCTTAGCTGCCCCATTTTTATTGCGAATCCTACCTCGCCCTTGGGCAAGGTGAGGGGCCATATATTATGCACGTCCTAAGGCAGGGTGATAAGGTGTTATTGAATTCATTTCAGCACTTATTTGCATACTGAGGGCGTTATCAAAAGACACACTTTTTAAAGTTTAAATATGCTTTATTAAATAGCAAATATCGGAGAATATAGCAAAACTATGCAGCTGTACAGAAAATTGAGACCCCAGACTGCGACCCAGTTGTACATCAGAAAAATGTCAGGTTAAACAGTAGATATGTCTTGACAATGCAAAATAAGAAATAGCTCTAAATTTAAGAATAATGATAATTTTCAAAGCAAACACTTTTTTCACCTGCTGCCCTAGGTCATTCGAGGAGATGTTTGGAATGCCCCCACCACATTTGGACAATAGAGTTGGGTGGGAGTAAGGGGGCCGGTATCTCCCCTGCCCTGGACAAGTGAAGTGTTACAAATTTCTTCATCCTCTGCATTTGAATGTGGGAGCAGAACAGTACTGTTTTATCTTTTTCTGTCCCTGCCTGTCGGCGTAAGCGGAGCTTTTTATAACCCATTACTGCCCGCACTGCTGTAAAAGACTGGGGAGGACTTAATTTTTTTTTTATTTTGCCATCAGTTTGATTGGTCACATTTTGTTTAGAAACCCCCTGACCAAGGTGGGGGCGTTGGAGGTGAAGCCTGATTTAAATGTACCTCTGTTCTTGGCCAGGGATAGATATTCATGAGTGGACAGGCCTTATCCCAATCACATGGCAGGCCCTCTGGGAGAGGGAAGAGCTAGTCACCTGCTGAATCAGCAGGGCTGGAGCAGTGCTCGGGCAGAGCCGGGCGCATGACAGACCGCGGTGTGTAGGGATGGGTTTATTCTGTGTCAGCTTGGGGGACTGAGTCAAAGACATTTCACATCCCGAGTCACTCCGGGGAGGGCAGAGCAAGTCACATGCTAGGTCGGCGTGGCTATGACTGTGCCTGTTTTTCTGAAATGTCAGTAGGGCTGAGACAACTCAAGTCAAGGCTGGCTAGCAGAACCATGCAGAGCGAGTCTTGTGGCAGGGGAGAGCCAGTAGGTCGGTGAGACTGGGGCTGACAGTTCATTGCAAGCTTACGAGGTCAGGGCATGTCCATGGTTTGCTAACATGGCCAGGGCAGAGCCAGTCTCATGGCTTTTCAGTTGGGCTGGGCCACGGTAGTCACATGGTAGGGAGGAGGGGCCGAGGCAGAGCCAGCTGCTTGTCATACCATTAAAGCTGAGACAGTGAGCCACATTTCAGGACAGCTATGTGACTGGCTGAAGTTCATCATCCAATCAGCGTCTATCTCTAAACCCAATTAGGTGGCAAGTCATTATATTAATAAAATATTTTATGAAGTATAAGTCTGTACCTTCATACCTTTTTTATAATACCAAATTTTAAGTATATAACAAACAACAAAATCCAACTGATTGCCACCATGTCAACCTCCAATACCTTTCTCTAGATTTGAGTGCCTAAGCGTTGTGGCAATCTAGTAGTTCTCAGTTACCACCTGGAATCTCTCATACCCTATAATTTGAAGTCATATGCCACCTCAGACTTTACCATACATGTCTCCATTTCATGATTTATACCTAATCTTAGGACAGAAATGCTCTGGAAGCAACAGATCAGACACAACATGCTCGCTCAGGAGTGCAACTAATCAACCAAGGCTACAGCCTTGTAAGAGTACTCTGGGACCACGTGTAAGGAAACAGGGTATTAGTAGTGTAATCTGCGCAAGTAATAGGTCCAAATTTGTTCACCACTGGGAACCAAACACCCATTGTAGCGCTTGCCTCGCTCAGGGTGCAAAAACAACAAGATAATGGGTGGAATACTTGAATCAATCTTGGCCACAGGCAGTTGCTAGGAGTCGCATCCCAGTCAGATGTATTTTGATCAACATGCCACCCCAGTTTGGACCCAGCCATATGCAAACCAGTCTTGACCCTGTTCCTTATGGAACCAGTCTAGCCCGAACTCCCTGAACCAGAACACAAGAAACTTAGGGCTTGTGTCACTAGTTAGGACTCTTCAGCCAGGTATAGCTTGGCTCCAGTGTCACAGTGAGTCCAGGACCTACGGGTCTGGGCATTCCCGGCTCACTTAGGGCATCAAATGCAAAAACAACAAGGTGATGGATGGTGTTGCTGCAGATTACTCTCTCTGGGTAGCAGAGCAGCCCAACGACTACTCAAGGGAGGTCAAGTAAGCTAGTAACTTCCATTCTCTGACACGCAGTAATACAACTCAATAAATGATTGTCCAGTCAGTGCCTTTTCTTTAAAAAAAAAAAAAAGGAAAATTACATTTTTCACACACACACACACACACACACACTACTAAATGCTACGAATGAATTTACAAATACGTACAGTAGGCTGATGGAAAATACCATAAATGACGTGAAAAAAATCACCTTTGACCCCCAGAAGGATTATTTATACAAGCATATAAGGTAGGCCTACTGGCTTGGTCAAAGGTACAAGGTCAACAAACCACATGTCAAAGATATCACTGTTTTGTATGTAAAAGCAATCATCAGTAATAACCATGTGTAAATTAACTTATTAATGTTAATAATGCATATAATCAGTAAACATTGTCAGCACTGTTAAATCAATAATGCATTTAAAAATAAACATAAAGTGTCTGTGTGCTTTTTATATACTTTCAGCCAGATGGAATGCAATCATAAGCACAGCCCATAAAAGGTATCTTTTTTCTCATCAACTTAAATACAACAATAGATTTAGCCCCTAGAGGGTGCTGTGCAGGCAGCAGTACCTTTCTTTAGATACCTTTAGGCCACAATAACTGCAACCACAGAACACGCCCCTAGCTGAAGCTCCAGTCTGGGGAGTGCATGGAAAATATAGGTCAGGCTTGGGGTGGTCCTCCTTTTGAAGCCCTTCCAGAGCCTGTCTTTCTGAGGAGGGATCTGGGGCTTCCTTGGGGGGGACTTGCAGTGCTTCTGCAGCTCCCCCACACTTCCTAGTACTCGATGGTGGTCCTACTGTCCTAGGACCACCATAACAGCACAAATGTTTTTGTCTTTTTCAAGGGCCCAGGGCATTATGGGGCTCTCCTCTGGGTGCATGCACAGTTTATTAGGAGCTTTCCTACTTCCTTTGATGACACTGTGTGGCATGCACTTTCTTTTCTCCATTTTCCTTTTTTTTCTAGGGATGCTCGGTCCTACCCAAACACCTCTTTTGTTGGGGGAAGCTCCTGGCAGTACTCTGTGCTGGTGAAGCTGGCAGTTCTCGTTCAATGCCCACTTCTGTGGTTGGGCGCCCCTTCTACTGGCAGCCCCCTGCTCCCCCCAGACATGGGCACAGGGAGCAAGGAAGGCATACCAATCCCTGGGAAGGGGGTGGGGGGCATGAGGTGATGCATCAGTACTCCTACGTCCCAGAAATTGGCAGGCCAGGGGTTGGGATCTAGGGCCCCACCTATTCCTTCATGGGAAAGCAACGTACTTTTGCCGTTCTTTTGGTCGCAGTGGGCCAGAAGTTGGGAGGACCCAGGCCTCTAGTGAGGAAATCCGACCTGCATGACATGTGACTCCTTGCGGTGCCCCTGGGCCACCCCGGGGGAGTTTTGGCAGCCGGCAGCAGGGCTCCACACATTTCGATCATGCTGGTGGAGGTCAAAAGTCAAAACCTTCTCTGATTGATATCTCTGGCCCTATTGGGGTGTTTTGCACACTTTTGGACTCACTTTGCTCCTGGCAAAGAGCCCAGGCCACCTGGGCGTCCTGGCCTCTGAGGCAGCGATCTTTGCATAGAACCGATTCCACCCTCCCTGCACCAGCCTTTCTCATTTTTGTCCCCTGGAGCTTCTCACCTCCCAGGCATAGAAGTCCAGTCTTTCTCCCAACTAGCCCTCAGGGGGAATAAGGGGACCAGTTTCCCTGGTCCTGTGGAGAACCCCATTGTCCAGGGGGCAACTGTAGTCAGAGTCTTTAGTCCAGATGGATTTCAGGGGGTTCCTCCTTCCAGTTGTAAATGGCTGCCACTTCCATTTTCAGTGTCCAGCAGAAAAACTCAACCAAGGGAGATCTCTCCCTCTTGCAGACCATTTAAGTAGGGGCAGAAGGTTCTGTCAGTAATGCACCTCTGGTCATCCTTCGATGCCACATCACATCACCTCTCTGCCCCTGTCCCAACCATCTTGCCCAGCATGCTAAGACAATTCAAAATGGTATCATCCAGGAGTCACTAGTCACAGCTCCCCGGGGGGCCTCATCTGCACCAGTTGCTAACATCACTATCATCACTATCAGTGCCTTTCCCATTAGATCTTCAAAGGGGAGCCCCTCCTTTATTGGTTCCAGAGTTCTGGGCTCCTCCTTTGTTCAGTTGGCTTGGGCTGACTTATCCCTGGTACAGTGCGATATCTGACTGATTTAGATCCTTCATCCCCACTCCATGAGTGAAGCATTGCTAATTTCTTCCTTTGTGTGGGGAGGCCTTTGTTCCTGCTGCAGTGGAGAAATGTAATTAACTTGGCATAGCAGTGTGACAAAAGGCCTGGGCTCTGATCCTGAGCTGGGCTAGAGAACTATGACAATCCTGGATGACTCATAAGCTCTAAAGATATCTTCTTAGAACTCTCATGTTTGGGTTAGGCAAACAGATTCTACCCCAGTTCGATACATCACTGGTCTCTCTAAACCAAAGGGAAGTGAAGCTGCACTCGAAGGCAGTCTTCCTCATAGGTGTATGATGGAGTGTCACTGCAGACAAGACAGTAAACCACACTGACTTTCCCAATGAGTGTACACTAACATTATGAGACCTACTCAAGGGCAATATGTGATCCTGCAGAGTAGCCTCTGCAGCAGGCTACCTGTGTGCAGTTACTGTGCTGCACACAACAGGAGTCTTCGAGGTACAGCCCTCTTAATTGTGTACACATGTTCACCTGTAACCAGCCAAGTTCCCCTTACCCTTGCTGTGTCCTTATCTTAAAAGGCGGACACTGGTAGTGAACATGCATAGTCCATTTAATGTGAGTTTAGTAAAGAGGTCAAAAACCAGGTGAATAAAAAGCAAAAAATCTGGGCAAACCCATTGTCGAAACCCATCTCCTCACACCACAATAATGGATAATGAGCACCATAGAAATCATAAGTACATTAATAATGCAACTGGTTCAATAACAGTCTGCTACCCTGCTAGGAGACTGACTCAGTAACAGCCCTTTCAACTGTAACTCTCTTTTAAACTTTCAATTTTTTTCACCCACAGTGCCAGATATCTTTACCTAAAACTGTAAAAAATGTCCCCAATTATTAATACCTTTGCCCCCCGTAAGTCCCTAGTACGTCATACCTCTGGTATGTAGGGCATGGGCACCAAAGTGGGTCCCCCAAGGGCTGCAGCATGAATTGTGCCACTGTCAGGGACCCCTTGCCTAGCACATGTAGACTGCCATTGCAGGCTGCATGTCTTGGTGCAGCTAAAAGTGAAAACATGACATAGCACACAGCCTGTGTGCCATGTTTCCTATCCCTGCATCCTCCACAACTTTACCGACAATAATACCACTGGAAGGACTTCTGAAACTGAGCCGGTGAAGATGCTGAACTCCAGAAACTAGCAAAGCGGATAGAGTTAGAGTCTAGACTGTTAGCTATAGAAAAAGAAAGAGCTGATATGGGCCTAGGGCCCATCTCTTGTGGCAGCAAAATGTTAAATAGGGAGAAAGAAGAAGCTTTTGACCCTAAGATCCCCAAAGGGATTGTCCCCAAATATTCAGAGGGTGATGATGTGACCAAATGGTATACCGTCTTTGAGAGGGTGTGTACAATGAGGAACCTCAGCCAGAATAATGAGGGCTCTCTACTCTGGGAACTGTTCTCAGGAAAGTGTAGGGATAGATACCTGACTGGAGCAGATGTTGAGTCCCAAGACCGTATGAAGGATACATGATCAATGGTTTTGGACTCACCACTGAGGAGTGCATGATCAGGTTCAGGGAGACTAGAAAAACCTCTAGTCAATCCTGGGTAGACTTTGAGACTTCTCAGTCAAAACACTGGGTGGCTGGTTGAAATGGAACCAGGTACAAGACTATGAAGGGCCTTATAACCTTGATAGATGCTTTTTTATAATAAGTAACTATGTTTCTAAAAAATTGCATCAGTACCTGGTAGACCTAGGCCCAATTTCTCCCCAAGAATTGGGAAAGAAGGCAGACCACTGGGCCAACACTAGGGTATTAAAAAAAACTCATGGTGGGGGTGACCAAAAGAAAGGGATTGCTAAGACCCCTAAGGGAAAGATGGTAACCAAACTAAAGATAAAAACAAAGAACCTTCGAAAAGGCCCCCAAGCACTTGATCTGGAGGGTGGGCCAGAGACAAGACAGAGACCAGGGGTGGGTACCAGGGTAGGATCTGGGACCCTAAGAAGGCTTTGTGCTTTAATTTCAAAGCCAATAGGCACCAAACTGGAGACCCTGCCTGTCCCAAAAAGAATCCCCCAGTGCACCTGCAGCTCCTGCCGCAGTGGTGAGTCTCCAGATGGAATTCCAGGTGGGCTCTGACCATGTTAGAGAGCTCAGAGAAGTAACTTTAGTGTCTGGGGGTAGGGTGGATTCAGCTGCCCTGGCTGCCTGGCCCAGTAATCTGGAGAAGTACAGACAATAGACTCATATTAATGGGATCTGAGTTGGAGCACTGAGGGATACAGGTGCAAGTGTCATCATGGTGACTGAAAAACTGATATCCCCAGAACTGTATATCACTGGTGAAACTTTTACAAGCACCAGTGCTGACAAACAAGCTAAGGTCCATCCCATGGCAATAGTGTCTGCAAGTCCTGTAGCCTGTCTGCTAGGAAATGATCTGGAGTTCTCAGCATGGGCAGATGTCGAAAGAAAGACTCATGCAGCTATGCTGGGTATATCTGAATGGGTGTGTGTAAAAACCAGAGCACAATGCAAGGTCCAGGGTGAAAAAGAGGTGCTGGAGTCTGGAATAATGGCCCAGCCCTCCAATAGAAAAGGCATGAAGTCTGGTAAGCTAGCTTCTGAGCAGTCCGAACCTCAGGCTCCCTCTCCTCAGGGAGAAGCCCTGTCAGCCCTTGAGGGAACTGAGCTCCAGGAACTTGAGCCTTACACAGGAAAGCTCCTAGGTCCAGGGAGTCCCTCTAGGGAAGAGTCGTGCCAGGGACAGAAGACCAGTCCCACTCTTGAGAGCCTGAGACAGCAAGCTGCTGACCAGGAAAAGGGAGATGTCACTGGCTCCCACAGAACCTGTTAGGAGGAGGGACTCCTGTATACTGAGGCCAACGACCCCAAACCTGGTGCTACTAAGAGACTGGTAGTGCCTCAAATATATATATATATATACAGAGAGAACCAACTCACTTTGGCACATGACATCCCATTAGGTGGACATCTTGGCCAGACCAAAACTTGGAGCAGGTTATTTACTCACTTCTACTGGCCAGGAATGTCCCAGGCGGTGAAGGAGTTTTGTAACTCTTGTGTTACTTGTAAAGCCAGTGGCATGACAGGTGGCCCCAAATAATCCTTTAATTCCACTTCCAGTGGCTGGGGTTCCCTTTAAAAGAGTACGGGTTGACGTTGTTGGCCCCCAGACCCTCCAATAGCATCAGGGAACAGATTTATCCTCTTGGTATTGGATCATACCACCAGATACCCTGAAGCTATACCACTTAGGACTACTACTACTCCTACAGCTGCTAGAGCCCTACTCAGTATTTGTACTTTAGTGGGCTTCCCTAAGGAGGTGGTATCAGACAGACAGACAACTTCATGTCTGCATACCTCAAGGTAATGTGGAATGAATGTGGA